>NC_064639.1:37221183-37821183 GCF_023864345.2 Schistocerca serialis cubense
CCGAGCCCTGGATCTGACAGGTTCTTGGTATGCATCCCAGAGTACCTGGCACGATATGTCTACGCACAGGCAAAATACGGTCCGTTGGTTTTGGGTGTGGAGATTGTGCCCGATAGCGTACCACATGCGTTGCATCGGCTTCAGATCAGTTGAATTCTGTGTACGAGACATCAACGGAAGTTCATTGTCATGCTCATCAGACGACTGAAGCCAGATTCTGGTCTTTAGACACAACCAGTTATCCTGCCAAAACATGCCACCGCCGTCGGAGAAAACATCAAGCATGAAGGGATGCCGGCGGAGTACTATCATGTTCACAGTTGTCGTGTTAGAGTATTTACACAGATATCATTGAAGCCTAGGTGACATGCGCCAGCGAATATAGTGCCCAAATTGATGCTCACGACAGTAGCATGCCAACAGTCGACCAACTGTTGCATTTCCGAGATACTACTTGACCGACGCGAGGTCAGAACAATCTCATCTTTGAGCCGGTGGGTTTCTGGGGAGGAGAGTGGGTCTGCGCTGAGCCGAGTGAGTCAGTGAAGTGACGTGCTTTCGATGTTGTCGTCGTGGGGTGTTGGCGACATCATGTCACGTGGCACGGCCGTATGCCGTGAAGACCAGTTGAGTTGGAGCAACGAAGAAGCATGGGCCGCTGCCGTAAAGTATAAAAGTTGTATTGACACGGCTGGCCAGTGGCGACCAGGACTTCCTAATAACTCGATAGCTATGTGGATGGATGGCGCGTGAATTTCACATGAAGAAGAAAAAATTAATAGCCAAGCTTTCGTGGTGGGTTACTACTTCTATATAGCGAATATTATTGTGTTCTTAACGACTGTTGACTATTGCAGTTGCTCGTGCTAGTGGCCAGCAAAACATTCACTACAGTGGTGGCGAGGCGAGTTATGTTCTGGATCGGCCATGAAACTATGTTACTAAAGTGGCTAGAAATAGCGCCTCGCATTTGTAATTTTGGATTTGGTGGTTATTGGCACGCTGAAGGCAGCTGGTTCGCTTGAACGTCATTTCTTAATTTTCTGGTTTTACGAATTAGTGGTAGTTGTTGTTCCTTAATAATTTCTTGTGTGTATGGAAGGCAAGTGGCCATGATAAATATAGGTCACATTGTGTTTTATGGTCGGATAGAGGCCGTATGTATTTTGGTCTGTGGCCATAGGGGCCGTGCTTATTGCATTAGCGACCTATTGAAGTGACATTAGTTTTCTATTGCAATTTCAAATACCTATATGAAGGTTGATTGTCACGTTAGGTACTGCACGTTTGATTTATGTGGTGTCAGCCATATAGCAAGAACAGATAATCTTGTAAAGTGGACGTTAAGTCATTGGGTGTGGACTGACACATCTTTCCACGTAGTATCAATAATTTTTTGTTTTTGTTTTTTTTTTTTTTTTTTGTCAAAGGAAACTATGCTCCTTAAATTTGAATTCACTGCCGTCCGGACCCCGTTAACGCGCGATTTCTCTATTCCATTCAACGAGAGGCTTGTTTTAGGCAGAAGGTTTCCTACTGCCCAAAGTGGAGTATAAGGTCACCCTTTGGATAGTGTGTGTGTGAAATCGTAATAGATTAACGTTTGCTCGCGTCCATCACATGTGCATCAAATTGACGTTTTGCCTTAAGCTTTATTAAGTCTAGAATCTTCCAGACGTTGAGTGTAGTAGAATGCTAAGTGTAAACAGAACAATTGATATAGTACCCTTCAGTCCAAAAATCAAATGGCTCTGAGCACTATGGGACTTAACATCTGAGATCATCAGTCCCCTAGAACTTAGAACTACTTAACCCTAACTATCCTAAGGACATCACACACATCCATGCTCGAGGCAGGATTCGAACCTGCGACCGTAGCGGTCACGTGGTTCCTGAATGTAGCGCATAGAACCGCTCGGCCACTCCGGGCGGCACCCCTCAGGTCTGATAGCAATAAATTAATTTTACTTTTTCAGTAAGTGTAAAACTGAGTGAGAAAGACAACAGCCGACGAATACATTTGGTTATCTATTTCATCTATTATTTCAGTTACTGTTACGGACACGTAAAGGGGCCGTTGTCACAAGTGTGACGCTGAATATTGTAAATACTAATTGTGGATAGGGCCTTGATTTGCAAATGTTGTAAATTGATTATTACTGCTGATGAATTCACGTGTATGTATAATCAATAAAGAAGTGTTGCGACTACAAACTGGTTGTGTTACTTGTATACAAGGTTAGAGTGTGCAATCGCCACACCAGTGGTAGCAGAGCCTTCTTTCCGCTGACGGCTTTTGTCTATTTATAGTTGCTACTCTTAGACTTATATTGTTTCTTTTGTCTCTTTTCTGACTTGTCCTTTGTTAATACTGTGGACTTATTGCTTTCAGCACTTCCTTTTTACAATGTCCAGTCGAATCTGCCCCGGAATAGCGTATTTGCGTCGGGAGCATCTAGTGCATTATTTACGTATACGCAACCTGTCAATCGAGGGCAGCGTAGCCGATTTATCGGCCTGATATCGTGCCGTGACGAACGCTCCAGTTTTGTCACCCATCAGAGTGAGTTCTTTTCTTGTCTATCTCTTTCCCTGGCTGAATTAGCGGCAACTATTTCCTTTTTTGAGCTTGATCCACCTACTCCTAAACAGTTGTATCGCATTCCGGCCCACCCAGCCCATTACAACTCTGATCGACTTAGCCACAGTAGGCGAGTTCTGCCCGTTCCTGAGTCATTTGCTCACCTCAAAGACGAAGTGCCGGCATTGCTTTCACGCACCCTGGCGTTATCTTTGGGCGGTGTAGCTGCTCTCCCCGGACAGAATACTCGAACTGCAGGGTCAGATAGTAGCACGCACAAAACGCACCTTGTGGAGTGCGCAGGTGGAGTTGTCCTCTAAGCTGCCCCACCCTCTCCATGGGTTGTTACAAGGGATTATTGAATTAGCTATAGACAACTTAGATCAAATTCAGTCGTTCTTGTGGATTACTGGGAAGTTGCAGACGCATGCTGTTGCCTTGAATGTTTCCAGTTCCCTTGTGTTGGCCGCCTTGCGCCCAGTGACGAAAGGCTGGCTTTGTAGTTTTGTGGCAGAAGTCTTACAAGGTGGGGGTTCGTTGACGCAACTTCAAAAAATGGTTCAAATGGCTCTGAGCACTATGGGACTCAACTGCTGAGGTCATTAGTCCCCTAGAACTTAGAACTAGTTAAACCTAACTAACCTAAGGACATCACAAACATCCATGCCCGAGGCAGGATTCGAACCTGCGACCGTAGTGGTCTCGCGGTTCCAGACTGCAGCGCCTTTAACCGCACGGCCACTTCGGCCGGCGACGCAACTTCGACGGCGGTTTATTGATAGTAGGTTGTCGAGACGTATGAGGGTGGCTCTAGAGCAAAAATTTTACTTACGAGTTGAGGCTAGTAATGAAAGTTTAAGTGGGTATTTTGAACACATACGGGTAGCTGTAATCGCGCTGGGGTTAAGTGTTTCGGAGCAGGATTGCGTTAATCACATACTGGAGGGAACACGCCCGCAAGACCGCATACACTTTGTTTTGGCAGAAAGGCCTGGTAGTTTCCTACAACTACAAGGTCTGATTAATACGGTGGATGCCTTAACATTCGCTGATGAGACAAAACTTAGTCTACGAGGCACAGGTGCCGACGAACGTTATGCAGAACGTGTCTAACGCCCGATGCTGTTTCCGCTGTCAAGCTCCCGACCATTTTGTCCGACAGTGCCCGGTGCAGCGTCGTGAACGTGCGTCTAAGTGACGCCAGGTTGGAGGAGGGATAAGGCGGCTGCCGACTAGGAAAGGGCCGGGTGACGACCAGTTCGTGGGGTCATCTTCGTTTCCCGCCTCCATTACGTATGTGCGTCTCTGAGAAATGGGCCGGTCTGTGGGCTGCTCGATTCCGGGAGTTCCCGATCTTTGGTAGATAAGCTGTGGTGCCTGGGGTTTCGGCGTCTGTGCAGATTTTCTAACCTTCGTCCTGGCAAGTGCAGACGTAGGGTGGCCTATGGGCTAGAGTTGAGGTGTCTGTACAAGGGTTTCCTTGGCCGATCTCGTCACTGATAGCTGACAGATTGAACAGCCCTCTCTTTCTAGGCTGTGATTTCATTGAGGCAACGCAGTTGGTATTAAATTATACAGGGAGGCCTTTTAATTCAAGTTCCGACCTGATTGCAAAATTAGCTTGTATAGTTGCAATCGTGCGAGTGGGGTGCACACGGTGACCGATGACGCAGATTGGTTGGCGGTATCTCACTTAGGTCTCGAGCAAGCTCGGCAAGTGAAGCGGTTGCTGGATAATTATCTAATGGTTCAAACGGCTCTGAGCGCTATGGGACAACTTGTGAAGTCATCAGTCCCCTAGAACTCAGAACTACTTAAACCTAACTAACCTAAGGACATCTCTGGCACACATGCCCGAGGCAGGAGTCGAACCTGCGACAGTAGCGGTCGTGTGGTTCCAGACTGTAGCACCTAGAACCGCTCGGCCACAACGGCCGGAAAATGATTATCCCCAGGTCCTGACCACCAGACTGGGAACGACGAATTTAAATAATATACTGCCGACCGATAGTGATCCGGTGCGCCATGCGCCTTACCGTCTTTCCCCACCCAAAATGAAAATATTACGTGAGAAGATCGATCACATGTTACGGGATGGGGTCATTAGGTGTATTCAACTTCTCCCTATGCTTCGCCTCGTTTTCTCGTTCCCAAGGGACAGAGCAGTAACTATCAGGCCGTGGCTGATTACCGCTCCTTAAACCAGATGGTCATGCTGGACCTCCATAATTGTCTCGCCTGGCTCACAGGTGCCACCATCATCACGGTCCTGGACTTGAATCAGGCCTATTACCAAATTCCCCTCACCGAAAACTCTGAAGCAGCCACTGCATTTTGTTCCGATTGGAATTTGTTCGAAGCTAATCGTGCGCCCTTTGGATTGGCGACTGGTGCAGCAGCGTTGTCTCGGCTTCTCGATAATGTGCTCGAGGACCGCAAATTCAAGTGCGTGCGTAACTGTCTTGACGATTTAGTTATTTTCATTGGTTCATTTGAGGATCATCTCGAACATCTAAGGTTAGTCTTTGACAGATTGCGTTCAGCAAGCCTAATGGTGAAGCCCTCTAAATTTAACATCTGCCGTCCACGTATATCCTTCTTAGGACATCTCGTATCAGCAAGTGCGGTGCGTATCGACCAGGAAAGGACAAAGTCCATCGAGGAATTTCCGTCCCCTCGCGACAAGCAGGCAATTGCGCGTCTCATCGGTATGACTATTTTCTTCAGGAAATTCATCCCCAGTTTTCCCAGATCTTTGAACCAATTGCGAAAAAAGAATACCAAACTGCCTTCGTCTGGGGAGGTGAGCACCAGGAGGCCTTTGAAGCTTTCAAGGCGGCAATGGCTAACCCGCCGGTCTTGGCGATTCCGGATTTTAACCAGCCTTTCATTGTCCAGACGGACGCTTCCCATGCCGGCATTGCCGCGGTGTTATTGCAAGAAGAGGGCGAAAGGCGCCCGCTCGCCTATGCGTCTTGGCGCCTTAATGACGCAGAGCGGAACTACTCCGTCTATGAGTGCGAGGTATTAGCGGTCCTCTACGCTTTGGAAAAATTCACACTCTGTTAGGAGCACCGTGCATTTGTTTTGGAGACAGGTAATCAGGCCCTTAGTTGGCCCACGCAAGACCGGGCGCATTGCGCGCTGGGCCGTTCGCATCTCTGCATTCCGTTTTAAGGTTCGCCATATTAGAGGGAGTGAGAACGAAGTAGCCGACGCGCTGAGTGGCATGTTTTCAGGCCATTTCCCGGAAGATGAGGAATCGGTAGAACCTATCCTTGAGACCAATTTTCTTCTGTCGAAACTCCTGGGTGTGGACTGACACATCTTTCCACGTAGTATCAATAATTTTTTTTTTGTTTTTTGTCAAAGGATTAAATTTGAATTCACTGCCGTCCGGACCCCGTTAACGCGCGATTTCTCTATTCGATTCAACGAGAGGCTTGTTTTAGGCAGAAGGTTTCCTACTGCCCAAAGTGGAGTATAAGGTCACCCTTTGGATAGTGTGTGTGTGAAATCGTAATACATTAACGTTTGCTCGCGTCTATCACGTAAGTATCAAATTGACGTTTTGCCTTAAGCTTGCATAAAGACTAGAATCTTCCGGACGTTGAGTGTAGTAGAATGCAGTAAACAGAACAATTGATAGTACCCTTTAGGTCGGATAAAATCAAATTAATTTTACCTTTTCAGTAAGTGTAAAACTGAGTGAGATACATTTGGTTATCTATTTCATCTATTATTTTGGTTGTTGTTAGCGACACGTAAAGGGGCCGTTGTCACAAGTTTGACGGTTAATATTGTAAATACTAATTGTGGATAGGGCCTTGATATGCAAATGTTGTTAATTGATTGCTAATGCTGATGAATTCATCTGTATGTGTAATCAATAAAGAAGTGTTGCAACTGCAAACTGGTTGTGTTACTGGTATACAAGGTTAGAGTGTGAAATAGCCACACCACTCACTGTGAAGCTAATTTGTGTTAGTGGGTTCCCCGTACTGTCTGTACGGGCAGTGATCCCTTTATATACTTCTCCCACAACATGCCTTACCTCTAAGGACGCGAGCAGGAATTGAGTCTCGCTGTGGACAGTAGTTATTATTGGATAATTCTCAACAGAATGTATTTGCATCTGACGTCTACGTTTACAAAACGGTATTCATGTATGTACCTTTTCTTAGATTATCTTCTTTTAGTATTCCTTGCATAGCCGTCAACCATGCAGTTAATAGTAGGTAGGGCTTGTTTTTCTATTATGATTTTTAGTCTCCGGATTACTCTTTCCTCTCAGTCTGCATGTATTCCAGACCGGGTTTGGTTCTGCTCTTCTTAAAGTGTGGCCAAAAGACATATTGAACATGAGAGTGAATTAACGTTGCATGTCTATTTAGACGTCTCCTAATGTTTACACGCATTCATCTAATATGTGAAGTCCTATTTTCAGTTATGAAAGAATTATATAAATTATGTTACTGAGTGCCGCGCGAGATTTGCCGAGCGGCCTTGGGCGCTGCAGTCATGAACTGTGCGGCTGATCCCGGCGGAGGTTCGAGTCCTCCCTCGTGCATGTGTGTGTATGTGTGTGTGTGTGTGTGTGTGTGTGTGTGTGTGTGTGTGTTTGTCCTTAGGGTAATTTAGATTAAGTAGTGTGTAAGCTTAGGGAACGATGACCTTAGCAGTTACGTCCCATAAGATTTCACACACATTTGAACATTTGTTACAGAGCACATCGTGCGCTTCACGGGGTGGTTTTGGTGTCTCCAGTTTTGAACAGCACTGGAGAGTAGGTGAAGCAGTATTAGTATTCACGTACCAATTACTTGAAAATTTTAAAAATTCCTCTTATGCATTGGTGACGACAACCATGTTTTACCATTGGTTCCGTTGCCGGCTATAGTGTACAAATGGAAACCGGCGGCTATGTTTGATAATTCTGCTTTGTTGCTGTTCGAATGTGGATAAATTGTGGTTCCATCTCACTTTATTTACATATCTACGTAACCTAACATTGTAATTCCCTGTAATCAAGTGCGTGCTTCACTTGTGACTTTCTGTATGAAGTAAGTGTATAAATCTCAAGATAAAAAACGTATGAAGATGCAGAATTGCACATTGCCGACATCTGTACTTTAGATTCTGTGGTAATGAAAATAATTTTCAGTTTTTGTCATCAGAATCTTCATTTGAAATGATTCCTACGTGACATTGAAAAATTATCTAACTGCATCTCTTCTTGCTAGCATTCCCAGCAACATACTTCTGCATTCTCGTAGTTGTCATAAAATTCTGCCTGTGTGTCACAAGACTGGACGTACTCACCTGTTTCGTGACGTATGAGCCAATACTGATTTTCAAGTACTTTTTCTTCCATTAAAATAAGTTTTCCTTGCAAACTATTAAAGTAAGTTTCCTGATGGACACCGTATTCACCTTTATCTGTAGAAGTTAATTATTTCACAATTGCAATTTCACCCTTTGGGCCATTTTCAAGTGGTACTGTAGAAAATCAGCACCTGTTAGACTTCAAAATCCTCCGGCATGTATCGAGGATTTTAAAATTTGAGAGGTGTTGACGCAAAATCTTCTGTAGTACCGCTTGAAGATGGTCCGAACACCGAAATTCGAATTGTGAAATAAATAATTTTTACAGTCAACGACTAATATGATGTCGTTTGAAACCCTGTACAAGACTGTGAACCCCGACCATGAGTTTATTAAAGTAAGTATTATATATGTCTGTATTATGGGAAAATTTCAATCGTGATGGAAAAATATATACCTCAGTATGTCACATCCTCTTACGCTGCATAAGAGGACAGTAATATAACTAGCTTCAATAGCTTTGCTATCCCGCTAACATTACGTAACACCGACATTAACAGCCCTCTACTGCGCCATACAGCTTCAAAAGTGAGAAATTCTGGATTAAATTTAATTGAATACCTTAAATATAAATGACTTGAAAGGCGACATTAGGAGTATCATGAGATAAAGCTGCATTAAAATCAACAACCTCACTAATTCTTTCTGAGAATCTATTTAAGATCAGTGTGAACCAATTCGCTACATAGCTGCCACTGTCATAGTACCTTTCTACTTCGATGACTTATGCTACATAAACCTCTTGTAAGATGAGACACTGAGAAATAAAACTTAAATATCGAACTCAAGGAATGGCGTACTCCACGTAAGTAACGACTGTTCTTACTTTAACGTTGCTTTATAAGGTTCAGCCACTGCGATGAGAGGGACCTGCTCCCACGCGTGTGTCGATAGCTCAGTGGCATCCGGCACGGTAGCTCAGAGTGTTCAGTCAGAGGGTTATAGCCCTCTGTGATATATATATATATATATATATATATATATATATATATATATATATATATATATATATACACTCCTGGAAATTGAAATAAGAACACCGTGAATTCATTGTCCCAGGAAGGGGAAACTTTAATGACACATTCCTGGGGTCAGATACATCACATGATCACACTGACAGAACCACAGGCACATAGACACAGGCAACAGAGCATGCACAATGTCGGCACTAGTACAGGTATATCCACCTTTCGCAGCAATGCAGGCTGCTATTCTCCCATGGAGACGATCGTAGAGATGCTGGATGTAGTCCTGTGGAACGGCTTGCCATGCCATTTCCACCTGGCGCCTCAGTTGGACCAGCGTTCGTGTTGGACGTGCAGACCGCGTGAGACGACGCTTCATCCAGTCCCAAACATGCTCAATGGGGGACAGATCCGGAGATCTTGCTGGCCAGGGTAGTTGACGTACACCTTCTAGAGCACGTTGGGTGGCACGGGATACATGCGGACGTGCATTGTCCTGTTGGAACAGCAAGTTCCCTTGCCGGTCTAGGAACGGTAGAACGATGTGTTCGATGACGGTTTGGATGTACCGTGCACTATTCAGTGTCCCCTCGACGATCACCAGTGGTGTACGGCCAGTGTAGGAGATCGCTCCCCACACCATGATGCCGGATGTTGGCCCTGTGTGCCTCGGTCGTATGCAGTCCTGATTGTGGCGCTCACCTGCACGGCGCCAAACACGCATACAACCATCATTGGCACCAAGGCAGAAGCGACTCTCATCGCTGAAGACGACACGTCTCCATTCGTCCCTCCATTCACGCCTGTCGCGACACCACTGGAGGCGGGCTGCACGATGTTGGGGCGTGAGCGGAAGACGGCCTAATGGTGTGCGGGACCGTAGCCCAGCTTCATGGAGACGGTTTCGAATGGTCCTCGCCGATACCCCAGGAGCAACAGTGTCCCTAATTTGCTGGGAAGTGGCGGTGCGGTCCCCTACGGCACTGCGTAGGATCCTACGGTCTTGGCGTGCATCCGTGCGTCGCTGCGGTCCGGTCCCAGGTCGACGGGCACGTGCACCTTCCGCCGACCACTGGCGACAACATCGATGTACTGTGGAGACCTCACGCCCCACGTGTTGAGCAATTCGGCGGTACGTCCACCCGGCCTCCCGCATGCCCACTATACGCCCTCGCTCAAAGTCCGTCAACTGCACATACGGTTCACGTCCACGCTGTCGCGGCATGCTACCAGTGTTAAAGACTGCGATGGAGCTCGGTATGCCACGGCAAACTGGCTGACACTGACGGCGGCGGTGCACAAATGCTGCGCAGCTAGCGCCATTCGACGGCCAACACCGCGGTTCCTGGTGTGTCCGCTGTGCCATGCGTGTGATCATTGCTTGTACAGCCCTCTCGCAGTGTCCGGAGCAAGTATGGTGGGTCTGACACAACGGTGTCAATGTGTTCTTTTTTCCATTTCCAGGAGTGTATATATATATATATATATATATATATATATATATATATATATATTGATCGTGACCGGGCCAAATATCTCACGAAATAAGCGTCAAACGAAAAAACTGCAAAGAACGGAACTTGTCTAGCTTGAAGGCGGCAACCAGATGGCGCTATTGTTGGCTCACTAGATGGTGCTGCCATAGGTCAAACGGATATCAACTGCGTTTTTTAAAATAGGAACCCCCATTTTTTATTGCATATTCATGTAGTACGCAAAGAAATATGAATGTTTTAGTTGGACCACTTTTTTCGCTTTGTGACAGATGGCGCTGTAATAGTCACAAACGTATAAGTACGTGGTATCACGTAACATTCCACCAGTGCGGACGGTATTTGCTTCGTGATACATTACCCGTGTTATAATGGATCGCTTACCAATTGTGGAAAAGGTCGATATTGTGTTGAGGTATGTCTATCGTGATCAAAATGCCCAACGGGCGTGTGCTATGAATGCTGCTCGGTATCCTGGACGACATCATCCAAGTGTCAGGACTGTTGCCACATAGTTACGTTATTTAAGGAAATAACCTACATTTGAAACGTCAACTACGACCCGCAACAAATGATGATACCCAAGTAGGTGTTTTAGCTGCTGTCGCGGCTAATCCGCACATCAGTAGCAGACAAATTGCGCGAGAATCGGGAATCTCAAAAACGTCGGTGTTGAGAATGCTACATCAACATCGATTGTACCCGTGCCATATTTCTATGCACCAGGAATTGCATGGCGACGACTTTTAAAGTCGTGAACAGTTCTGCCACTGGGCACAAAAGAAATTACGGGACGATGGCAGATTTTTTGCACGCGTTCTATTTAGCGACGAAGCGTCATTCACCAACAGCGGTAACGTAAACCGGCATTATAGGCACTATTGAGCAAAGGAAAATCCACGATGGCTGCGACAAGTGGAACATCAGCGACCTTAGCATTATGGGAGGAAGGATAATTGGCCCCATTTTGCCGATAACAATCTAAATGGTGCAATGTATGCTGATTTCCTACGTGATGTTCTACCGATGTTACTACAAGATGTTTCACTGCATGACAGAATGGCGATGTACTTCCAATATGATGGATCTCCGGCACATAGCTCCCGTGCGGTTGAAGCGGTATTGAATAGCATATCTCATGACAGGTGCATTGGTCATCGAAGCACCATACCATGGCCCGCAAGTTCACCGGATCTGACGTCCCCGTATTTCGTTCTGTGGGGAAAGTTGAAAGATAGTTGCTATCGTGATCCACCGACAACGCTTGAAGACATGCGTCAGCGCATTGTCAACGCATGTGCCCACATTACGGAAGGCGAACTACTCGCTGTTGAGAGGAATGTCGTTACACGTATTGCCAAATGCATTGAGGTTGACGGACATCATTTTGAGCATTTATTGCATTAATGTTGTATATACAGGTAATCACGCTGTAACAGCATGCGTTCTCAGAAATGATAAGTTCACAAAGGCACATGTATCACATTGGAACAACCGAAATAAAATGATCAAACGTACATACGTTCTGTATTTTAGTTTTAAAAACCTACCTGTTACCAACTGTTCGTCTAAAATTGTGAGCCATATGTTTATGACTATGACAGCGCCATCTATCACAAAGCGAAAAAAGTGTTCCACCTAAAACATTCGTATTTCTTTACGTACTACACGAATATGTAATAAAAAATGGGGGTTCCTATTTAAAAAACGCAGTTGATATCCATTTTACCTATGGCAGCGCCATCTAGCGGGTCAACCATAGCGCCATCTGGTTTCCCCCTTCAAGCTACAGAAGTTTCCTTCTTTGACGCTTATTTCGTGAGATATTTGGCCCGGTCACGATCAACGGACCACCCTGTATATAAAACTGTGTGAGTGGATAAACAAAGAACTCCAACGAGTGTGGTGGGACGTCCGCCCCGAACAAATGCAACTACCAATAACGAAAAAATGAAATTTTAATAAAAGTAGTTCTGTACATGTCTTGCGATGCATGGATAGTGTGAGGCGTCAGCCGTAATCGTGGTGTAGACGAGTGCATTCAAAGTTGTTACTTACCGTTTTATTTAACTGAGTAGCAGTTGGTAGAAGAAATTTTTTAATAAAATTAAGTCTTCTCACACGCTCGCCTCAGTAAGCTGCTTTACGAATTCCAAGCGGCCTCAGTATACAAACGACTCTGAAGAGCTACGAGTCATCACGTAGGACCCAAATGTCACGGGAATAGTTATGAAGTAAACAAACAGATTAATACAGTTCCTTTGCGCTAAGTCTGTGTGATAGTAATTGGCACCCCTACATACGTTTGCCAACGGCCTTGACGCATGGTGCCCTGGGCTTCAGTCAGATCACCGAAGTTGGGCGCTGTCGGGCTTGGCTAACACTTGGATGCGTGACCGTCCACGTCTGCCGAGCACTGTTGGCAAGTAGGGTCCACTCAGCCCCTGTGAGGCCAATTGTGAAGCTACTCGGAGGTACTTCATTGAGTAGCAGTGGCTCCCGTCGCGAAAAATGACAAACGGCCAGGAATGTTGAGTGCAGACCACGTGTCCTCCATATCCTCATCCAGCGCATTAAGTGACGCCTATCGGCTGCGGATGACATGGCAGCCGGTCGGTACAGTCGGAGCCTCCAAGCCCTGTCAGGAGAGGGAGAGAGAGAGACGTTTATTGACACCAAAGTTTGTAACTTTCTTCATACTCCGGGCAGCTTCGAAAATGGGCAGTTTTGTTAGCTTGGATCTATTTGAATACTTTGAACATCAGTTTCATCAGTTTCGATCACCGCTAAGTTCTCCATAATTCCATACTTGGACCTCAAAGTCAAAGTTCGCAGAGTGCCTGAGTTGCTATAGAGCATGCACTGAAAGGTATTTGGCATACACTGAAAGGTATTCACGCAGTTTATCGCATACAATTACGGGAAGGAAATGAAGTGATCTCATGGAATCATTGGTTGGGGGATCCATCTCGGGTTGTTCGGCCACCTAGTGCAAATTCTTCTGTTTGGCGCTACTTCCGCGGCTCGCCCGTCGATGAGGATGTGATGATGGCAGCGCAGCACCCAGTCGCAAGGCAGGTAAAATCTCTGACCCAGGTAGGAATCGAGCCCTGGCTGCACGTCACGATGACCACATTTTTTCGGTCTCCTTCCTCCCGTACAATCCGTTCTCCCACCTGCCATTACTCTCCTTCATTTGCACTGGTTCCATGTTCTATGATAACTGAATTTCTTATTTCAGTTGCAGTTCGAAGGAGTTGCTCCCTTTCACCAGTGGAACTCAGAATTTTAAATTAAACTGAATTCTTCTTGTTATGAAACCGTACGTATAATGTGATATTCTTCTGCATTAAAATTGAGTTCAGGATACGTAAAGACTTTTTTTGTATGAATAAAATTTAAATGAATTAGCCGTTCGTTAAAGAAAAGAAAATGTTTCCTTCACATATTCGGTACAAGGAGTCTCTTCTCTGTTGTGTTGGAAAAAAAAAGTCCAGAAACGTCTGATTTCTCTGCAGAAATATACTAGAAACTGAAATTATAAATTATAAAGACATCCATAAGGAGTCTATAGTTCTTCGTTTGGCTCAGTTGGCTGTGTTCATTTTCCGTCAGATGTCACATAACTGTGTTTGTTAAGAAGTTATCGCACATCTTCGTGTAGTCTTATAATGATATTGTAATACTCTATATTGAGGAATGGGCAGATATCCTCTCTCATTTTGTCACTCTCCCGCAGGATGCAAAGTACTGTGTGCCGCTTTGAGCCAGCTGACGGCATTCCTTTTCGTGGGTGGATGAGGCACATCGCATTCAGCTACGGAGGTGGACTGCCTGTAGTAAGGAACCAAACATTGACAGTAAAATTTATTACAGTACAGTTAAACACTGCGGCTTGACGAAAACACATGATTACCAGGCGTAAACGGTGCATCAATAACCACTTCTAAAAGAGAAAAAAGCGGTATAGAGCACTGATAACATCTTTAAACAGTAAAGTGAGGTATTCAGATTGAATTACAAACTGTATAGCTAATTTTCAGTTGTGCCTTGAATGTTAAATCAATACTCATTAATATAATACTCATTAATTATGACGGATCGAATGCCTCCCTTGCTATCGAGAGTGAAAACTAGATAGTAGCCCGCATCTCGTGGTCGTGCGGTAGCGTTCTCGCTTCCCACGCCCGGGTTCCCGGGTTCGATTCCCGGCGGGGCCAGGGATTTTCTCTGCCTCGTGATGGCTGGGTGTTGTGTGCTGTCCTTAGGTTAGTTAGGTTTAAGTAGTTCTAAGTTCTAGGGGACTTATGACCACAGCAGTTGAGTCCCATAGTGCTCAGAGCCATTTGAACCATTTTGAAAACTAGATAGTAGACATTTATTCGTGGAGCACCACTCAACGACACTAGAGTATTTTATAGTATCCAGAGCGATGAACCGTAGTTGGCGCTTTGAACAGAGGATGTAGGAGCACAGCTCTACCGTGGCAGCCTCTACAACTTCCCAGCTAACAGTACCCACAGAGCTGTGGCGCATACGCATCTCAGGCAATCTGCCGCAAAATCGTTACTGGTGTGTCAGAAAATGAAAAACGCTGTAGCTGTGCTTCCAGTACATCGATGACTTTACTGTTCACACGGAAGACGCTACAAAAGTTTAGGCAGTGACTAGTCTCGGGCACCAGACATTGCATTCAGACTACAGGCGGTTCACCGCCAGACCACGTGCACAGAAGGCAGAGAGTCGGTCTAACAGAGAACAATGCTTCCTCCAGAAACTGCCACAGCCTCCCGCATCTCCAGATAGTGCAGATAGCCGGACTTAGGGAGTTATCAGAGTGTCCGTGTTATCTGCCCCACGCCGCGATCGGCAAAGACTTAGATTCGGCGGCGACCGGCCACTGGCCAGGTTTTTCATGTCAAACAGGGTGTAACCCCCCCCCCCCCCCCCCCCACTTATCGACCTTAATGACAGTAAAAATTGAACCGCGTGTACCTAATGGAAATTTGGGAAAAGCAATCGTCACCGAAATTAATCTTTCGGTAAAGAGGGAGAAAAGGGTTACATCCAAATGAAAGGAAAAATGCAAATGAAAGTGGTGGAAATTAATTTTGAAAAGGGGTAAAATTAATAAAGAAAGTAAATGTGCGGTCGTTACGTTAACAATTAACTGGCGTTAATTAGATATTTGAGATTTGGGGAAAATTACGGTCGCCGATCCTATGGACAAATACTATAATAACTGAAAAAGAAAGGTTATTGCACATATAATTAGCACTGAAAGCGTGGCAACTGAAGGTTGACACGTGTTGTTTGAAAACTGAATGTTTGTCAGAAGTAATAAATTTCGATATACTATGACTTAATTTAGCAAAAGAATTAATAAGACCAGAAGATAGAAAGTTAATTTAGTGACTGAATTTAATAGTGAACTTTATTTCAGAAGCACTACGAAATAAAATAAAATAAGGTTAGCCTTGGGCTACCTCAACAACCATCTCAAAAGCTACTTGAATCTACGCAATTTAGAAATAAGATTTAACTTTGAACTTGAATTAAATGATTTTGAACAATTAACAATAGTAAAATTTAGTACGTACCAAACTGAGCTGCAGTCGCAGGTAAGCTAAAATATGGTAACAAAACTCGCACTCTTAATTTGTGCTTGTGTAATCTAAATATTGTAGCCCACTATGAATACTTTCAACTGAACCTTTAAATTAAAGCAGTGAAATGGAATGATATTACTTTAATGCTGGCGTTTGAATTTCAATGACACTCGGGTTCATTCCGGAAAAGGAAGGGACCCTGCTTGGTAATGCAATTGGGACAATGAGCAACAAAGGTTCAACTAAGTTGCTGTACTTTGTGATGCAAATAGAACAGTTTGAAAAGCTCAGGTCTGCCATACAGTTCTAAAACTTTACGTGCTTTCAGTCTTCCTTGTTGGTTGATTGAAAGTTTGAAGTCGTCTATCGAGGAGGTGGCGACAATCACTCATTGTCGGCCGTAGCTGTTGCAGAAGCTGGATGTTGGCGCGCCTTCTTCTCGACACGGTTACCAGGCGAAACGGGCTCTTGATGTGTGCCTGCTAATGTTTCCTGTCCACGACACCGTGCCAGAAACTATCATAGCAAGTCGAGCGCAATTATATGCTGCCAAACCGCGGAAGCAGGGCAACTCGCAGGAGCGTCACTCAACACACCTGCTCCACCGCCCTACTCCACCCAGACTCCGCTCTGCCCGAGCTCCACGCGGCAGAGTTAACACTACCAAAGATCCTAAACACTTTGGTTCTCCACAGAACTAATCGATGTAATCGTTCGATAGCATAGTTTTCGCTAGGCCAGACCCAGCGTAAAAATACAAATAATAATTACAAAACAAACCAATCGACTTAGATTCTGCGCCGACTGGCCACTGGCCAGGTTTCATGTCAAACAGGGTGTAACCTCCCCTCCCCCCCCCCCCCACTTATCGACCTTGATGACAGTAAAAATTAAACTGCGTGTACCTAATGGAAATTTGGGAAAAGCAATAGTCACCAAAGTTAATCTTTCGGTAAAGAGGAAGAAAAGGGTTACATCCAAATGAAAGGAAAAATGCAAATGACATAAATGCAGAAATATATATACAAATAGTAAAACAATTACAATATATAAAGACACAGAAATGTCATATCTTCAGGTAACCAAATATGGAAAAGATTTACAGTACAATAGATGGATATAGGAGGATATGCATTTCCGGCGTTACAAGGGTACTTGTATGAACTGTTTGCGTGATGCTGAGGTACTCCCTTAGCCGGCAAGATCCCCATAACAGTCCCCAATAGAACATGTGTAGGGCGAGTACGGAGGTCAACACCATCCCATGATATCAAGGACCAGTTACAACAGTTGTCTGCCAGCTTGCCTCAGGAGTGGATATAACAGCTTTATGACACCCTTCCCAACAGAAACATTGCATTCAACGAGGCTCATGCTGCTAAATTCATTGTAAATTTGACTCGGTATAATATTCACTGAAATAACATAGCACAGTTCCTCGACCCATGCAGTTTAATTCCGTTTACTCCTCCTCGTGCTTTACTTCTTTGTCAAGCAGTGTATTACATGTACAATGCCATACTGATGTATACATACACTACTGACCATTAAAATTGCTATACCAAAAAGAAATGCAGATGAGAAACGGGTATTCAATGGACAAATATATTATACTAGAACTGACATGTGATTAAATTTTCACGCAATTTGGGTGCATAGATCCTGAGAAATCAGTACTCAGAACAACCACCTCCGGCCGTAATAACAGCCTTGATACGCCTGGGCATTGAGCCAAACAGAGCTTGGTTGGTGTGTACAGATACAGCTGCTCATGCAGCTTCAACACGATACCACAGTTCATCAAGAGCAGTGCCTGGCGTAATGTGACGAGCCAGTTGCTTGACCACCATTGACCAGACGTTTTCAATTGGTGAGAGGTCTGGAGAATGCGCTGGGCAGGGCAGCAGTCGAACATTTTTGTATCCAGAAAAGCCCGTACAGGACCTGCAACATGCGGTCGTGCTTTATCCTGCTGAAATGTAGGGTTTCACAGGGGTCGAAGGATGGGTAGAGCCACGGGTCGTAACACATCTGAAATGTAACGTCCACTCTTCAAAGTGCCGTCAATGCGAAAAAGAGGTGACCGAGAAGTGTAACCAATGGCACGCCATACCATCACACCGGACGACACGCCAGTATGGCGATGACGAATACACGCTTCCAATGTGCGTTCACCGCGATGTCGCCAAACACGGATGCGACCATCATGATGCTGTAAACAGAACCTGGATTCATCCGAAAAAATTATGTTTTGCCATTCGTGCGCCAAGGTTCGTGGTTGAGTACACCATCGCAGGCACTCCTGCCTGTGATGCAGCGTCAAGGGTAACCGCAGCCGTGGTCTCCGAGCTGATAGTCCATGCTGCTGCAAACGACGTCGAACTGTTCGTGCAGATGGTTGTTGTCTTGCAGACGTCCCCATCTGTTGACTCAGGGATCCATCCATTACAGCCATGCGGATAAGATGCCTGTCATCCCGACTGCTAGTGGTACGAGGCCGTTGGGATCCAGCACGGCGTTCCGTATAACCCTTCTGTACCCACTGATTCTATTTTCTGCTAACAGTCATTGTATCTCGACCAACGCGAGCAGCAATGTCGGGATACGATAAACCGCAATCGTGATAGGCTACAATGCGACCTTTATCAAAGTCGGAAACGTGATGGTAGGCATTTCTCCTCCTTACACGAGGCATCACAACAACGTTTCACCAGGCAACGCCGATCAACTGGTGTTTGTGTATGAGAAATCGGTTGGAAACTTTCCTCGTGTCAGCACGTTGTAGGTGTCACCACCGACGCCAACCTTGTGGGAAAGCTCTGAATAGCTAATCATTTGCATATCACAGCATCTTCTTCCTGTCGGTTAAATTTCGTGTCTGTAGCACGTCATCTTCGTGATGTAGCAATTTTAATTGCACAGACATGGTTTACATTAATGAAAAATTTTGTCACATTTCGTTATGTTCCTGTGTGTTTGCTTGATTAGTGTACTATGAAAACTTGTAGAAAAGAATATGTAAATGTTGTGATGGTACTCACGGCCCCTTAGAATACCGTACCACAACCCATAAGTCTCACCCGAAACACTCGTAGCGTAGCAGCTTTATGGGTTGGCATTACGAGCTATACCGAGGTCCGCCAGTGGCCGCAGCTGCCACGTGTGTTGATAGCGATTGGTCGAAAGCTCGTTAAACACCAGAGCACTGAAATTTGGGGGACAATTCTCTTTAGGGCGCCGATTTCTGTGGACTCCCCAGTCGCCTCCAAGTCTACAAGCGGTAGACTTCGTCCGTCGTCCGCGAGACTCAGGCTCCGTAGGCATCACAGCCTGGCTCTGGACTGTACGTAGGCAACACTCAGAGGCACAGTGGTAGGACTTTAAAATTTAGAGGACTTGTAATAATTTCGAAAGTCTAATATGCTGGACATTTCACAAGAAGCAACGTCATTTGCTTGAGTGTTTCTTGGTATTTAATAAATATCATTTTATTTCTCTTCACTTAAAACTTCCGGGCTGATTGGCCGTGGTCGAAATATAAAACTCTCCCCTGATGTTTCGTCTCCGACAGCGGGAGACATCCTCGGAGGTTCAGCGGTGAATTGCGAAGAGAACTCGAGAAAGCCCTGATTATATAGGCAGTAAAGAGGGCGCCACTGTCGATCACGTGGCGTCGGCTATGAGATTGTCTCTGGTAATGCTTACATTCTCAAATGAAAGTAATCGATCGTTACCCTTGCGGTGCAACGCTGACATCCAAATTTTATCCAGTTTAACACCTCCATCTTAAAACTTCCTGGCAGATTAAAATTGTGTGCCGGACGGAGACTCGACTCGGGACCTTTGCAAAGGCAAAGGTAAAGGTCCCGAGTTCGAGTCTCGGTCCGGCACACAGTTTAATCTGCCAGGAAGTTTCATATCAGCGCATACTGCGCTGTAGAGTGAAAATTTCACTCTAGAAACATCCCCCAGGCTGTGGCTAAGCCATGTCTCCGCAATATCTTCTCTTCCAGGAGTGCTAGTTCTGCAAGGTTCGCAGGAGAGCTTCTGTGAAGTTTGGAAGGTAGGAGACGAGGTACTGGCGGAATTAAAGCTGTGGGGACGGGGCGTGAGTCGTGCTTGGGTAGCTCAGTCGGAGCCGGCACGTTAGCTCAGCGTGTTCGGTCAGAGAGCCGGTTGGCCTCTGTAATGAAAAACTGAGGGGAAGGATCAACCACCGAACTTAAACAGGATGTCTTGCGACGTGCGCAACGACCAAACACAAAAAAACAAAAAAAAAAAAAAACAAAAAAAAAAAAAAAAAAATGTCGGTAGAGCGCTTGCCCGCGAAAGGCAAAGGTCCCGAGTTCGAGTCTCGGTCCGGCACACAGTTTTAATCTGCCAGGAAGTTTCATATCAGCGCACACTCCGCTGTAGAGTGAAAATTTCATTCTAGAAACCTCCGTCTTTATTGTTAAAATTATTACGGTGTTTATAAATCTCGATAGACTCTCTATACATGCGTGCATAATAATGCGAGGTTTTTGATATGACGCTCGTTTCGCTGAATTTTATTTTATGATCACTTTCCTGATAAACTTGTTCCGCTACGGCCGATTTATCTCTGTTACCAAGGCGGCAATTTCTCTTATGTTCAAAAAGACGAGTGTTCACACTTCTCTTTGTGGTACCGATGTAAACCTGTCCACAACTACAAGGAATTTTGTATACCCCCGGTGTAGCCAAAGGCTGTCGTGCATCTTTTGGATATCTTAAATATTGTTTTATTTTCTGGTGGGTCTAAAAATAGTTTCCACCCCATACTTGCTTAAAACTTTCCCGATCCGATCTGTGACCTTACTAATGAGCGGAAGAAAAACTTTGCCCTTGGGCGACTGTTGTTCTTCGTTGCTCCAGATTCTCTGCCTAGAGCGATGTGCTCGATCTATATCCTTGCTAGAATAGCCATTCTTCACGAAAGTTGACCGTAGATGTTCAATCTCATCTTTTAAATAAACAGTTTCACAAATTTTGTACGCCCTGTCTACCGAAGTCATTTTATTACCAATTCTTGGGATCTTTCTGACTGAAGATAATCTACGCCGTTCTCCTGCGTTCCCAACAGTCAAAAAGGAATGAAGCGCTTTCGGTCTCTTGACCAAATAACGTATCTTCTTCTTTGCGTCACGATTTCCTCGTGACAGTTTACTCACGCCGGAACAGCCGCCCCAGTCTCAGAGCAAATTAATGCAGCGTATGGGGGAGGGTAGAGTAATACTAATACGACACTAACGAAATTCCATCACGAGACTTCGTCTGAGGTGTCCGACAAGGCTGACGCTGGTGCTGCACTGGAGGGGGAGACGTGCGTTGTGCCGCGATTGACTGGCTCACTCACACCTTGCCACGCAGGGAGCGACCAGCTATACAGCCTGCTGGAAGGGTGTGCAGCAGCTGTGCTCCAGTAAGCAGAGCACTGGAGCTGTACTTAACGTGTAAATGAGCCAGCGAACAGCGCCTCATAAAACGGATAATAGCGGTATTACGGACAAGTAGCGAGTTTAATCTCAATTAAAGCTACCTGCCGCTGCACGGTCGTGTCTCGAAACAAGTCTCGTTAAATGACTCATGTCCTAAACTTTTATTATCCGCTACAACGAAGAAATCGTAATTTGTTTCCGAGAAATGTCTTAATTAGGCTGCATCTAAAACTCAGAGGACACTAAACAATTCTGATAGAGCGGCGTTTCTTTCGAAGGATCGTAGGGGGACAAAATGCTTGCCTGTGAAGATTGCTGTGTTTACCCACTGCGGTGCGGAGTAAACCATATGAGCAGCAGTAAATGTGTAATTCATGAACAGACAGCATATTCTTAACGCCTTATAAGAGTCAAAGCTGGACTATTGGCCAATAACGCTCCTTCTGAAGGGATGAGTGAAACAAAGCCATAGCTTCGAATTCTTCTATATTGATTTCGTTTTTGTATTGAACAACAGAACCGACGTTGCCAGCTGTGATTAAAATATTTCTAAATAATATTATCTCATTTCATAGCCAGCAATCACTCCACTAAACATGAGAAAAATATCTCCAAATTATGTTTTTGTTCGTTGGCAGCAGTGCCTAAGGGCAATGAGATCTGCCACAGGGAACGCCCATTTAACTGAAGACCAAGAAATATATCTTCGTGGAGAACTGCTGTATTACGATGCCATAATCCCATTGTCTGGCAGAACGAGTGTACTCAGCAGAGAGCATTGGAAGTCGGTTTTAGTAAAGGGAATTCACAGTCTCAGATTCCATTTTCCTTTCATACAGGAAGACTAAATGAATCTGTAATTGCAAAATCATATAAATCAAGAATCTTTTGGAAGCTTTTTATGACATTTGAGAACTTATGTATTGTCAACACTCAGAGTGTGTGGAAACCACACTAATCTGTTGACTCGTCTGGAATACACACACCAACGGAAAACAGTCATGACGAGTCAGTAACTCATATGATTTCTGCTCCGATCATCGGTTGGCATTATATTATGCGGAAGAACCACAGAAAGTACTTAATTATGTTTGTAGTACGCTTTTAAAATACATAAGTAAATCTTTACCTCTTAAAGGTAAAATATTTACCATTTTTGACTCGGACAAGCAACAAACACACGATTATTCGATTTTGTTATGGTCTTATTGACTTCGGCCTTTCTATAAGATAATGCCTTCTTCTCTCAGAAGACATTCCTTTCTACCCAGTTAGCGAGATCTTGGTGTAATAAAGAAAAACTAAGGATACGTGATCGCGCTGATGGTCGAAAAACGATTTCAGCTGTAATCGAACAACTATTTACCGAGTTTGAAGTGACAAAATTCAAATGAGCATAAGTGTTGGATATTCATAATTGGTGAAAAGACGTTACAATAAGTCTTTCAGTCGTCGAATCTATGGTCTAGAGCGTTGTTACTCAACTGGAAGTTAAAATATCGCACTACTAATATATATGGAATAACAGCGTGATTACCACCACAACGGACTTTTAGCTCCCATCAAGTTCTCTCCTTCTGTTTTCTCTTCTCTGGTTTTTATAATTAATAATGAAGGAGCATTTTAAAATTGCTTCTATATATCCACCGCTGATTTCCGGTGGTGTTATACAGTATCTCTCCGACAGAGTACTGAGATGAACAATGACGCACAGATAACGATAGCTTGTGTAATAATCATTCGTATAGCTTGTATTTATACCGCTAAGAAGAATGACGAGGAAACGCCTTCTCACTCCGTCAGGTTACCGTTCGTTTCTGGGGTCACTGACTGCATAAGCAGAATTTTAAAGAAAAGTAGTATTCAGACATCTTTCTTTAGTCAAAACAAAATAAAAGACTTTTTCCGACGAAAAACGGATGTACCTGATTACCTCCACAATGCAGGCGTCTATCAAGTGTCATGTGGCTGCGGCAAAGTGAATATAGGCGAAACGGGAAGAACTTTTAAACAACGCATTAAGGAACACGAACGGCACATGCAGCTAAAACGAAGTGCAAAATCGGCTGTAGCGGAACATCACGAGAATTGTGGCTCTGACATCAATTTTAATAACGTACGTGTACTGGCTAAAGAAACAAACATTTATAGAAGAAAGGTCCGAGAAGCAGTTGAAATCTCTAAGAATGCATCTAATTTCAATAGACCGGACGGTTATAGGCTTTCGGCATCGTGACTCCCCGCCATCGAGGAAGTAAATACGTGACCGCGCTGTGTGAGCGCCATAAACAACGCGCTGCAAGTCACCTCGGCGGACAATAATATTGTGGGTAAACATTCCCCCTCTCTTGCTCTGTCCGTCTCGAATCTAGCCACTGATGATGACCAACCAACAACGATAGCAGGCATTTCAACCAATAACCCTTCTCCAGCATAAGTGTGCCTTCTATCCAATGCAGATGGACCACAAATGGTATCCACAGGAGATAAGCTACCAACGCCCCTTCTTCTGCATCAGAGCGGGAATATTAGCCTATGAATATGGCCCACCAATGGTCATTGTTGTTGTTGTGGTCTTCAGTCCTCAGACTGGTTTGATGGCGCTCACCATGCTACTCTATCCTGTGCAAGCTTCTTCATCTCCCAATGGTAACCGTATGAATTTTAACCAATACTATCACTTCTCCAGCACAAACGCCAGAAAACTCCCTCATTATAAGTGGACGCGACACTCGTCTCTGATAGTGTTCCAGCAGTAGTGGACACCAAAAGATCCTGAGGAAGATCCCAGCAGAGGGGTCGAAAAGTCGAACATTTTAGAAGATTTTAACTTCAGTGACAACGGCCACGAAAACCTGAAGACTTACATAACAGAAGAAATACTTCAACTGATCGATAAAAGGAGGAAGTACAAAAGTGTTCCGGGAAACTCGGGAATACAGAAATACAAGTTGTTGAGGAATGAAATAAATCGGAATTGCATGGAAGCTAAAACGAAATGGCTGCAGGAAGAATGGTAAGACATCAAAAAGGAATGGATGTCGGAAGGACAGACTCAGCATACAAGAAAGTCGAAACACCCTTCGGTGAAATGAAAAGCGGGGGTGGTAACATAAAGAGTGCAACGGGAATTCCACTGTTAAATGCAGAAGAGAGAGCGGATAGGTGAAAAGAATACATGGAAAGCCTCTAAGAGGGGGAACATTTGTCTGATATAATAGAAGAAGAAACAGGAGTCGATTTAGAAGAGATAGGGGATCTAGTATTAAAACCAGAATTTAAAAGAACTTTGGAGGACTTGTGATCAAATCAGGCAGAAAGGATGGATAACATTCCATCAGAATTTTTAAAATCATTGGGAGAAGTGGTAACAAAACGATTATTGAAATGAGAACAGCGAGAAACTTGACATCAGGATTGATGGTCACTTAGCAGATGAAGATAAGGTATTCTTCTACCTAGGCAGTAAAATAACCAATGATGGATGGAGCAAGTAGGACATCAAAAGGAAACTAGTAATGCAAAATGGGCATTTCTGGCCAAGAGAACTCTGCTAATATCAAATATCGGCCTTAATTTGAGGAAGAAATTTTTGAGAATGCACGTCTGGAGTCTAGCATTGTATGGTAGTGAAACATGGACTGTGGGAAAATGAGAACAGAAGAGAATCGAAGCTTTTGAGATGTGGTGCTACAGACGGATGTTGAAAATTAGGTGGACTGGTAAGGTAAGGAATGAGGAGGTTCTGCACAGAATCGGAGACGAAACGAATGTGTGGAAAACACTGATAAGGTGAAGGGACAGGATGATAGGATATCTGTTAAGACATGGGGGAATGACTTCCATGGTACTAGAGGGAGCTGTAGAAGGTAAAAGCTGTAGAGAAAGGCAGAGATTGAAATACATCCAGCAAATAATTGAGGACGTATGTTGCAAGTGCTACTCTGAGACGAAGAGGTTAGCACAGGAGAGGAATTCGTAGCGGGTCGCATCAAACCTGTCAGAAGAGTGATGACAAAAAAAAAATAGTGTTCCGTTGGAATAAGCTGCCAGCGCTCGGGTGAGCAGTAGGGTCACGTAACTAGACAGGAGGACTAGACCCAGAGGTGTTATCAAGAAGTATAGGCAGAGGAAGAGAAAGTATATGAAGATGAGATGGGAGATATGATACGGCGAGAAGGAATTGAAAGAGCACTGAAAGTACTAATTCTAAACACAGCTCCTGGGGTTTACGAAATTTTGTCAGTATCACCTACATCCTTGAAAGAACCTGCCATGACAAAACTATTCCATCTAGTGTGCAAGTCTGAGACTGGCGAAACACCCTCAGAGTTCAAAAGTTATGTAAAATTCATATTCCAGAGAAGGCGCTGCTGTCAGGTGGAAAGAGACCTTAAGAATGATCAATTTGGATTTGGAGGAAATGTGGGAACATGCGAGCCTATACTGACACCTTAGAACATAGGCCAAGGAAAGGCGAATCTGTTTTTACAGTACTCGTAGATTTAGAAAAAGCCGTTGACAGTACTGACTGGAATATTTTCTATCAAATTATGGACGCAGGAAAAAAATACAAGGAGAAGAAAGTTATCTATAATTTGTACAGAAATCAGATAGCAGTTAATTATAAGAGTCAGAGGACATGAAAGGGAATCAATGGGTCACAAGTGTGTGAGATAGGAGTACCCTCCCCCAACGTTATTCAGTCTGTACTATGAGCTAACAGTAGAGGAATCCAAGAAGAAATCTGGAAAGACAATTAATGTGCAAGAAGAAAAAATAAAAATGTCGAATTTTTCCAATCACACTGTCAGTGTGTCAGAGACAGCGAAGAGCTTGGGTGGGTTGGTTGTGTTGGGGAAGAGACCAAACAGCGACGTCATCGATCTCGTCGTATTAGGGAAGGACAGGGAAGGAAGTCGGCCGTGCCTTTTCAAAGGAGCCATCCCGGCATTTGCCTGGAGCGATTTAGGGCAATCACGGAAAACCTAAATCAAGATGGTCGGACGCTGGATTAAACCGTCGTCCTGCCGAATGCGAGTCTAGTGTGCTAACCACTGCACCACCTCGCTCGGTGAAGAACTTGGAAGAGCAATTGAACGGACTGGACACGTCTTGAAAAATGGTTATAAGATGAACATCAAGAAAAGTAAATAAAGTGGAATTGAATGTAACCTAATCAAATCAGGCGATGCTGAGGAATCATGAAACGAGACACTAAAAGTAGTAGATGACACTTTTGTTTTTCGAGCAGCAAAATCACTGACGATGGCTGAAGCAGAGATGATACAGAACGTAGACGGACTAACAGAAAAAAAAATTTCTTGAAAACAGTAATATAACATCTAATCCAAACGTTAAATTCTTTTCTGGAATTATTTGTCTGAAGCATAGTCTTGTGCAAAAGTATAACGTGGATGATAAGAATTTCAGACCAGAAGCGGACAGAAGCTTTAGAAAGACGGTGCTAGAGTTAAGCTGAAGGTTAGATGGGTGGAATAAGCAACTAATGAGGAGGCCCTGAAGGAAATCGAAAAAAATAAAGAAATTTATAGCGCAGCTTGGCTTAAAGAAGTTGTCGATGAGTAGGACACATCTTGAAGCATTAAAGACTCTTCAGTCTGGTAATGGAGGGAAGGTTACGAGGCCAAAGCACGAATACAGTAAACAGGGTCAACTGGATGTAGGTTGCGGTAGTTACGCAGAGACGAAGACCTTCACACACGATAGTCTAGCACGGTAACCTGCGCTAGACCAGTCTTCGGACTCAAGAAACAGCAAAAACACGTAAAGTTATTGTCAAATATGCTTGTGTAAACCAAGTGGTCAGGTAAGCACGTGTAACTCAAATACAACGCTGCAATTCAAATAATTGTTCAATTTCTTTTCTTTTCACTTTATGTAATAATATGGTTATCATCAATTCACATAATTATGTAATATATTTCATATTGTAAAATCATTTACTTCGAGAAAGTTATTGTGAATGTGAGGCAGCAATGAAGCCATCAACTACAAAGTCATTAGAGACAGAGTATAAACACGAATTAGGAAATGACAGGGAGGGAAATCAGTCACGCCCTTTTCAAGCGAACCATCCCAGCACTTGTCTTAGACGATTTAGGGAAATTACGTAAAACTTAAATCTAGATAGACAGACAGAGATCTGAACTGTCGTCCTCCCGAATGCGAGCGACTGTGAACGTGATGTTTCTACTCGACTTTGAGATCGTATAATTACTACCTGAGAGACAGAGTTGACAGATGGGTGAACTAGTTATTTCACGTGAGGTTTTGAAGGATCAGTTGCCAGGTGACAGGTAGTTTTCAAGAGAAAGACTTGGACGGTACCTCTTGACATGATCAGATGTGTATAGTACTCTCACGCGTACCATAGACACTTTTTTTTTTATAGAAACGAGATGCAACAGTTCACTATATTTGCTCCACAGACGCCAAATAATTTGAAGACCGTTCCCACTATACAACTTCTATGTCATCAACAGTTGTATTTGTGTGTGAGCGAATGGAAAATGCTACAATTGTACGTCATCGTCGGAGAGAGCTTACGAACGTCTGCTCCACATCATCACAGCAAATGGCACAGTGACTAGCTTTCGTTTTGTGAAGGGACAAACCGATGAATTATCACTGACGTTCGACTCCCGGCGGGGTCAGGGATTTTCTCTGCCTCGTGATGACTGGGTGTTGTGTGCTGTCCTTAGGTTAGTTAGGATTAAGTAATTTTAAGTTCTAGGGGACTAATGACCATAGATGTTAAGTCCCATAGTGCTCAGAGCCATTTGAACCATTTTTTATCACTGACGTCGATCTACTAATAATCAGGACTTGCCCAGGCAATTCTTAACCTGTTACATGTTTCCTGCATAAGTGCAGTCAAACTGCTTTGTACAGCAGTGGTTCGTATTTTATCAGAAGTTGGCGCTATTTACACTGAGTGGGAATTACTATCGCTAACAGCAGACCGTGTAGTTTGTAACACCATAGCTAATACACTACATACCTTTTGTTGATTCATTTAGCTTTCTGTTTGTTCAACATCTGCAGCATCGTCGACAGGACTGACTGCGGACCTTTGGTACAGAGCCGAGTGGAGGGTCTGAATCAGAGGCTGAGACGGTTCTGCGACCGTGTGGGCTGCAGATTCATCAACTTGCGCCATAGGGTGGTCGGGTTTCGGGTTCCGCTGCATATGTCAATAGTCCACTACACGCAACAAGCGGCTACACGGGTAGCAGGGGTTGTGTGGCGTGGGCTGGGCGGTTTTTTAGGTTAGATGGCCTCGGGCAAGTGCAGAAAGGGCAACAGCCTCAACGGGTGCGGGACAAAGTCAGGACATGCGGGGACCAAGCAGCAATCGGTATTGTAATTGTAAACTGTCGAAGCTGCGTTGGTAAAGTACCAGAACTTCAAGCGCTGATAGAAAGCAATGAAGCTGAAATCGTTATAGGTACAGAAAGCTGGCTTAAGCCAGAGATAAATTCTGCCGAAATTTTTACAAAGGTACAGACGGTGTTTAGAAAGGATAGATTGCATGCAACCGGTGGTGGAGTGTTCGTCGCTGTTAGTAGTAGTTTATCCTGTAGTGTAGTAGAAGTGGATAGTTCCTGTGAAATATTATGGGTGGAAGTTACACTCAACAAGCCAGCTAGGTTAATAATTGGCTCATTTTACCGACCTCCCGACTCAGCAGCATTAGTTGCAGAACAACTGAGAGAAAATTTGGAATACATTGCGCATAAATTTTCTCATCATATTATAGTCTTAGGTGGAGATTTCAATTTACCAGATATAGACTGGGACACTCAGATGTTTAGGACGGGTGGTAGGGACAGAGCATCGAGTGACGTTATACTGAGTGCACTATCCGAAAATTACCTCGAGAAATTAAACAGAGAACCGAACCGTGGAGATAACATCTTGGACCTACTGATAACAAACAGACCCGGACTTTTCGATTCTGTAAGTGCAGAACAGGGAATCAGTGATCATAAAGCCGTTGCAGCATCCCTGACTATGGAAGTTAATAGGAATATAAAAAAAAGGGAGGAAGGTTTATCTGTTTAGCAAGAGTAATAGAAGGCAGGTTTCAGACTACCTAACAGATCAAAACGAAAATTTCTGTTCCGACACTGACAATGTTGAGTGTTTATGGAAAAAGTTCAAGGCAATCGTAAAATGCGTTTTAGACATGTACGTGCCGAGTAAAACTGTGAGGGACGGGAAAAACCCACCGCGGTACAACAACAAAGTTAGGAAACTACTGCGAAAGCAAAGAGAGCTTCACTCAAAGTTTAAACGCAGTCAAAACCTCTCAGACAAACAGAAGCTAAACGATGTCAAAGTTAGCGTAAGGAGGGCTATGCGTGAAGCGTTCAGTGAATTCGAAAGTAAAATTCTATGTACCGACTTGACAGAAAATCCTAGGAAGTTCTGGTCTTACGTTAAATCAGTAAGTGGCTCGAAACAGCATATCCAGACACTCCGGGATGATGATGGCATTGAAACAGAGGATGACACGCGTAAAGCTGAAATACTAAACACCTTTTTTCAAAGCTGTTTCACAGAGGAAGACCGCACTGCAGTTCCTTCTCTAAATCCTCGCACAAACGAAAAAATGGCTGACATCGAAATAAGTGTCCAAGGAATAGAAAAGCAACTGGAATCACTCAATAGAGGAAAGTCCACTGGACCTGACGGGATACCAATTCGATTCTACACAGAGTACGCGAAAGAACTTGCCCCCCTTCTAAGAGCCGTGTACCGCAAGTCTCTAGAGGAACGGAGGGTTCCAAATGATTGGAAAAGAGCACAGGTAGTCCCAGTCTTCAAAAAGGGTCGTTGAGCAGATGCGCAAAACTATAGACCTATATCTCTGACGTCGATCTGTTGTAGAATTTTAGAACATGTTTTTTGCTCGAGTATCATGTCGTTTTTGGAAACCCAGAATCTGGTATGTAGGAATCAACATGGATTCCGGAAACAGCGATCGCATGAGACCCAACTCGCTTTATTTGTTCATGAGACCCAGAAAATATTAGATACAGGCTCCCAGGTAGATGCTATTTTTCTTGACTTCCGGAAGGCGTTCGATACAGTTCCGCACTGTCGCCTGATAAACAATGTAAGAGCCTACGGAATATCAGACCAGCTGTGTGGCTGGATTGAAGAGTTTTTAGCAAACAGAACACAGCATGTTGTTATCAATGGAGAGACGTCTACAGACGTTAAAGTAACCTCTGGCGTGCCACAGGGGAGTGTTATGGGACCATTGCTTTTCACAATATATATAAATGACCTAGTAGATAGTGTCGGAAGTTCCATGCGGCTTTTCGCGGATGATGCTGTAGTATAAAGAGAAGTTGCAGCATTAGAAAATTGTAGCGAAATGCAGGAAGATCTGCAGCGGATAGGCACTTGGTGCAGGGTGTGGCAACTGGCCCTTAACATAGACAAATGTAATGTATTGCGAATACATAGAAAGAAGGATCCTTTATTGTATGATTATATGATAGCGGAACAAACACTGGTAGCAGTTACTTCTGTAAAATATCTGGGAGTATGCGTGCGGAACGATTTGAAGTGGAATGATCATACAAAATTAATTGTTGGTAAGGCGGGTACCAGGTTGAGATTCATTGGGAGAGTGCTTAGAAAATGTAGTCCATCAACAAAGGAGGTGGCTTACAAAACACTCGTTCGATCTATACTTGAGTATTGCTCATCAGTGTGGGATCCGTACCAGATCGGTTTGACGGAGGAGATAGAGAAGATCCAAAGAAGAGCGGCGCGTTTCGTCACAGGGTTATTTGGTAACCGTGATAGCGTTACGGAGATGTTTAATAAACTCAAGTGGCAGACTCTGCAAGAGAGGCGCTCTGCATCGCGGTGTAGCTTGCTCGCCAGGTTTCGAGAGGGTGCGTTTCTGAAAGAAGTATCGAATATATTGCTTCCCCCTACTTATACCTCCCGAGGAGATCACGAATGTAAAATTAGAGAGATTAGAGCGCGCACGGAGGCTTTCAGAAAGTCGTTCTTCCCGCGATCCATACGCGACTGGAACAAGAAAGGGAGGTAATGACAGTGGCACGTAAAGTGCCCTCCGCCACACACCGTTGGGTGGCTTGCGGAGTATAAATGTAGATGTAGATGTAGATCCCATAGTTGAACTTCAGTAATTAATGTACAATTAATTCGATACTGTAATGAAGAGTAATGTCTGTGATATGCACAATATGAGTAAACGAAATTTTTTGTCTTTCTCACATAATCTCTTTAGTTATCTTTAAGATTGAATAATTTCATCTAAATAATTTTTTATAGAAATGTCATTATGTGCAAATGATGTGTTTTGTATAAAATAGTTGTTTGCTGTTATGTTAACTGCTGACCTTCACTTAGGGTTCTTAGTTATTCTGTATGTAAAAGGTGTTGTGTTTCCACTCGGGAACGGAACTGTGTAGCGCTCGCAAATTGTGGTTGGCTTAGGTAGAATAGGTACAACAAAGAGTCAGTTGGGAACGAACTACCAAACTGTCAACTGCTCTTGTAAAAGTTGTGTATTGTGTTGGTTCTGAGAGAGGCTTTTCCTGGCGCTTTCCAGTGCCTCGGATGGATGGATAAAGAGCTTGAGCTATTCTGGATTTGGTATCTATCATCGCCACCAAGAAATGACAGTCCTGCAATTCTGCCTGAAAATCCACCTACCAACATGCAATCGCCAGCACATTGCGCAATCACTGTTAATGGAGCACTATAGTAATGTACAGTGAAGGATCAGCTCATTGGATGTTTAGTATACCCAAATACAAGGTAATTTTTAACTGAACTTTTGTACCTACCGTGATTTATCCTCAGTCACATATCCACTTAGGGTCCCTCCCACGTTAAAGTGCTTACCGAGTGTCCTTCAGTGAAAGAAAGTTAAAGTTAATGTGGCAAGACAGTGAGTTAAAGTAAATGATGCTTGCTGAAAATAATTTTCCTATTAAAACTGCATATTAATATGTTGTTGCCAACTTCAAAATTAAAAGTCCCTAAAACTGAGGCTTATAAAGTTTTGCTTAGTAAATGATCACATTGCTGCATGTTGTAAATCGCTAAAGGCGAGTCAGTATCTAACAAATAGTTAATTTTGTGTTTTACTGTAGCAAAACTGGAAAACTGTAATAGTTGAAAGTTATATATTCATGCTTGCTAAGCACTTGTTTCTTTTGGGTATTGAAAGTGCATATTAATAGTGTAATAAGATCCACAGGTTATCCTTTATGCTCATGAAAAATAACAATTAATAGAAAGACCACTATTTATGAAAACAATAATTTCTTTATTCAAAAGACAGTGAGAAGTAACCTGTTAGTGAATTCCAGTTAACTTTCATTCTAAGTAGAATAGTATTCAGTTGAGAGAGACTTAACCTGTGATCAGTTCATAATCCTGCAGTGAACTACATTTACAATTTTATATCAGCTAGGAAAATGTTTGAAAAGTAATACTGAACCTATGTCCAATTTGTGATTTTACAGTGTATTAATAGCAATGTTATAAAGACCATTCTGTTGGAATAAGCCCTGAAAGTAATAGTGTATATTTTTATCTGTTATCTTTATGCAAATAATTTGTTCTACTCTGTCAACTCCACACTTAACGTTAACATATACAGTTGTCAGAGTTCATTGCACTCGCTTGTGGCAAATTATAGGTTGTGTTTGTCCGTTAAAGTTACTCATTCGTACTTTCTTGAACAAGAATGTCAATCATTCTCTTGCCTAATTAGGCTGGCGACCGTTTTCTTTATTCTTTGAACAGTGTAGCTAGGTAAAATTTTATTTGTTACTGTTTATTTACGTAATTCCGACTTTCACTTCCGATAAGCCACCTCCGTTAGGTATAACACGGTCAACATAACAAAATTCCTCTCAGAGGGTAACACTGCTCTGCTTCTTCATACTATAATTACTTGAATTAGAATAATTTCATTATACGAACTGCCTTCAGCTTTGAGGTTATGGTATAGTAGTAGCAGACGGTAGTGTTATAAGTTTACTGTGAGATTGCACTGAGCTGATCTGGGTTAATAACAACACTGCAATTATAAAATTATGTTCGTCTTTAAAAATGACGAAATAATACACTGTTGCTATGCAGTTTTTTGACAGTAACTCTGTCCCACTGTTTTCTCAACGTAAATTTCATACATCGGAGTTAGATGTATTCCTCTGCTGGCAACACATTTCAGTATTTTTAACTACGGAAGGGTTTACTACTATCACATGTCCTTGCTTTCGAATGTTGATCGCTCATTACTGAAAATTATTAAAAGTAAAGGAGTTCATCTACTGTTTATGTTTGACTGTTTCTCACCCTCCATCCCTCTCTCACTCTCTCTCTCTCTTTCTCTCTCTCCATGTGCTTAACTACAACACTGCTTAAGCCTTGTACTTACGTAAAATAACTTTTAAGTATCACCATAGTGAGATAAAAGACGACTCGAATCACCAACTGTTATTGTGAAAGGGCGACCATAATTCGGGCGGTCGAGTACTGCTGTAGATGCAGAAGACATCGCAAAGGTTAGTGTTCAACCATCTTTGAAATTTAGGTGTGCTCTTACTGTGCTCGATAATAATTACTGATGGAAAATTAAATTTAGTCAAGCTGGTGACAGTTAATTGAGCAAATACGTCGGCTTTGGTTTGCTCATGAAAGAGGGCAATGGACGCCGACAACTAGGTTTGTAGTCTGGCAGCAGTTCAGCTTTGTTGTTGACATATTTATGTCCCTCTTTAGGATTTTACAAGCCCAAATCTCGGGGAAAAACTCACTTAATTGTTTTATGACAGAAACATGCATATTAGCAGTCTCAAAGAAATCGTCTCTGTGACTCTCTTACGTACATTTAGTCTCGATTTACAGTCTGTATCTAGATTAATAATTCCATTCATTGTTAAAGTTGGTTTAATATTTGTTTTGAACGTCATCAGCACTTTTAGCAAATTTTGTTGTGTCTATTTGAAATTCACTAATTGTTTTTAATTCAGAGTTCAAAATGGTATTGTTGGCTATTCAGTCAGGTTGGATTTTACGGATTTAAGAATGTGCACCATCTCGTAGATCGATACCTTATTTTCAAGAGAATAATCAGGTAAGCCCCAGATACTGCAGTATCTTCCCTCAAGTTTTCAATTTCGTATCTGGTATTCCAAAAAGCAAGCTGATTTTATAGATCTGCAGCTATTGTAAGATTTACTTAGGAGGAGAACATGACAAGTTCCGTAATATAATTTCCCAGGAACTTCGTTCATTGGAGGAGGGATCAAAATATGCGAACATGTGTTTCTGCCAAGTAATAGATACTCCACCGTTTCTGCAAAAACGAAGGTAAAATCTTTTAAGGTACGGTGTCTGCCTTTTAGGGACTACAGAATGTAACAGAAGCGGTGACACATTGGCTAGGGCCGTGGTTTCATATTGTTGTGCCTTGTGTTCGAAAGCAGATTATCCTTCTCATTTTTGTTTTTCATTTATGTGCCCATGTCCGTAACAGATTACTGCACGAAGGTTTTCCTATGTATATTGAAATAACGTTCCCCTTACTAGCCTACTATCTGTATGTCTGGCGAATAAATTAAAACAGGAGGGAAAACCTATAAGTGAGTGAAAAAATAATTTGAAATTACTTTTCGTGAAATTCCTCTTGTGTATTTTGGTTCATAATCAATTGCAAGCGCTAGTTTCCAGAAGGGTGATGCTTCATGCGTGGTCTGTCGCGAAATTATTGGCAGCGTGTGTAATCTTCAGTAGTGACAATGGTGTTTCTTTGGTAGTGAAATTCATACGAAGAAATATCACTGGCAAATGTGCTTCTCGCGATGTTCGCGGTCATCGAAATTTCTATGTTTCGAAAGTTTAAAGGATCGGTGTCATCCAAGGAAATGCATCAAATCGTCTACATCTACATTTATACTCCTCAAGCCAGCCAACGGTGCGTGGCGGAGGGCACTTTACGTGCCACTGCCATTACCTCCCTTTCCTGTTCCAGTCGCGTATGGTACGCGGGAAGAACGACTGCCGGAAAGCCTCCGTGCGCGCTCGAATCTCTCCAATTTTACATTCGTGATCTCCTCGGGAGGTATAAGTAGGGGGAAGCAATATATTCGATACCTCATCCAGAAACGCACCTTCTCGAAACCTGAACAGCAAGCTACACCGCGATGCAGAGCGCCTCTCTTGCAGAGCCTGCCACTTGAGTTTGTTACACATTTCCGTAACGGTATCACGCTTACCATATAACCCTGTGACGAAAGGCGCCGCTCTTCCTCGGATCTTCTCTATCTCCTCTGTCAACCCGACCTGGTACGGATCCCACACTGATGAGCAACACTCAAGTATAGGTCGAACAAGTGTTTCCTAAGCCACCTCCTTAGTTGATGGACTACATTTTCTAAAGACTCTCCCAATGAATCTCAACCTGGCACTCGCCTTAGCAACAATTAATTTTATATGATCATTCCACTTCAAATCGTTCCGTACGCATACTCTCAGATATTTTACAGAAGTAACTGCTACCAGTGTTTGTTCCGCTATCATATAATCATACAATAAAGGATCCTTCCTTCTATGTGTTTGCAATATATTACATTTGTCATTAAGGGTCAGTTGCCACTACCTGTACAAAGTGCCTATCCGCTGCAGATCTTCCTGGATTTCGATGCAATTTTCTAATGCTGCAACTTCTCTGTATACTACAGCATCATACGCGAAAAGCACCATAGAACTTCCAACACAATCTCCAAGGTCATTTACATAGATTTTGAGAAGCAATGGTCCCATAACACTACCCTGTGGCACGCCAGAGGTTACTTTAACGTCTGTAGACGTCTCTCCATTGAGAACAACATGTTGTGTTCTGTTTGCTAAAAACTCTTCAATCCATCCACACAGCTGGTCTGATATTCCGTAGGCTCTTACTTTGTTTATAAGGCGACAGTACCGAACTGTATCGAACGCCTTCCGGAAGTCAAGGAAAATGGCATCTGCTGGGAGCCTTTGTCTAGTATTTTCTGGTTCTCATGAACAAATAAAGCGAGTTGGGTCTCACACGATCGCTGTTTCCGGAATCCTTGTTGATTCCTACAGAGTAGATTCTAGGTTTCCAGAAATGACATGACATGTTCTAAAATTCTACAACAGATCGACGTCAGAGATATAGGCCTACAGTTTTGTGCATCTGCTCGACAACCCTTCTTGAAAACTGGAACTATTTGTGCTCTTTTCCATTCATTTGGAACCTTCCATTCCTCCAGAGACTTGCGGTACACGGCTGTTAGAAGGGGGCAAGTTCTTTTACATACTCTGTGTAGAATTGAACTGGTATACCGTCAGGTTCAGTGGACTTTCCTCTGTTCAGTGATTCTATTCCTTGGACACTTATTTCGATGTAAGTCACTTTTTCTTCCATGCGAGGATTTAGAGAAGGAACTGCAGTGCGGTCTTCCTCTGAGAAAAAGGTGTTTAGTAATTTAGCTTTGCACGTGTCATCCTCTGTTTCAATGCCATTTTCATCCTAGAGTATCTGGATACGCTGTCTCGATCCACTTACTGATTTAACGTAAGACCAGAGCTTCCTAGGATTTTCTGTCAAGTCGGTACGTAGAATTTTACTTTCGATTTCAAACGGGCTCTGAGCACTATAGGACTCAACTTCTGAGGTCATTAGTCCCCAAGAACTTAGAACTAGTTAAACCTAACCAACCTAAAGACATCACATACATCCATGCCCGAGGCAGGATTCGAACCAGCGACAGTAGCAGTCGCGCGGTTCCGGACTGAGCGCCTAGAACCTCTAGACCACCGCGGCCGGCACTTTCGATTTCACCGAACGCTTCACGCATGGCCCTCCTTATGCTAACTTTGACATCGTTTAGCTTCTATTTGTCTGAGAGTTTTTGGCTGCTTTTAAATTTGCAGTGCAGTTCTCTTTGATTTCGCAGTAGTTTCCTAACTTTGTTGTTGAACCACGGTGGGTTTTTCCCGTCCCTCACAGTTTTACTCGGGACGTACATGTCTAAAACGCATTTTACGATTGCCTTGAACTTTCTCCATATACACTCAATATTGTCAGTGTCGGAACAGAAATTTTCGTTTTGATCTGTTAGGTAGTATGAAATCTGCCTCCTATTACTCTTGCTAAACAGATAAACCGTCCTCCCTTTTTTTGTATTTCTATATACTTCCATATTAAGGGATGCTGAAACGGCCTTATGATCACTGATTCCCTGTTCTGCACTTACAGAGTCGAAAAGTTCGGGTTTGTTTGTTATCAGTAGGTCCAAGATGTTATCTCCACAAGTCGGTTCTCTGTTTAATTGCTCGAGGTAATTTTCGGATAGTGCGCTCAGTATAATGTCACTCGATGCTCTGTCCATACCACCCATCCTAAACATCTGAGTGTCCCAGTCTATATCTGGTAAATTGAAATCTCCATTTAAGACTATAACATGCTGAGGAAATTTATGTGAAATGTATTCCAGATTTTCTCTCAGTAGTTTTGCCACTAATGCTGCTGAGTCGGGAGGTCGATAAAAGGATCCAATTATTAACCTAGCTCGCTTGTTGAGTGTAACCTCCACCCATAATAATTCACAGGAACTATCCACTTCTATTTCACTACAGGATAAACTACTACTAACAGCGACAATCACGCCACCAGGGGTTGCATGCAATCTATACTTTCTAAACACCGTCTGTGACTTTGTAAAAATTTCTGCAGAATTTATCCCTGGCTTCAGCCAGCTTTCCGTACCTATAACGATTTCAGCTTCGGTGCTTTCTATCAGCGCTTGAAGTTCCGGTACTTTACCAACGCAGATTCGACAGTTTACAATTACAATACCGATTGCTGCTTGGTCCCCGCATGTCCTGACTTTGCCCCGCACCCTTTGAGGCTGTTGCCCTTTCTGTACTTTCCCGAGGCCATCTAACCTAAAAAACCGCCCAGTCCACGTCACACAACCCCTGCTATCCGTGTAACCGCTTGATGCGTATAGTGGACTCCCGACCTATCCAGCGGAACCCAAAACTCCACCACTCTATGGCGCAAGTCGAGGAATTTGCAGCACACACTGTCGCAGAACCGTCTCTGCCTCTGATTCAGACCCTTCACTCGGCTCTGTACCAAAGGTCCGCAGTCAGTCTTGTCGACTATGCTGCAGATGGTGAGCTCCGCTTTCATCCCGTTAGCGAGACTGGCAGTCTTCACCAAATCAGATAGCCGCCGGAAGCCAGAGAGGATTTCCTCCGATCCATAGCGACACACATCACTGATGCCGACATGAGGGACCACCTGCAGATGGGTGCACCCTGTACCCTTCATGGCATCCGGAAGGACCATTTCCACATCTGGAATGACTCCCCACGCTATGCACACGGAATGCACATTGGTTTTCTTCCCCTCCCTTGCAGCCATATCCCTAACGGGCCACATTACGCGCCTGACGTTGGAGCTCCCAACTACCAGTAAGCCCACCCTCTGCGACCGCACGGATCCTGCATACTGAGGGGCAACCTCTGGAACAGGACAAGTAGCCATATCCGGCCGAAGATATCAGCTGGAGACAGAGCCTGAAACTGGTTCGTGAGACAATTTCTTACTGCAAAGAAAGAAAGTGTGGGGAATATTCACAAACGCTTGTGCAAAATCTATGGAGCATTTGCTGGCGCCAGAAGTATATCTAGTCGCTGGCACGGAGGCAGGAGGCGGCTCGTCGGAGCTCCATAATTTGCAGCGGTCGAGGAGACCATCCACGGCTGTTATACGTGACATGCTGCAGCGAGCTGATGTTATCATTCGCTATTAAAGGACGCCATTTGTGGAAGACGTGTTGTGGACGACGAGGGGGTGATTCACACAGTGAAGGCCAAGGATTTTTACCGACAGAGCATACACCCCCTTGTTTCGCGCTGGAGAAAGGCCATAGAAGTGAATGAAGATTACGTGGGAAAATACGGTGTGTAGATAAAACACCATTCTTTCGTGTGTGTAATTCTCATTATGTTCCATAAAGAACTATTGAAGAAAGAAATGCGGTGCATTAATTTCTGGGCAACCGCCGTTCATAAATGTATTTTCCATCGACCTCTACCTAAAGAATGCTCTCACTCCGAAAGTCGCTGCTCCAGTTGCCTCTTAACAGATCCCCACTTGTCATTCCTACAGCTTGGCTGGTTATGCCACAACTGAATAATACGGATAACAATTGCGTATGATCAGTAAATAAAAGTGAATGAAATACGTACCATCATGTGAACAACAGAAGAAAGAGTACAGTACACTTTCATCTACATCTACATCTACATTTATACTCCGCAAGCCACCCAATGGTGTGTGGCGGAGGGCACTTTACGTGCCACTGTCATTACCTCCCTTTCCTTTTCCAGTCGCGTATGGTTCGCGGGAAGAACGACTGCCGGAAAGCCTCCATGCGAGCTACAATCTCTCTAATTTTACATTCGTGATCTCTTCGGGAAGAATAAGTAGGGGTAAGCAATATATTCCATACCTCATCCAGAACGCACCCTCTCGAAACCTGGACAGCAAGCTACACCACGGTGCCGAGCGCCTCTCTTGCAGAGTCTGCCACTTGAGTTTGCTAAACATCTCCGTAACGCTATCACGCTTACCAAATAACCCTGTGACGAAAGGCGCCGCTCTTCTTTGGATCTTCACCATCTCCTCCGTCAACCCGACCTGGTAGGGATCCCACACTGATGAGCAATACACAAGTATAGGTCGAACGAGTGTTTTGTAAGCCTACATTTTCTAAGGACTCTCCCAATGATTCTCAACCTGGCACCCGCCCTACCAACAATTAATTTTGTATGATCATTGCACTTCAAATCGTTCCATACGCATACTCTCAGATATTTTACAGAAGTAACTGATACCAGTGTTTGTTCCACTAACATATAATCATATAATGAAGGGTCCTTCTTTTTATGTATTCCCAATACATTACATTTGTACACTTTGCGTGGGATTGGGTGGGGAGGGGTGGGGGCAGGGGGTGTCGGTGGCTATTCAGTGAGAGTTGTTTAATGTTGAATATGATTGTGTCACAGAGTGGTTAAAAATTTTGGTGTTCAGCCGATTTGAGTTTTGGTTTAAATGTTTTGTGGAGGGGTTCATTGGCAAGTAAGTGTAAAGAACTTGAGTGCTATTATTTTTATTTTTATGTCAATAATCTCTGTTGTAGTGTTACTCTGTTATTCTATCTATTAGTGTAAACAGTGAGTAGTTTGGCATCCGTACTTAATCATTCAACAGGGTTTGTCTTCTGCTTTGGTGTTCTGTATGTGGTAATTTTCTTGCAGGGGTAGGGGAATTTGTTTATTGTTGATTTTAATCATTTGTATGTATTATTCTCTAGTGGTTAGTTTTTGATTGTTTTCTCTTATGTGTTCAGCAAACATGGAGTGGCTTGTCCCATACTTCAAAGCTCTTATGTGTTCTTTCTATCCGACTTCAAATGTTCTGTCTGTTTGTGGTTTATATCTGCCATCACAAGTATTACACTGTAATTGATATATACCTGCTTTTTTTCAGTTTTGGGATGTAGCTTTGGCAGAACTGTATGTTATGTATGCTACGTTCATGACCTATCTTTTCTGGTTTTATGTGTGAGTTTGTGTTTGTATGTCATTGTGTACAATCTTGTGTTTTCTCTTGTGTTATCCTGATTATTCTGTGTAGTTCTCATGGTACTAAGCGTTTGTTATCGTGTTTGGTTCTGTTGTGCAGCTGTCTGTGGTCTAGTGTTGTCTGTTTTTATTTCAATTTTAATTTTGTTGCTTAGCTTCGTGACTATGTTGCTATTGTAACCATTGTTTTTGCCTATCTAATACACTGTATCAAGTTCTTTTTTGTAGTTTTCTTTGTTGATTGGCACTGTGTTGAGCCTATGGAACATGTGTCGAAGTACTGCTTGCTTTGTGAGTGTGGATGGTTCAAGGACTCTGAGGTTGCTGCGGAGGATGTGCACTCGAACAAACTTGTTAGTGCAAGGTGGATCCCTCTAGTGTATAATGCTGACCAAACATAAATTTAAAAAAAAGGTTCTCGGTAATATTTGGACAGTTTATAGAAGAACTGAAGACGACTGGTGCGCCCATTTTTTACTATGGATTAAACGTAGGTGACCCCTTGATGTTTCAGAATGTGTCCAATCAACCGATTCCTTGTTTTCGTCAAGGTTTGCCACAAATTTGTCTCCGCAGTTTTATTCAGTATCTCCACACTAGTTATGTAATCTAGCCATCCACATCATTCTTCTGTAGCACCACATTTCTAAAGCTTCTACTCTCTTCTTGTCCAAACTGTTTATGGTCCATGTTTCACTCCCATAGATGAGTACACAACAGACAAATACCTTCATAAAAGACTTCCTAACACTTTAGTCTATATTCGATATTAACAAATTTCTCTTCCTTCAGAAATACTTTTCTTGCCATTGCCAGCCTTCATTGTATATCATCTCTACTTCGGGCATTATCAGTTATTTTTCTTCCCATATAGCAAAACCTCACTACTACTTTAAGTATCTCGTTTCCTAATTTAATTTCCTCAGCATCACCTGATTTTATTCGACTACGTTCCATTATTTTTGTCTTGCTTTTGGTGATATTTATCCTAGATCCTTCTTTCAAGATACTGCCCATTCCGTTCAGCTGCTCTTCCAAGTGTTTTTGCTATCTCTGACAGAACTGCTATGTCATAGGCAAACTCTAACGTTTTTATTTCTTCTCCCTTCCCTTTCCTTCCTTTCCCTTTAATTTCTACTCCAAATTTTTCGTTGGTTTCCTTTATTGATTGCTCAACGTACAGTTTGAATAACATCGGGGATAGGCTACACCCTGTCTCAATCACTTCTCAACCACTGCTTGCCTCTCACACCTTCGACTGTTATAATCGCCGTCTGGTTTCTACAGAAATTGTAAATAGCCTTTCGCTTCCTGTGTTCTTCCTCTGCTACGTTCAGATTTTCAAAAAGTTTATTCCAGTCAATATTGTCAAAAGTTTTCTCTAAGTCTACGAATGCAATAAACGTAGGTACACCTTTCCTTAACACTCCTTCTACGATAAGTCGTAGCATCACTATTGCCTTCCGGTTTCCTAACTCGAAACCTAAAATGACCTTCGACGTCGGCTTCTACCAGTTTTTCCACTCTTCTGTAAAGAATTCGTGTTCATATTGTACAACCACGACTTATGAAACCGGTAATACTCACACCTTGAAGCACCTACATTCCTTGGAATCGGAATAATTACATTATTCTTGAAGTCTGAGGATATTTCGCCTGTCTCATAATCTTTCACACCAGAAGAGTTCTGTCGTGGCTCGCGCTCCCAAGGCTATCAGCAGTTCTTAAAGAATGCCGTGTACTCCAGGGGCCTTGTTTCGACCTAGGTCTTTCAATGCTTTGTTAAATTCTTCTCGCACTATATATGTCCCACCTCATCTTCATCTATGTCTGCTTCCATTTCTATAATATTGCTTTCAAATGCATTTGCCTTTTATAAAACCTCTATATATTCCTTCAACCTTTCAGCTTTCCCCTCTTTGCGTAGTACTGGTTTTCCAACTGAACTCTTAATACCCATACAGCTGCTTTTATTTTCTCCAGAAGTATGTTTACTTAACCTATAGGTTGTATCTATTTTTCCCACAGTGAAATATGCTTATAAGTCCTTTCACTTGAGCTCTTGCCATTCCTGCTTAGCCATTTTGCACTTCCTCAATATCAGTTTTTAGACGTTTGTATTCCCTTCCGTCTGCCTCATTTGCTGCAATTTTATGTTTTTCCGTTTCATCAATTAAATTCAATATCTTCTCTGTTATTAAACGATTTCTTCTAGACCTTCTCTTTTTACCTATGTGATCCTCTGCCACCTTCACTATTTCATCTTTTAAAGCTACCCATTCTTCTTCTATTCAACTAGTTTCCCCCGTTCTAGTTAGCCATTGCCTAATGCTCCTTCTGAAACTCTCAACAATTCCTGGTTCTTACAAATTATCCAGATCCCATCTCCTTAATTTCATATCTTTTTGCAATTTCTTCAGTTTTATACTACAGTTCACAACCAATAAATTGTGGTGAGAGTCCACATCTTTCCCTGGAAATGTCCTACAACTTAAAATATGGTTCCGAGATCTCTGTATTACCATTATAGGATAAAAATGAAACCTTCCGGTATCTCTACGTCTCTTCCGTGTATATATACAGTAAGTAGGCTGGTTAGGTTTTTTATTGGTAACGCCACCTCTGTATGAAAATCACTGGCTGTGCTGTGTGCAGTCTGTGGCTGCTTTGCATTGTTGTAATACTCGCCATATGTCGACCCTTAGCCGAGCATACCTCACTGGAATCTTCTGATTTTTTCTTGTAGTTTGTGTAATTAGTGTAGCTTTTGTTTATTGCTAGCGCGTAATTGTAGAGGGGATCTCCTTTGTAGTTGCAGTCTTACATTGTTGTTGTGGCATGCATGTTAATGTGCACCAAGTATTTAGCTGGCAGTAGTGGCGCTCGCTGTATTGCAGTAGCTTGAGTAGCGAAGATTTTTGTGAGGTAAGTGATTTGTGAAAGGTATAGTTTAATGTTAGTCAGGGCCATTCTTTTGTAGGATTTTTGAAAGTCTGATTGCGTTGCGCTAAAAAAAAATATTGTGTATCAGTTTAAGGACAGTCTTGTATAAATTGTTCAAAGGGGACGTTTCATAATCCTTATTTCATGATTCTTAAACCAAGTGTTAGCGATGATTACATTATCCTGTGTGCATAATTCTACCAGGAAAGTTGCGTAGTGTAGTCTGCAAAATTGTAGGCTGCTCTGAATGTGGATAACGCTTTCGTGGAAAAGAGCAACACTTACGACTCTCCGAACTTAGCAAGCACCCACCAAATAGCACCAGTCGTTACAGGCAAGGACGGCCAAGACGGCGCCAGAAAAGTGCTGTTCCCCGCGACCTCAGGACCACAAGTACCGCAGATGACGTCACCATGACAAGTTCACGATTACGCTATTTCAAACCGTACTTTTCACTTTATAAAAAACTCTCTACATGGAGGGAGAACGTCCAGCCGTTTCCAAAGTGACCAAGAGTCAATTCCGCTGTGTTTATGTGAATACAGTGGAATCCTGCGTATATTTCCCACTCCTGTATTACTGAACGTGCGCCGGGAAAAAAAGCGCCATTACCAGTGGCGTAAATAACGGCCTAGCAAACGCTGCAGTGCAGGGGAACCCCCGCACTAAGGGGGCCCCGCAATTTAGGGGCCTTAAACTGACTGTGGGTACTGTTCCTCTAAAAAAGCAACGGCCAGTACGCCTGCTAACGCTGTGGAATGTGCTACCATCTTCATTTTTTGTTAACTATAGTTGGATTTGACAACAATAGGCTCATCTATTGAAACCCCATTAAGGTTTTTTGTATGTTTGTGGCGGAACAACGTTGGAGTGGAAATACACTGATAACAGAAAGTATCTGACATACGATTGTGTACATGTTATAAGTACAATCCAGTTTATTTTATCTTCATCTAAGTTGTGCATACATTAATGTAAAACGTGTTACTAGTTTTTCTGATATGTGTTGTTTTTAAATATATGCATTAAGTAAAAACAGGTTGCCTAAAAATAGCGCATATGCAAATCGTACTCAAATGCGAAATTTAAAAGCCTGCCTAGACGAAGAAGTTACAGTGACAACTAAAATACCGGAGATAGAATCCTCCAGCGATCAGCTACGTGTCTGGAACAGACATGTACTAATATTAGTAACGCAAGCGAACTGGAGAAAAGTCTGACTATTTAAAAGCTGCTACTGTAAGTCAATACAGTTGCAGAAATGAAACGCGGAAAGATTCTTACAGTTTGCAAGTTGACAGAGAACAGTATATCAGCTGCAAAAATAAATCAGGTGTAAATTTAGGTGATGCACAATTTGGAAGAGGACCACCAGCAGCAAATACCGATTAAAATTCAAAATATTGTTCTCAGTTTCAAGCTAATCAAAGTGCTCCTTTTAGCACCGATATAGGATTATTCCAGAATGAACTGAATCAAGAAACTTCACTAAAAATTATAAAAAGTACTTGCCTTCTCATTTTCAACTTTTATTACAGAGCTGCAATGACGGAGGAGCTGCCGGCCGGGGTGGCCGAGCGGTTCTGGGCGCTACAGTCTGGAACCGCGCGACCGCTACGGTCGCAGGTTCGAATCCTGCCTCGGGCATGGATGTGTGTGATGTTCTTAGGTGAGTTAGGTTTAAGTAGTTCTAAGTTCTAGGGGACTGCTGACCTCAGAAGTATGTCCCATAGTGCTCAGAGCCATTTGAACCTTTTGAACGGAGGAGCTACAGTTTTCAATGAAGATACCTGGAAGGTACGTACGGTATAATTTCGTGTGGATACACTGTTCTTCTTCCAGTGTTTTTCAGGCGTCACAACCTTTCGTGCTGCCACTCTAGAGTGGGAAGCAAAGTCAGTGGCCAAGATGGTGAATTACAGATATATGATCATGACAAGGGAGAATAATCTATTCCAGATGCCGCTAAGTGATAACTAGCGCCCTTGCAAAAGCTACAAGAATCTCACCTTCCTGCGTGAATGTATTTGGTAAATGTACCTCGTTTCCTGATCAGAAAAGCTGAAAAATTGCTAGTTTCATCTTTAAAGTAACTTCTATCGAAGATTATTTCATCGGAAATGTTACTCCAGATATCGCCGGCGCAAACACACACCTTTTACAACGAAATGAAACATTGTACTTCAATGTCTGGTGGATGAGGCGTTTTGTTGAGCTGTTAATATTTTTTCAGTGTGCTGGTAGTTCCATTTTTGAGTGAATAACTCCTTTGAACTGTTTCTTGTACTCATATCTGTATTGCAAGTTTTGTAAACCAGCTATATTTTTAAGAAACTATCTAGTGCGACAGTGCAATGAGAAGTTGGCTTCAAGTGTAAATTCGTACATTCTTATAGGGCATCATTCAAATAAACGTGTTATGCCTGGCATTTAATATTTATAAAGAAAACTTATTTCCTTACTCTGCTGTGTTAATTGTACGTTTTATGGTTGAAGGTTATAATAATTTCAATTTGCAGAAGACTGTTCAATGTATACAAGAGGTTATTCAAATGCGATCAGATTACGCATACTATAACACTTCCGGCAAAAGAAATTCACTTCCCTGGTGCAGGCACACACACACACACACACACACACACACACACACAAACAAACACAAGCACACTAGTTTCAACGTACTGCTATGCTGATTCCTTCGTTTCTAGTACGTTGAAACTAGTGTGCTTGTGTTTGTGTGTGTGTGTGTGTGTGTGTGTGTGTGTGTGTGTGTGTGTGTGTGTGTGTGTGTGCCTGCACCAGGGAAGTGAATTTCTTTTGCCGGAAGTGTTATAGTATGCGTAATCTGATCGCATTTGAATAACCTCTTGTATACATTGAACAGTCTTCTGCAAATTGAAATTATTATAACCTTCAACCATAAAACGTACAATTAACACAGCAGAGTAAGGAAATAAGTTTTCTTTATAAATATTAAATGCCAGGCATAACACGTTTATTTGAATGATGCCCTATAAGAATGTACGAATTTACACTTGAAGCCAACTTCTCATTGCACTGTCGCACTAGATAGTTTCTTAAAAATATAGCTGGTTTACAAAACTTGCAATACAGATATGAGTACAAGAAACAGTTCAAAGGAGTTATTCACTCAAAAATGGAACTACCAGCACACTGAAAAAATATTAACAGCTCAACAAAACGCCTCATCCACCAGACATTGAAGTACAATGTTTCATTTCGTTGTAAAAGGTGTGTGTTTGCGCCGGCGATATCTGGAGTAACATTTCCGATGAAATAATCTTCGATAGAAGTTACTTTAAAGATGAAACTAGCAATTTTTCAGCTTTTCTGATCAGGAAACGAGGTACATTTACCAAATACATTCACGCAGGAAGGTGAGATTCTTGTAGCTTTTGCAAGGGCGCTAGTTATCACTTAGCGGCATCTGGAATAGATTATTCTCCCTTGTCATGTTCATATATCTGTAATTCACCATCTTGGCCACTGACTTTGCTTCCCACTCTAGAGTGGCAGCACGAAAGGTTGTGACGCCTGAAAAACACTGGAAGAAGAACAGTGTATCCACACGAAATTATACCGTACGTACCTTCCAGGTATCTTCATTGAAAACTGTAGCTCCTCCGTTCAAATGGTTCAAATGGCTCTGAGCACTATGGGACATACTTCTGAGGTCAGCAGTCCCCTAGAACTTAGAACTACTTAAACCTAACTCACCTAAGAACATCACACACATCCATGCCCGAGGCAGGATTCGAACCTGCGACCGTAGCGGTCGCGCGGTTCCAGACTGTAGCGCCCAGAACCGCTCGGCCACCCCGGCCGGCAGCTCCTCCGTCATTGCAGCTCTGTAATAAAAGTTGAAAATGAGAAGGCAAGTACTTTTTATAATTTTTAGTGAAGTTTCTTGATTCAGTTCATTCTGGAATAATCCTATATCGGTGCTAAAAGGAGCACTTTGATTAGCTTGAAACTGAGAACAATATTTTGAATTTTAATCGGTATTTGCTGCTGGTGGTCCTCTTCCAAATTGTGCATCACCTAAATTTACACCTGATTTATTTTTGCAGCTGATATACTGTTCTCTGTCAACTTGCAAACTGTAAGAATCTTTCCGCGTTTCATTTCTGCAACTGTATTGACTTACAGTAGCAGCTTTTAAATAGTCAGACTTTTCTCCAGTTCGCTTGCGTTACTAATATTAGTACATGTCTGTTCCAGACACGTAGCTGATCGCTGGAGGATTCTATCTCCGGTATTTTAGTTGTCACTGTAACTTCTTCGTCTAGGCAGGCTTTTAAATTTCGCATTTGAGTACGATTTGCATATGCGCTATTTTTAGGCAACCTGTTTTTACTTAATGCATATATTTAAAAACAACACATATCAGAAAAACTAGTAACACGTTTTACATTAATGTATGCACAACTTAGATGAAGATAAAATAAACTGGATTGTACTTATAACATGTACACAATCGTATGTCAGATACTTTCTGTTATCAGTGTATTTCCACTCCAACGTTGTTCCGCTACAAACATACAAAAAATCTTAATGGGGTTTCAATAGATGAGCCTATTGTTGTCAAATCCAACTATAGTTAACAAAAAATGAAGATGGTAGCACATTCCACAGCGTTAGCAGGCGTACTGGCCGTTGCTTTTTTAGAGGAACAGTACCCACAGTCAGTTTAAGGCCCCTAAATTGCGGGGCCCCCTTAGTGCGGGGGTTCCCCTGCACTGCAGCGTTTGCTAGGCCGTTATTTACGCCACTGGTAATGGCGCTTTTTTTCCCGGCGCACGTTCAGTAAGACAGGAGTGGGAAATATACGCAGGATTCCACTGTATTCACATAAACACAGCGGAATTGACTCTTGGTCACTTTGGAAACGGCTGGACGTTCTCCCTCCATGTAGAGAGTTTTTTATAAAGTGAAAAGTACGGTTTGAAATAGCGTAATCGTGAACTTGTCATGGTGACGTCATCTGCGGTACTTGTGGTCCTGAGGTCGCGGGGAACAGCACTTTTCTGGCGCCGTCTTGGCCGTCCTTGCCTGTAACGACTGGTGCTATTTGGTGGGTGCTTGCTAAGTTCGGAGAGTCGTAAGTGTTGCTCTTTTCCATGAAAGCGTTATCCACATTCAGAGCAGCTTACAATTTTGCAGACTACACTACGCAATTTTCCTGGTAGAATTTTGCACACAGGATAATGTAATCATCGCTTCTTCTTCTTCATGTGCCGTCTCCTCTAAGAAGGTTGGCTGTCATCATGGCAATTTCTGATCTTGATTTGGCTGATCTAAGGAGTTCTGACGTTGAACAGTTGTACCAATTTTTTAAATTGTCAATCCAGGATGTCCGTCTTCTACCCCTCGTTCTCTTCCCACAAATTTTCCCTTCTAGTATTATTTGCAATATTTTGTAATTTACTCCCCTAATAACATGGCTTAAATATTGTAGCTTCCTTACTTTAATAGTTTTAATTAATTCTTTTTCCTTTCCCATTCTTCTTAGGACATCTTGGGTAGTAATCCTCGACACCCAACTAATTCTAAGTATTCTTCTATATGCCCACATTTCAAAAGCTTCTAAACTGTTCATGTCCTTCTTTTTCAATGTCCACGCTTCCATTCCGTATAATAATTTTGAGAATACATAGCATCTTAGCAACCTCATTTTTGTGTTTAAACAAATGTCTCTCGAACAGAATGCATTTTTCATCTTATTAAAGATACTTCTGGCCTGTCCTATTCTCGATTTAATTTCTTCTGAGCTTTCAATTTCCTCATTTACAATTGTTCCGAGATTGGTTTAAGAATCATGAAATAAGGATATATACACGGAAGAGACGTTGAGATACCGGAAGGTTTCATTTTTATCCTATAATGGTAATACAGAGATCTCGGAACCATATTTTAAGTTGTAGGACATTTCCAGGGACAGATGTGGACTCTCACCACAATTTATTGGTTGTGAACTGTAGTATAAAAATGAAGAAATTGCAAAAAGATATGAAATTAAGGAGATGGGATCTGGATAATTTGTAAGAACCAGGAATTGTTGAGAGTTTCAGAAGGAGCATTAGGCAATGGCTAACTAGAACGGGGGAAACTAGTTGAATAGAAGAAGAATGGGTAGCTTTAAAAGATGAAATAGTGAAGGTGGCAGAGGATCATATAGGTAAAAAGAGAAGGTCTAGAAGAAATCGTTGAATAACACAGAAGATATTGAATTTAATTGATGAAACGGAAAAACATAAAATTGCAGCAAATGAAGTAGACGGAAGGGAATACAAACGTCTAAAAACTGATATTGAGGAAGTGCAAAATGGCTAAGCAGGAATGGCAAGAGCTCAAGTGAAAGGACTTATAAGCATATTTCACTGCGGGAAAAATAGATACAACCTATAGGTTAAGTAAACATACTTCTGGAGAAAATAAAAGCAGCTGTATGGGTATTAAGAGTTCAGTTGGAAAACCAGTACTACGCAAAGAGGGGAAAGCTGAAAGGTTGAAGGAATATATAGAGGTTCTATAAAAGGCAGACGAATTTGAAAGCAATATTATAGAAATGGAAGCAGACATGGATGAAGATGAGGTGGGACATATATAGTGCGAGAAGAATTTAACAAAGCATTGAAAGACCTAGGTCGAAACAAGGCCCCTGGAGTACACGGCATTCTTTAAGAACTGCTGATAGCATTGGGAGCGCGAGCCATGACAGAACTCTTCTGGTGTGAAAGATTATGAGACAGGCGAAATATCCTCAGAATTCAAGAATAATGTAATTATTCCGATTCCAAAGAATGTAGGTGCTTCAAGGTGTGAGTATTACCGGTTTCATAAGTCGTGGTTGTACAATATGAACACGAATTCTTTACAGAAGAGTGGAAAAACTGGTAGAAGCCGACGTCGAAGGTCATTTTAGGTTTCGAGTTAGGAAACCGGAAGGCAATAGTGATGCTACGACCTATCGTAGAAGGAGTGTTAAGGAAAGGTGTACCTACGTTTATTGCATTCGTAGACTTAGAGAAAACTTTTGGCAATATTGACTGGAATAAACTTTTTGAAAATCTGAACGTAGCAGAGGAAGAACACAGGAAGCGAAAGGCTATTTACAATTTCTGTAGAAACCAGACGGCGATTATAACAGTCGAAGGTGTGAGAGGCAAGCAGTGGTTGAGAAGTGATTGAGACAGGGTGTAGCCTATCGCCGATGTTATTCAAACTGTACGTTGAGCAATCAATAAAGGAAACCAACGAAAAATTTGGAGTAGAAATTAAAGGGAAAGGAAGGAAAGGGAAGGGAGAAGAAATAAAAACGTTAGAGTTTGCCTATGACATAGCAGTTCTGTCAGAGATAGCAAAAACACTTGGAAGAGCAGCTGAACGGAATGGGCAGTATCTTGAAAGAAGGATCTAGGATAAATATCACCAAAAGCAAGACAAAAATAATGGAACGTAGTCGAATAAAATCAGGTGATGCTGAGGAAATTAAATTAGGAAACGAGATACTTAAAGTAGTAGTGAGGTTTTGCTATATGGGAAGAAAAATAACTGATAATGCCCGAAGTAGAGATGATATACAATGAAGGCTGGCAATGGCAAGAAAAGTATTTCTGAAGGAAGAGAAATTTGTTAATATCGAATATAGACTAAAGTGTTAGGAAGTCTTTTATGAAGGTATTTGTCTGTTGTGTACTCATCTATGGGAGTGAAACATGGACCATAAACAGTTTGGACAAGAAGAGAGTAGAAGCTTTAGAAATGTGGTGCTACAGAAGAATGATGTGGATGGCTAGATTACATAACTAGTGTGGAGATACTGAATAAAACTGCGGAGACAAATTTGTGGCAAACCTTGACGAAAACAAGGAATCGGTTGATTGGACACATTCTGAAACAGCAAGGGGTCACCAATTTAGTATTGGAGAAGAGAGTGCCGGCCGAAGTGGCCGTGCGGTTCTAGGCGCTGCAGTCTGGAACCGCGATACCGCTACGGTCGCAGGTTCGAATTCTGCCTCGGTCATGGGTGTGTGTGATGTCCTTAGGTTAGTTAGGTTTAACTAGTTCTTAGTTCTAGGGGACTAACGACCTGAGAAGTTGAGTCCCATAGTGCTCAGAGCCATTTTTGAGGAGAGAGTGGGGGAGAGAGAGACCAAGAAATCATTATCGTAACCAGACACAGAAGGATGTAGGATGCAATATTTTTTCGGAGGCTTGCACAGGATAAAGTAGCGTGGAGACCTGTATCAAACGAGTCTTTGGACTGAAAACCACAACAAAATTTGAGCGAATGTGAATCCAGTATATTCAGATCTGAATTGAATTTCAGAACCTATATTTGTCCTACTACTTTTGCTTCTTAGCTGATGCACTAAATGTAACTATAACCAGTTTACCCGCATTTATCATTTGCTTATCAAAAAAATGGCTCCAAGTACTATGGAACTTTACATCTGAGGTCATCAGTCCCCTAGACTTAGAACTACTTAAACCTAACTAACCTAAGGGCTTTACACACATCCATGACCGAGGCAGGATTCGATCCTGCGACCATAGCAGCAAAGCGGTTCCGGACTGAAGCGCCTAGAACCGCTGGCCCACACGGTCGGAATTTCTTTATCTCATTGCGACGGTGTTCCGTTGCAATAAGGTTGCCAGACCTTTTATCATCCAGTTTGTACGTATATATTGTGACCGTTTGTTTCAGCGATGCATAACGAGCGTTGCACGCTCTCCTATAGCGTGCTGTTGATCATGTAAGTAACGTCGGGAAGCTTCCAATTTTCGCTCGACATAAATATATAATGGTCACATTCAGATATGTGTAATAAAGTAAACTATAGTATGAGAACTGAAACAAGCATATACACAAGACTGACAAATTACTTCTCGTTAATGATCAACGTGGGATACGAAGAATAAACTTCCCACTCATAAACCACACCCCATCTCTGTGGCTTGGCGCTGTCTACCATCGCTGCCGTAACATGTGAGAGATGCCGCGGGTGAGATGGGGGATTTGTTCTTCATTCATGGAGCGGGCGCTCCCGATATGAAACCAGTGGGCCGTGAAACACGACTTGTACCGTATTATACACAAGCCGGCAGCGAACCGCGTAAGGTGGAGCCGTATGGCGGGCTGCCTATCTCCAAGGAAGTGATGTGCCCACTCGCGGTTGCTGAAAGCGGGTATTCTCCACGGCCTCACATAACTCCTTAGCACCAAAGTACAGGTGAATAGATGGAAATAAGGGAGCGAAAATTAGATCTCAACAACAAACAAAAAATCCTAACCCAAAAGGAATAATTACTCGCACGGTCAGTTTCGTGCATTGCGTTTTACGGACAACTACGTAAATTACCTTACACATAAACCATATGTTAAAAATACATTAATAAGTACCCAATGACAGAAAAGAAATAAAAGCATGGGGTTACCATTCAAGCTGTCACTAGCTGATAACGTCAAAAAGGATGCTATTCAGAGTTATATTATTTTCTTGAGTGCGAAATTTACTTATTTACTAGAAGCAACGTTCTGCTCACTTCTTTTCGCTTTTTTTAAATTTCTGTCATCTTGAAATATGAGAGCATAAAATGGAGAAATAAAACGGTGAGTTGTGAATTTGCTACTGTAGAACTTGCATCCAGAAACAAAAGAAAGGTGATGAAAATGATCAGAATCGGATAAGAGGCACCGCTTTATTATTCCCGTCTATACGCCTTGCCACATTACGTGACACTGCTACGTGCAACAATTCATCTGTCAGATGCGTATATTCATGAAACGTGATAGAGACATATCTCAGGTCAGTTCGCAAAGTATCATAGCGAACGGATAACGGACTAGGAGACAGTAAACTTAAAAACGCAGATATTTCGAAAAGACATTTGAGAGGTTGCTTCCTTAGAGCCGAGTTTGAAAGCTGTCTATTATAAACAACTTTCTTGTTATGCATCAGTACGTAAGATGTGAAGACTGCATAATCATCGTTTTTCGTCTGCTATAGCAGTCTCATTCTTGGTTGAGCAGTGAAACGATATTGCTTTTCGCCAGAACATCGAGGGCAGACAGACAAAGGTCTTTTAATTTCTGCAAGGAGCTATGAACATCGTTCTGCCTGCCAATGACTTGTAAATTACAGACATTTGTGTTGTGATCCTGAAATGGGTATATTGAAGCTACGTCATCTGGGATGTTTCAGCCCACCCAACGAAGACCAAAAGACGTCGAATAACGTGTGGTCCCAAATTATTGTACAGTGCCAAGAGTAAGTCTCATGAACAATACACTGAATATCCCCGCTGGTGGAGTATGGGGCTGGTAAGGCAGTTTAAACGTCACTTTTTTTAGTTTACCTTGAATAACTTGAAAACTGCGAAATTGTTTTACACCAACATTTATAGAGTGACAATTATTAAACTATACAAAATAAACGCAATTAGTTTCAAATTACGTGTATAAACACTTTATTCATCATGTAAACGACACCACAGATATTCGAATTTAAGTTATAACATGTTCGAAATGCCTGCTATCACTGGCGATAACGTCGTGCTGACGAATAGCGAAATTCTGAATGAACCGCTGAGGTGTCGGAACTTCGATACTGTCGATGAACTCCTTAATGTCTCTTTTTAGCTCAGCAATGGTTTTGGGGTTATTGCTGTACACCTTTCTTTGATACAGCCCCACACAAAGGAGTCGCATGTGATCAGACCCGGAGAATGTGGCAGCCAATCGAGGCTCATGTCAGTGGCCTCATGGTACCCCATAGCCAAAATGTGGTCCCAGGCTTCTCCAGGCTCCTGCTTCGACGGGGTCGAGCTCCGACTTGCATGAACCACATCTTGTCGATATCAGTGGATAATGGGGTTAAAATCATCTTCCAAAACCTTCACATACCGTTCGGTTCAAAATGGTTCAAGTGGCTCTGAGCACTATGGGACTTAACATCTGAGGTCATCAGTCCCCTAGTCTTAGAACCTAACAAACCTAAGGACATTACACATCCATGCCCGAGGCAGGATTCGAATCTGCGACAGCAGCAGCAGCGCGGTTCCAGACTGAAGCGGCTTGAACCGCCAAGCCACGGAGGCCTGCTACCGTTCGGCAATCACTAAGCTATCAAGGAATATCGCACTATGGGACTTAACATCTGAGGTCATCAGTCCCCTAGTCTTAGAACCTAACAAACCTAAGGACATTACACATCCATGCCCGAGGCAGGATTCGAATCTGCGACAGCAGCAGCAGCGCGGTTCCAGACTGAAGCGGCTTGAACCGCCAAGCCACGGAGGCCTGCTACCGTTCGGCAATCACTAAGCTATCAAGGAATATCGCACCGATTATTCCTTCACTGAACGTCACATACACACTACACAGTCACCCGTTGTGTATGAAGAGACTTCTCGGTAGTGAAATGCGGATTCTCAATTCCCCGAATGAGCCAGTTTTGCCTATTGACGAAACCAGTCAAATGAAAGTGGGCTTCGTCGCTAAACCAAACATTATTCATACCAAAGTCCTGTTCGTCAATTCTGTGGATACTAGTGTTGGCGAAACGCAACCGCTGTTCCATGGCCCTGGGGCTTAATGGCTGGTGGTATTGAATGCAGGTCTTCAACAACAATTGTTGCAGTTTCTCCCTTTTGATTCCTACCCGTTGTGCAGCTCATCTGATCGATTCCTTGGTGCTGGTTTGAAACACAGCACGTGTCTTTTCGGTGTTTTCAGGCGTTTTCACCCTTTTTAGATGACCGACACTACCAGCACTGCCACCACGAACACTACCTGTTCTCTCAAACTTGCGGATCAAATTCTTGATTGTTAGCACACTTCGACCGGTTTTATGCAGCTGGAAATCGCTTGCAAACTTCCTTTGAGTCGCATTTGGACTCTTATTGCTCGCATAGTAAGCGTTCACAAGCACTTTACGCTGAGGCACGCTGTACCATGATATTTTCACGTGCAAATGGCCGACAACGGCACGGCGAGTGAGCATGAGCACACTAATTCCCATCAAATACAGCGACCAGCAGTGCAGTTTGACGTCCTAACGCAAACCGTTCACAAGTTAGGGCTAATTTATTTCATATAGTTAAATAACTGTCACCCGGTAAATAGATACTCCACAATCCGCTCGTATCCTTTCCTGTTTCACTCGCAAATAGAGCGCAAGTAATACGACTATCTCTACGCTTCCGCATGAGACATAATTTTCCGTATCTTATCTTTGTGGTCCTTACGTGTAATATACAGGGTGAGTCACCTAACGTTACCGCTGGATATATTTCGAAAACCACATCGAATTCTGACGAACCGATTCCACAGACCGAACGTGAGGAGAGGGGCTAGTGTAATTGTTTAATACAAACCATACAAAAATGCACGGAAGTATGTTTTTTAACACAAACCTACGTTTTTTTAAATGGAACCACGTTAGTTTTGTTAGCACATCTGAACATATAAACAAATACGTAATCAGTGCCGTTTGTTGCATTGTAAAATGTTAATTACATCCGGAGATATTGTAACCTAAATTTGACGCTTGAAACCTCCGACGTTCAGTTGCGTGTTGTAACAAACACGGGCCAGGGTCGGCGAGCAGCATCTGCAGGGACATGTTTACGATGACGACCGTGTTTACGAGTGTGGCTGTAGTGTACTGTCGTGGTTTGGTCTAGCTGTCGCAGTGTCCGCATGTAGCGCTTGCTGCTATTGTTATTCTGCATTCGTTCCCGCACGCAGACCAACTGTAGTACACCGTGTTACCAGACTTCTGTGATAGTGTAGTGTTGTAGGAACTGTGACCATGATGTATTCGAACTCTGAAAAGGCGGAGATGATACTCATCTATGTCGAGTGTCGACGACATGCAGCTGAAGCCTGCAGGGTGTATGCAGAACGTTACCCGGACAGAGAGCATCCAACGTGCCGCACATTGCAAAACATCTACCGCCAACTGTATGCAACAGGTATGGTCGTAGCACGCAAACGGGTCCGAAACAGGCTCGTCACAGGAGAAGCGGGTGCAGTTGGTGTGTTAGCTGCTGTTGCCATGAACCCACACATGAGTACACGGAACATTGCGAGAGCCGGTGGACTGAGTCAAAGTAGTGTCATGCGCATACTGCATCGTCACCGCTTTCACCCGTTTCATGTGTCGCTACATCAGCAATTACATGGTGATGACTTTAATCATCGAGTGCAATTCTGTCAATGCGCATTAACAGAGAATGCGTTGCAGTTCTACCTGTTTACCGATGAAGCGGGTTTCACAAACCACGGGGCTGTGAATCTACGGAACATGCATTACTGGTCCGTGGACAATCCTCGCTGGCTGAGACAGGTAGAGCGACAGCGACCGTGGACTGTAAATGTATAGTGCGGAATCATTGGCGACCACCTCATTGGTTTTCACTTCATTGCAGGAGCCCAAACAGCTGCAACATACATCGCGTTTCTACAGAATGATCTGCCAACGTTGCTCGAAAATGTGCCACTGGAAACGCGTCGACGTATGTGGTATCAGCATGATGGTGCACCTGCACATTCCGCAATTAACACTAGGCTGATCCTTGACAGGATGTTCGACGGGCGTTTCATAGGACGTGGAGGACGCATAAATTGGCCAGCCCGTTCTCCTTATCTTACACCTCTGGACTTATTTCTGTGGGGTACGTTAAAGAAGAATGTGTACCGTGATGTGCCTACAACCCCAGAGGATATGAAACAACGTATTGTGGCAGCCTGCGGCGACATTACACCAGATGTACTGCGGCGTGTACGACATTCATTACACCAGAGATTGCAATTGTGTGCAGCAAATGATGGCCACCACATTGAACATCTATTGGCCTGACATGTCGGTACACACTCTATTCCACTCCGTAATTGAAAACGGAAACCACGTGTGTGCGTGTACCTCACTCCTCATGGTAATGTACATGTGCGTGAGCGAAAAAGACCAATAAGAAGGTGTTAGCATGTGGACGTAATGTGCTGTTCTAGTCTCTTCTGTACCTAAGGTCCATCATCGTTCCCTTTGGATCCCTACGTAATTCGGGGCTCTCCGATACACACGATCGAACAGCGGAGGAGTGGTACTCAAGCGTCAACTTTAGGTTACAATATCTCCGGATGTAATTAACATTTTACAATGCAACAAACGGCACTGATTACGTATTTGTTTATATGTTCAGATGTGCTAACAAAACTAACGGGGTTCCCTTTAATAAAACGTAGGTTTGTGTTAAAAAACATACTTCCGTGCATTTTTTATGGTTTGTATTAAACAATTACACTAGCCCCTCTCCTCACGTTCGGTCTGTGGAATCGATTCGTCAGTATTTGATGGGGTTTACGAAATATATCCAGTTGTAATGTTAGGTGACTCACCCTGTATATTGGAGGCAGCTGAATCGCTCTGCTGTGAACTTCAAATGCCGGTTCCCTAAATTTTCTCAACAGTCGCCTCCCTTCAGGGATTCACATTTGTGTTCCCGAAGCATGCCCACAACACTTGCACGTTGTTCGAACCTACGAGTAGCAAATCCAGCAGCCCGCCTCTGAATTGCTTCGACGTCTGCTTTTAATTTAACATGGCACAGATCCCAAAAAATCGAGCGGTATTCAAGAATACGTCGCACTGTCGTACTATACCGGTCTCCTTTAGAGATGAACCACACTTTTCTGGAACTCTCCCAATAAATCGAAGTTGACCATTCGCCTTCCCTACCACATTCCCCACGTGCTCGATACATTTCATACCGTATTACAGTGATAGGCCCTCATATTTAAATGACGTGACTGTGTCAATCAGAACACTACTATGTCGTATCTCAACATCATGGGTTTGTTTTTCTTCCTCACCCACATTAACTTACATACTTCCACATATAAAGGCGTTTCCAAGTACAGACTTAAACTACGTTAATTTTCCAACAGTGAATGTCCTACATATTTTTCCTGTAGTAATAGTAGTTCCCGAATTGCAGGGGATACCGTCTTTCATCATCATTTCATTCCCATCGACACGCAAGTCGCCGAAGTGGCGTCAACTCGAAAGACTTGCACTAGGCGAACGGTCTACCCGACGGGAGGCCCTAGCCACACGGTATATATAGGGGATACAAAATTCGCAGATTATTAAAATGGTGTTCATTGGTATAACATTACTGTTTACTGTTAAATGAAGTGGGTTAAAACACACATTAAATGTATGAATCACGTCTAGGTGCGGTAGAGCCATGTTAAGTGACAAATTGTTTTCTGTGTGTGTAATCTGCTAGAGGGTTAAAGTGCCTAAGATGAACACTGGATTGTGTTCATGCAGTTCCCTTCTCTGTAGTTCTACAAATGGAGTAGCGAGCAAGTGATTCCCCACACTGTGCACCCCAGTACGTCACTACAAGCAACTTCAGGACAAGACGGTGTTTTACGTAGCTATACCGACCGTCTGCAGATCGCTTTATGAATCGCTGGTGACGCAGTGCACAGACATGCCCGGGGGTTTTCATTACCCATAATGTGCACTATGTGGAATACAAATAAGTTACTAATAACAGAAATGCAAGAAACGCATATCGAGAGACTCTACGTAAATGTTTTCACTCTGTTTAACACTTATAGATGGAAAGTTGAATCGTAGACGTCCTCTACGGCAGCTCTAGCATTCTTTCTGTAAAGCCATTTCCTCCACCACGAGCACTGCACGCTTTTCATTTTACACGTAAGTACCCAACATTTCCTATCCAGTTCTCTTCTATAGGTATATAAAATAACGCCACTGAGTTCGTGTTACATAGTGGGGTTGTTTCTGAACCGTGATTCATTTTCAAATAATTTTCTTGAGAATTTATTCTACTTACTATCAATTCATCAAGAACATTAACACATTTAATCACACTATTTGAGCGTGGAAGTAGTTGCCAGGGAGTAACTGATGAAATCTTAAGCAAATTCCTTTCTAACCAATGGTAATTTATTCACTTTAATGGTGCCTAAAGCATTTTTTAAAAGAAACAGATTTAAAATTATAATCAGAAAGCACCCTCTAAATATCAAGTTTCAATTTATTCAGAGGCTGAAAGAAACAAATTTTTGACTGTATGAGCTTTCGGGCTGAGGACCTTGCCGCTCCATTTTGACATGGCCGTAGTTACGACCGCTCACAACAACCTCTGAAAGACTACACTGGTGCAAATCTGTAACACACCAGATTACTTTAAATTGAAAGTTTTAACAATTCACAGAAGCACACAAACTATGCACCCCGTAGGAGGGATGGAAATGGTACAAACACTAAAATTAAAACATTAACTTTGCCACCAAAGGTGCAACTTGATTTTAACTTCCAAGAAAAGTCTCACGGTGGAAGGGTGCCAACTTTATATACTAAAATGACCATTTAAATAAAATTCCATGAAATTTAATCTTATATAAAATTATAGAAGGTTGGCCAAACAAGTTAACATCCTCTACAGTGCACAGATACCACCTCGCAAGATGATAGGCAAGATAAAAACATATTTCAGGAATTAGGCCGTTACAGTCCAAGCAATAAATTCGTTAACACACCGAATCCGACAAACATGACAGAGCATATTGCTAGGACGATTACCGAACAACACGAACCGCAGGTTGCTCTAACCCGCGCCTACTCCACAAGGGAAAAACGGACAACGCAATTCATAAATAGCCACCTTCCCGCGGGTGGACAAATGGAGAAGAATGGTGGGGCGACCCCAAAACAAAGCCGCTGCTGACCTCACCAAGAAAATAAGTAGAATTTAACAAGTAATTGAAACAACATATCACTAATCACTGCGATTTCTGGAGAAGACCTGGCGCAGCACCACCTAAACGCTCTTCCGAACTGTCCGCTGCCAGCCGCTTCAACGGACGCAGGAAGGCGGCGCCGATCTCCCGTCTCACGGCGTCGCAGCTCGCACTGGCCAGACAGATGTCGTGGATTGACTCCTGTTGCTCTCGTGTCGACCGCGAAACCACTACCCCTCGCTATACGGCGCGGCCTACTGGACTCACATGCGCCGACGCTCAAGGCGGACAAGTCATCTTGTGTCTCAGTGCGCAACCGACCAACCGATCGATCCAACCGCCAATGACCATTGCCTGAGCAACTCGAGCAGACTAGCGGCCTAACGCGCAGGCTCAGATGCTGGAACTAAGTCCCGACCGGGCGACCACTCGCTGAGTTCTCTTACTGGCTGTGTGGAAAGACTCTCATTTATCTGGCTTTAAGGATTGATCCGAACGAAAGACATACTAGCACTCCGGACGACAGACAGACACTAACTGCCTAACAAATGCGGACGAGAGACAGACTAGCAAGCTGGGGACGAGAGACTGACCCAAACTGACCACTGGCGAGCTCATAGCGCCCCTTAAATGCACGTGAACAGGCAACTTTTCCCCTTTCCCACCCGAGGGAGACACCAAAGCTGCGATTGCCACAGCGGCGCCAACGCCAGCAACGGAGGGCGACTGCTTCACACTACGCGCTGCAGCGCGCTCTTCAACACAGCAAGTTTTACCATGGCTCAGTTTTCAATTTATTAAATGAGTAATTGTTGCACTTGTTATGTTGTATATAAAAAAATGTCAGCTACCTACCACACTGAAGAGCCAGTCCCAAATCCAACGTGCTCTCAGTAAGTATTCCAGAATGTCGATTTCATTGTCTCCACTACCACTGACTCCAATGTTTTCACAGTACGAAGGCATCACCGCAGGCTCACGTCTTCAACATCTGAAGATGTCTGGAGGCTTAGATTATCTCCTTCAGCAACACAAGTAGTCCACTTAAGTGTTATGGAACATCAGATAGTCGAACTAAGTCAGGCAATGCATCATAGTAGATTACTTGCACATGATCAGTTGCATTCCATCAAAAATATTCGCACCTAGTATGGAAGATGTACTGTGGATGTATGGTAAGTGGCTCCGATCAGTGCAACTGCTTTACAAGTGGCAAGAGTTCCTGATTGGGAGAGACTATGCACTGTACCCGTGGCACCATTAATAGTGAGGAAAGTTCAGTAACCTTCTGGTCATTCATTAATTCACCACCATGTGACCACAATAGAATTGCATGGCTTTAGACTACGCTGTCAATGATAGATACAGGTAGCAGCAAGGTGACACATTTACCAATCCAGTCCGTTTCGTCCACACTAGAGAGGTCACTGACAAAAATCTCACAAATTATGCACTTCTCATCCATTGTTTATTGGAACGCTTTTTACATAAAAGATCAGCAAGTAAGCTCTCATTTATGAAATTAAAATAATAAAATAACTCCACTATATTACCACGATGTCAATGAAATTATTTTGCCTGCTCATATGAGAGAAGTGGACAGGAAATACCTAGGAGGTATAGTCTGTTCGCTAACAGAAAAGCGAACAGCGCTTGTGGTGCGGGATGTTACATTTTCCGGAATAACGCTGCAACTGCCGTACGGAATGAATAAGAATCAATTTTTACCTCAGCAGCGTGCAGAGATTTACGTACATTCTGTCCGTGTTATGTTAATATTAGCAATAATTCGTATCTGGATTCGATGTAGTGTTCATGCAATAGCTGGAAAATATCCCCCCCCCCCCCTCCCACTCCTGGACATGTCTGCGCACCCAGGATTAACAATGCCCTGCGGACGGTCAGTACAAAGTTGTGAAACATTGTGTAGTTGCTTCCTATGACGTAGTGGGGTAGACAGAGTAGGGAAGCACCGGCCCGCTCTTCAGTTTTCAGACCTATGAAGGATAGAAGTGTATCACCGCCATCCAGCGAACCACTTTCCCTTGCACTTCTGCCCACCATCCTCGCCTTCTCGGGCTTTTACAACTACAAAACACAATTCATCCCTTAATATGTTTATACTGCACGCAGACGTGGTGCTCACATTTAATATTTGTTCTTAACCCACTTCATGTCCGCCTGCTTACCTGGGTGGTAACGTGCTTACCTCCCATGCAGAGGAACCGGGTTCGATTCCCGACCAGGTTGGAGATTTTTCTCCGCTCATGGACTGGGTATTGTGTTGATCCCATCATCATTTCAGCCTCACCACCGGCACACAAGTTACCCAGTATGGCGTCGACTGCAATAAGACTGGCACTGGGTGACCGAACTTCCCCGAATGGGGCCTCCCGGCCAACAATGCCATACGCTCATCTCATTTCCATTTAACAATGAACGTAATTTTAAACCAATAAAACTCTATTTGTAATAATCCTCGACTTTATCGTCCACTGCAACTTGGAATCTACTAGTTCTAGAGTAAAAATGAATAGGACCTTTCTAACAGGAGATTTAATATAGTTTAATTTTATTCCGGGACATATTTTCATCAGGAGCCAGAGTTTTCGATTCATTCAAGAAAAACATAAAAAGCGACCTTTAAAGACCCCACACTCACGTGCCACAGGTGATGATTTGTAGTATGTTGTTCACGAGACTCCCACACACCGCTGCTCAAAAATCTGCGTCTGTACGAATTTTTTCCCCTGGTTTTTCTTTCGTTGACCGGACTCTGAACTCACCACTGTCACACGTCGCTGTGCGGCCGAAGTTATAGGGTGGACGAGAATCCAAATCGGCGAATAGAATGGCGTGTCGTTGTTCAGGGAGGCGATGCTAGAGCTCGTGGTTTCAACAGCTCCACCTAGCGGCTGAATTGCAATTCCATGCTCTCCGACGTGATTTCAAGGTCGCAGGGTTCGGATGCCAGACTTATCTCGTCTAATCCGTAATGCGTTTTGATCTTCTGTGGACATCATTAGCCGGTAAACGATGGGTCTGTCTATCTACAAGCAATGGAAGCACGTTGGTGAAACTGTCTCCTAAAATGAAACTTCCTGGCAGATTAAAACTGTGTGCAGGGCCGAGACTCGAACTCGGGACCTTTGCCTTTCGCGGGCAAGTGCTCTACCATCTGAGCTACCCAAGCAAGACTCACGCCCCGTCCTCACAGCTTTACTACCGCCAGTAACTCGCCTCCTACTTTCCAGACTTCACAGAACTGCGATCTTGCAGAACTGGGGGAATTAAAGCTGTGAGGACCTGAGTCGTACTTGGGTAGCTCAGATGGTAGAGCACTTGCCCGCGAAAGGCAAATGTCCCGAGTTCGAGTCTCGGTCCGGCACACAGTTTTAATCTACCAGGAAGTTTCATATCAGCGAACACTCCGCTGCAGAGTGAAAATCTCATTCTGTCTCCTAAAGAGTTTACCTGCATCAAGGATAACAAATACCACTCATCCTTCCTCGAGGATTGCGAGATCTTACTTCTATTTTACTAGACGAGCTGGTGTCAGTCATACGAAATACCGAATTTAGTCCTAAGCTACGAGGAAAGGCACACAATTTGACTGGAAGCTGCTCGTTAGGAACGTGGTCAAAATCCTCCAGGAAATGAATCAGTTTGAGGGGAAAATCGTTTCTTCACTTACAATATTCCTGAGACTGTGCCAAATTACTTCATTTTTTAAAATTTCTGACAGTGAGAATTAGCATTACACTGACTTTGCTGCCGTATACAACATACAGTCTGATAACAAGGAGGTGTGGGTCGTGGAGTCATCTTCCCGTATCTAGCGGTGGGTTTCCGAGTGGGGTTAGCGCCATACTTCCAATATTGGTGTCGGCTTACTTCTGTGCCCCGCCAGGAGCGTGTTCTTACGAGACTTTCTTTGTCTCTCTGTTTCTCTCTCTCTCTATCTGTCTGTCTCACCCTATCTCCCTCTCTCTTGCACACACACAAACACACACACATACACGCACACAACTTTTCCGAATCGTGATTATAGAATTCATGGTCACGTTTGTCGTTAACATGCGTGGACCTTCGTTCGCCAACTGACGTGTTTTGCGTCAGTGATCTGCATAATTTGCTTCAGGCTGCGACACAAAAGTGGTGATGAGGAACGAATGCACTTGCGTGTTACTAGTGGAATGTCGACGCGAAGTTAATCGATTTGCGGCTGTAGCGAATGTAACAACGGCAACATCTGCACCAACAATAGTACCAACAGGTTCACAGACAATGTCAGATATTACAAAGACAGCAGGGTGACTTTCTCAGGTGCACAGCTGACAAGTATAATTTTTGACCAATGGTACCAACACCAATGTATCTACACTTGAATCTAAGTTTCTGGCATTTGATGATTCGAAGGACATATGGAAGACATTGCCCAACGGTTTCCGCTTCTGTTTCAGTTCTATTTATTAGGTTCTGTATACTGTAACTGTTTCTCAGTAAACACGTTTATGAGTTGATTCGCATATCATGACCACCCCGTAGAATATTTTACCTAATCGTTGAATGTATTCTGTAGTTTATCGTGCACTCATTTCGTTGTTGTTGCGAACAAGGAGTTTTTAACCTGAGCCGGAAGAAAGTGAACCAGTCGTATACATCCTGTTAGGTGTACATAAACGGTCTTTCCGAGAGTGTAATTTTTGGGTTCGAAATGTAATACACCTCAATAGGAACCTTTAATTCTTGATGTGGTTGTGCCTCTATCTCCCTGCCACGATGTTTGGGCTAGCGATAGAAGGACTGATGCTAGTTTGAACAAGGTTCCTCACATAGCTCTATCATTTCCAGTTGCATCAACGGCACTATGTGCCTTCGGTGTTCACTCCCAACCTCCAGTACAACCATCTGACGTTAACTTAGGAGTGAAAAACTTTGGTTCTAGAGATTGCCTTCTTGCCTATAGTATGTCTACTAGGACATACAGAGACGAGATATCGAAACTTTCTAGAGGCAATGACGGAACATCATCTGCCATCTTTGGCTGTTTATTGAAACTAATTTCTAGACTGCAATTGTTTTACTTAACTGGATCATGTCGCTGTTCTAGATTCCAGCACTCCTTACATCTCTTGTTGTATTGCTTGCTCGAATTTCTTTACACCATTTGTATAACTCTCCATAAAATGGCGGCGTGGATTGAGACCCTTACGGTTGCAGGATGGCGAAGTGTAGAATACGGCCACTGGAGCACTGTGCTCCAATGAAGTAGCATTACCAACACATACGTTTATTCGGTTTAAGTGTTAAAACTGAAAAATTTTCTCCACGGCCATGGTAAGGGCAGTGGTACCAACCACAGCGGTAGAATGACGGTGTGTCGAAGACCATCAGTTCGACTCTCAGCAGGCTAGTGTTCCTCAAGACTTAACATTAGTGGATGAGAAGTAGGCAGCTCAGAGTGATCAGTTTCATTAGACAAGGCAGGCAGCTGTCTGGGATCATCTGGCGAATCGTAATCAGCACATCGTAAGGTGTGTTGCCTAACTGGCACACCGTAACGCAACAGAATATGGGTTTGGAAGCCTGAGTGTTTACTGCTGTCCGTCTGAGGCAATGACGTTGTATCTTACTGAGGATGACAGCATGTGTCATCATTTTCTGGACTCATCAGCGTTCTTTGCCGCGCCTTGGTGTCGCAACAAAGGATTTTGTTTCACCTTTGTGCTTTTCTTCCACGTTTGTGCGGTGATAGGTATTCTTCTAGATTGCAGGGGGGTGCAGCATAATCACCTCTGTATTAAATTATCGTTAGGAAATTAGTGATACTCGAGAATAGAAAGCATACTTTTTGATATAATTGTTGGAACTGCTCCATAATAATGCGAAATTTTAGTACAAAAAATTAGGGACAGAAAATGTTCAAAATTTCTTTTAAAAAGTAGTAAAAAAAGTGGCATATTTTTAGAGAAATTAGTGCATTTAAGTGATAGACTGCAAAAGGAAAGATAGTTGGGCATACGGTAGCCAAGGTGCTACACATAGTTGCAGGTGTGTGACACGCGTCGTGTGCTGGTTCAGTTAGTCCATTAGCAGCAGATTCCATTCATCTGAAGGATTTCTGAGGAGAGCGGACACAGCCCTCATTAGCAGCAGACGGAATGGTGTCTATTGCCTCAATGCATCCCTTACAAGTTCCGTAACTTACAGATCAAGATATCTTGCAAGATCTACATCTACAGTTACATCTGCATCCATACTCCGCAAGCCACTTGACGGTATTTGGCGGAGGGTATTTTGAGTATCTCCCTTCTATTCTAGTCTCGTATTGTTCGTTAAAAGAAAGATTGTCGGTATGCCTCTGTGTGGGCTATAATCTCCCTGATTTAATCCTGACGGTCTCTTGCCGAAATATACGTAGGAGGGAGCAATATACTGCTTGACTTCTCGGTGTAGGTATGTTCTCGAAACTTCAACAAAAGCCTGTAACGAGCTACTGAGCGTCTCTCCTGCAGAGTCTTCCACTGGAGTTTATCTTTCTACGTAACGCTTTCACGATTACTAAATGATACTGTAACGAAGCGCGCTGCTCTCCGTTGGATCTACTCTATCTCTTCTATTAACCCTATCTGGTACGGATCTCACACTGGTGAGCAATATTCAAGCAGTGGGCGAACAAGCGTACTCTAAACTACTTCCTTTTTTTTCGAATTGCATTTCATTAGGATGCTTCCAATGAATCTGTCTGGCATCTGCTTTACCGACGATCAACTTTATATGATGATTCCATTTTAAATCACTCCTAATGCCTACTTCCAGATAATTTATGGAATTAACTGCTTCCAGTTGCTGACCTGCTACATTGTAGCTAAATGATAAAAAATGTTTCTTTCAATGTTTTCGTAGCACATTACACTTGTCTACATCGAGATTCAATTGCCATTCCCTGCACCATGCGTCAATTCGCTGCAGATCCTGCTGCATTTCAGTACAGTTTTCCATTGTTACAACCTCTCGATGCACCACAGCATCATCTGCAAAAAGCCTCAGTGAACTTCCGATGTCATCCACAAGGTCATTTATGTATATTGTGAATAGCAACGGTCCTATGACACTCCCCTGCGGCACACCTGAAATCACTCTCACTTCGGAACACTTCCCTCCATTGAGAATGACATGCTGCGTTATGTTATCCAGGAACTCTTCAATCCAATCACACAATTGGTCTGATAGTCCATATGCTCTTACTTTGTTCATTAAACGACTGTGGGGAACTGTATTGAACGCCTTGCGGAAGTCAAGAAACACGGCATCTTCCTGGGAACCCGTGCCTATGGCCCTCTGAGTCTCGTGGACGAATAGCGCGAGCTACGTTTCACACGATCTTCTTTTTCGAAACCCATGCTGATTCCTACAGAGTAGATTTGTAGTCTCCAGAAAAGTCTTTATACTCGAACATAATACGTGTTCGAAAATTCTACAACTGATCGACGTTAGAGACATAGGTCTATAGTTCTGCACATCTGTTCGACGTCCCTTCTTGAAAACGGGGATGACCTGTGCCCTTTTCCAATCTTTCGGAACGCTACGCTCTTCTAGAGACTTACTGTACACCGTTGCAAGGAGGGGGGCAAGTTCCTTCGCGTACTCTGTGTAAATCGAACTGGTATCCCATCAGTTCCAGCGGCCTTTCCTCTTTAAAGCGATTTTTGTTTTTCTATCCCTCTGTCATCTATGTCTTCCACATAGTGAAAGAGCCCCTGTATCAAATCGTCGATAAAATGACGGGCATCGTCGTACCTAAGCTGCAAGTTTAGTGCAAAATGTTATCTCTGAGTTACGACGGGAGGACTTCATCTATACCGAGCGAGGTGGCACACTGTTTAGCACATCAGACTCGCATTCTGGAGGACGACAGTTCAAACACGCGTTTGGTCATCCTGATTTATGTTTGCCGTGGTTTCCGTAAATCGCTTCAGGGAAATGGCGGGATGGTTCCTCTGAAAGGGCACTGCCGACTTCGTTCCCATCCTTCTCTAACAGGATGGGACCGATGACCTCGCTGTTTGGTCCCCCCCCCCCCCCCCCCCATATCAACCAACCAACTTCATCTCTGTATGTCAGTCAACAGCTGGGGAAAATGTTATACCGTGGGGATAGGGTACCTAGGAACACATGATGTTTTCTGCTGTGTGCAGTGAGTGATTTTATAATCACATGAAGGAATTTGTACTAGAGGCAGGCCAACACGCTCTTGATGCATATAATACGCCTACATGCCTCTCCAAAATATCGACACTGCACGACAGAATAAAAAGTAGCACTCCTTTCCAACCCCGTAATTTCCTCCTCAGTCCAAGTATAAGTTGGAAATTTGACTCAAAATTGTCCACCATCTTCCTCTGTAATGGAAAAGCATGGCGCCCTGCGAAGTCACTCTCTGCCTCGACCACGCTTTAAAGACTACGGAAAAAACATGCGGAAGAAAGGCCAGAGCTCAGAAGTTCACGTGACGTCTAGAGTTGATAAATAATCGTCCGCCTCCGTAGCGTAGCGCTAGCGTTACCGCCTACCACGCAAGGGATCCGGGTTCGATTCCCGGCATCGTCACTTTGATCATCATTGACTCAAAAGTCGCCGATGTGGCGTCACCTAAAAAGGACTTGCAATACGGCGGTCGAACTCCCCCGAATGGGGCCTCCCGGCCAACAGTACCATACGATCATTAATTTTTTTTTTATGCCACATTGGCAGGCAACCTTCTTTTGAGGCCTGTGCGATGGAGATCAGAACCGCGACTCCCAGTGTTGAAATCACGCGGTTTTCTTATGAATGGTCGAGGAAAATATTTCAAACACACCGCCGCTCACAGTAGAAATGAAAACGTCTCACAGGGTGGCATAAAGGGAATCAATGAAACCACCCGTTTCTTGGGACGCTGATACCCACACAGTTCGCTGTCGAAAACGACTCACAGTGCGATGAGTAAAAGGATGACGTTCTTGGCGACCTTTGCCACTGTTGACACCTCCTGTACCATTCAATCCTTTTCGAATGACACCACTGGGGTGCAACTCTACTGAACGTACACTCACCACTTTGTAGTTCTGTTCCTAGCCAATGCAGTCTCCTCCACATTCGCGCTTCAAATAACTGTCGGCTTCTTTCACTCTGTAATTTGAATAGGTTAGTCAATGAGGATACCTCTTACAACATTTTAGGCCAGCGGTCACCCACCTCATGTACTGTGATGAAAGAGAGGCAGCCGAAGAAGAAAAGAGTTTATGTTCACAAAGCAGGCCCACTGCGTCAAATGAAATGGCAAAATGTTTATTTATCTCTGACTGCACCTCGCGTAGCATTCGTGGAAAGTCGGACCTCAACAGAAAATGGAGTTCCTTTGCAGTTTGTGTGGTTGCCAGGATGTCCTTGTCCATAAAAATCGCGACTTCTTACCAAGTGTATTTGTCTGTCACGCCATGTTAAGGATTTCTATGACTGTAGATTTGGACCCATGCCGCACAAAGCACCTACCATTACGCGAAATCCGGCAGGAAGGCTACTTGTCATCACTAGCCCTTGACAACTGGGAGGTCCAGTGTCCAGTACCTGCTTCCTCTCAATCTCTGTTGGTTACACAGCCCCTAGGGGATCAGTGGGCCACTGGCCATGTTCTTCAGCTTGGTTCGTCATGCACTCATCCGAACTGCGAAGAAATTCAAGCAAAAGCTCTACCTCGGTAAAGAAATTAGTATTAATTTAGACAACTGGTAAACTCACGTTATCACAACTGTAAGTGCCGACGTTTACGCTTAATAATTGTTTTTATTCTGTACTCAATGGATAGACAAAAAGTGAACGAGAAGTGCAGAAGACAAGAGTAGTCTTTATCCGAGGCGGTAACTCTGAATACAAGATGTTCGGCGTAATGTGCAGATCATACTGAGGACCAACGAAAGCTGCCGTTACCGGCGGAAAGCCAACTTATATCAACCAGGTCGGCCACCAGGTGACGAGGCGTTTGCCTCGAGCTCGTGGCTTCTTTCTGGCGTTTCTCTTGTGGTGACCACTTGCAGCAAATACGGATCGATCTTTGACATTTATTATAGCTCCATCTCGCTGTCTGAGTCAGGATGGGAGAGCCCTTGGCCGGGCCGAGTTTGGAACAGTCTGAATCTCTGTGTCGACAATCCCAGGATGGTTAGCGACAAGCATTGCCGTGTATGGGCCACAGAAGATGGGACATTCCCATTGGAATTTGAACAAAGACCGACGGGGCGCTGGGATCCACTCCATGAGCCTCTGAGGCGCTAATGCCCAGCCCACTAAGGGCCCAGCCCACCTGGGGCAAAGTGGAGATGGAGCCCAGTGAGGCAGGAGACGATGAAAACTGGTGGCTCTTAAAGCGGCGATCTGTGGCGTATTTGGTTCTCGTGGCGCCAACAAAAATGGCCCAAAGTGGAGACTTCGTACATGACTGTGAGAGCAGTGGACTGTAGCAGGAACCCAGGATGGACAGCGACCGAAAGACGGCGCCCACTGGCGTGCTAATCTGGAACCGACACTGCGCCCGATGCAGGAGCGGTTGCGAGGTCCTGGCGGAGAAAGCAGTGTAAGGAAGTCTGCAGCTCCCATATATTAACTCCTCATGGCTCTTCCCAGTCATGTGTCGTGACAGGTGGCTAAAAGCAGCTTGAGAGGCTCATCCCTGGAAGCAGAGTGCTCCATGGCCAATATCTTCTCCTTGAAAGTCAACAGCATTCGTTCCGCCTCTCCATTGGTTTGTGTGTGGAATGAAGCAGTAATGTGTGTGACGCCTTGGGCGAAATGGGCGGAGATTATCTGGATGCTGTCGTCAGAGACGATAGCTGACTGGAGACCTTCAATAGCAAAGATGTGAGACAAGGCCCACATTTGTCAAAGTGCTAGAGAGAAGTCTGCGCAATCTTGAAGAACGTATCGATCATTATGAGCCACATATGACGCAAAAAAGGGCCAATGAAGTCATTGTAAAGACGATCCCAGGGGCCTTCGTGGGGCCAAGGCGAGGAAATCTTGGCGAGGAAATGTTGGGTGGTGGCGACTGATGGCAGGCACACCTGGTACAGGAGCAAACCATCGACTCGATATCCCGTCCTCCTCACCACTGATGAGGTTTACACTTGCTGACACTCTTTATTCCGTATTCGCTGGATGGACAAACAGAGAACAAGAAGAACAGAATGACACAGTCTGTGTCCAAGGTGGTAGTTATCATGACAATTTTGTCGGCGAAATATGCGGATCGTATTGAACATCAACGAGAACTGCAGTTTCGAGCGAAGCGCACGATTACACACGCAGGCCGGCCATCGGATCTCGCCAGCTGCCACGGCGATCACCTCGAGGGCGTGGCTTCTTTCCAGCATTTGTTTTGTGGTAGCCACTCGCAGCTCGCAACCCCATCGGCGGTCTGGGCGGCAAGTGTGGAGCGATTTCGTACCGTTGTGATAGCTCCATATCGCTGTCTGAGTCATATAAGTCAGTTAAGTATGTTTATTAAAAGGAAGGAAATAAACTCAGATAGTACCGATTATATAAAAATAAATTGTGCTTAGCGTATCAGACGCTCCAGTCCGGCATCAGTCTGTCACGTATCAATTTTAGATTCATGCTTGGATAGCTCTGTCTGTAGGGGGCTTGCCTTCAAGGGAGAAAGGTCCACGGTTAGAGTTCTGGTCCGGAACACAGTTTTAATCTACCAAGAAGTTTCAAATCAGTGTACACTCCACTGCAGAGTGAAAATTTGTTGTATTACAAAGTTCTGAAATTTAGTTTTAAGATTGTACTAATATAAGTTATGTATTACAGAGATTCTTGAAAGTGAAATAGTGAAAACTGATAACAAGGAATGACACTTGATGCTTCCATTTTATTTCCTAACGTCTTCTTTCTTTAAAGCACATGAAGGAATTGTGAACTGCTTTTTGTTGTTGTCATCACTTAACCTTTGAATGCTGTTCGTCTCCAAGAAAATACGTGACACGAACCATTACCGACAAGACTTTCATCTGATTGTTTATATATTCTCGGGTTTAAGAATAATTTCGTGGATAGTGCTGGAATAAAACAATAAATGCGAATGTACATTCATTCTCTATAGCTGACATTTCCGTGACTTCTTGATACTGTTCCTTCTTTTTTCATTCTGCTGAGCACCCACTTTTCTGTTGAGGTGCCGCAATCTGACATCAGTTCCACCACAAAAAGTCTGTCTCTAATCTACTCTTGAGCCACAAGTCCTTTATTTTCTCGCATGTCTTCTTTTTACGTGTTTCAATATCTGACCTTTATTTCGTGATGTGTATGTTTGGACTCTGCTACTCACTCCAACTGCCATCTAGTGGCAGCTTCAGACTGGCCAGGTCAGACTGTCCAGTATAGTCTGCTCCCTATTTGTAACCTATGTGCGGAAGTGGACCTCCCAGGTCCTTTGTGTGCGCAGGTAGGATTAGCCGTTGTAACGGCCGAGCAGGTAGCTGCGAGACCCCGTAGCGGACGGGCGTGTATGTCTTCCAGCTAAGCCAGGAGCCGCAGTTGGCGCGCTGCCTGTGCAAGTTGTAACGTTTAATGTTATAAACAATTATAACAGACAACTTGTTCCGTCTAGTTATTGTGAGTGGAAACAAGGGGAGGACAGTAAGTTCTCTCGCACTATACATTCACACTCCAATGTGCCACCACGGGAAGAAGAGCCCGCGCGCACATTTTTTGGTCCTCCGGGCCGGATTAGTGACCACGCGGAATTTACGTTCGCGCGGATTTGTTTTCCGGTATTTGTGAACTTCTAAAAAACCACGTGTGAGCTGCACACGTTATCGGTTTCGTTGTTGACTGCTATCGAGTGACTGAAGGCCTGTTCGGGACTTCGACAATAACAGCCTTAACAGCGACGATCGGGGACGTATTTGTGAACATTTAATGTGTCTCTAATTCAAACGCGAGAGGCAGAGAAACGCGTCGGTGCAGCATCGTCGGTGACGTCACCTCCTGCTCCCGCCGAAACTTCGCGCCGTCGGAGACTGCAACGCCTGCCACGCCAGCTGCCAGTGCCCTTGACGCCGCTGCTGTTCCAGTCCGTACTGTCGCTGCAGCCTGGTAAGTGCAACTGTTGGCTTCCTACTATCATCTTCCTGGTCCTAAAATGGAGCCCTCAGAGAAAACAAAATTAGTCAAGCAGAGAGGTGTAGCAAAGGCCGCTCTCGCGCGCTTAGCGAGCTTTGTGCAGTCTGCAGACAGTGCCAGCATCGAAATGTTGGAATCAAAATTAAATCGTTTGACTCGGATTCGGACTGATTTTGAGTCGTCTCAAACACGGCTGGAAATTGAAGACGAATCAGCAGATCACAGTAAGGACAGGGCAGAATTCGAGGATTCGTGGGACTTTGTTGAATCCACTCTCAAGGGTTCAATGAAGAGGTACACCCAGCTTCCGCAGCCTTTGGGCTCGAATCCATCAGGCAGTGTCAGTTCTTTGAAACTACCCGCTATTAACTTGCCAAATTTTGAAGGTGACTACCTTAAGTGGTCATCATACAGGGATACGTTTTTGAGCCTCATTATGAATAACAATTCAATTGATGACGTTCAAAAACTTCACTACCTTAATTCGTCCTTTCGAGGTGAAGCTAAAGACCTTTTGAAACATATACCTGTCACAGCAGGAAATCTAGCGATAGCCTGGGGACTTATTACGCAGAGGTATAATAACCCAAAAATAATTGCAGCCAGACATGCTAAGGCTTTGTTGGCCTTGCCTACAGTCGGCCACGGCGCAGCGAGCGATTATAGGAAACTAATTAATCACGTATGCAGCCATTTGAAGGCCTTAGAAGCTCTCAAACCTGATGTTCCACTTCATGAAGTTATTCTTTCGGAAGAGATTCTGTCCAGTATGCGACCCACAGATCGTCATGAGTGGGAGGTAAAGATGTCTGGGTCGACATTCACCACATTAAATCAACTAATAGATTTTTTGGAAACAAAATGTCAGGCCCTTGAGTTGATCAGGTTCAGGGATAACACCTCAAGGGATTTGCAAGGAAATGTTAATAATTTAAATCAAACGAGACATGTGAGGAGGGCTCATCTCACTAATGCTGATGCTGAGGAATCATGTAATTTTTGTAGTGAACCTCATACTATCACTAAATGCAAGGGGTTTCAAGCACTAAATGTCGATGAGCGGCGGGCATATGTCACAAAAAATAAGCTTTGTTTTTTGTGCATCCGCTCTGGTCATTTCTCGACTAAATGCAGGATTTCTCCATGTAAGACCTGTAAAGGAAGGCACAACATACTGCTCCACAAGCCTGCTGAACCAAGGAATGGGCAGAATAGTGAACCAGGAGGCCATTCCCTGGCCCATCAAACTACGAACGGGAAGGCAAACACCCATTGTAATGTTTTGTTGGCAACAGCTGTTGTCAACATTAAAGACAGCATGGGCAGACAGCAGGTTTGCAGAGTTCTGCTAGACAATGCGAGTCAGCTATCCTTTATATCTAAGGGCATGGCGGAGAAATTAAAACTGAAACGAAGTAAACATTCGTTTCCTGTGAAGGGTATAAACAATGCCTTTGCAGCCTCAGTGTCTTACACTTGTGATGTTGAACTGTCGTCTAGGGTCAACGACTTTCAAATCAGAACCACTTGTGCTATCGTAGATCATGTCACCAGTGACCTACCAGCGAGCAAGATAGACACAAGGTCCTGGAGTGTCCCCTGTAATCTTCCGCTCGCTGATCCAGAATTCAACAAGCCTGCCACAGTAGATTTAATTCTTGGTGCTGAGGTTTTCTTTGACGTTGTTTATAAGGAAAGGCTGGTGAAACCAAGTCATCCTTCACTGGTCGAATCAAGATTTGACTGGATTTTGTCTGGTAGGATGCCTTCACCAGCATGCAACATGCCTCATTCTACAGTGACCTCGTGCTTTGTTAGAGGTGACAGTTTAGATTCCAAACTGCAAAGGTTTTGGGAGTTAGAGGAACTGTCTACGAAAACGATGAGTAGGCAGGATAAAATATGTGAGGCTCACTTTCAGCGCCACACCGCACGAGATGAAGAAGGGAGATTTGTGGTTCGACTACCAGTGAAACCTGACTGTAAATCATTAGGCGAATCACGACAACAAGCATCTCGGAGACTGGCGCATCTTGAGAGGAGGTTTAAAAGGCAACCGAATCTGCAGAAGGAATATGCTGCATTCATGCATGAATATGTCGAATTGAGGCACATGGAGATCTCTAATCCTCAAGGTATTATTGGTCCAAGGTGTTACCTTCCACATCATGCTGTCTTCAAAGAATGCAGCTCCACTACTAAGTTGAGGGTAGTATTTGATGGTTCTGCTGCCACTTCTAATGGAGTATCTCTTAATGATATCTTGATGGTTGGTCCCACTGTCCAGCCAGATTTATTTTCCATTATTATAAAATTTCGCTCTTTTAATGTGGCTCTGTCAGCTGACATAGCAAAAATGTATCGCCAGGTGTCTCTCCATCTTGATGATAGGAACTTCCAGAGAATTCTGTGGCGGGAATCACCGTCTGAACCTATGCAAGAATATAGACTGTGTACACTCACTTATGGAACCGCTCCTGCTGCCTTTCTTGCTACCAGATGTCTTCAACAGTTGGCCTTGGAAAATCAAAACAGGTTTCCAATGGCATCACAAGCCTTGATGTCTAGCTTTTATGTGGATGACTTCTTAGGTGGCTCAGCCACGGAAGCCGAAGCTCAGGAACTTCAAATCCAGCTGACTCAACTACTTGCTTCAGGGGGGTTTCCACTGAGAAAATGGTGTTCCAATAGTCACAAGGTCATGGAAAAAATTCCTGTGGAGGACAGAGAAACGTCTTTACCTTGTCATCTTACTGGTGAACAAGCCATAAAAACGTTAGGGATATTATGGCACCCTGGCTCTGACACTTTCCAGTGCCATGTACAGCTGAAGAGTCTTCGGCTCTCAAAGGTTACCAAACGCAGTGTCCTGTCTACAATAGCATCAATCTATGACCCACTGGGGCTTTTAGGTCCAGCAGTCATAAGATGTAAATTGTTCTTGCAGCGCTTGTGGCAACTAAGCCTTAATTGGGATGAAATTCTTCCATCCAACCTCACTGATGAATGGAATGTTCTTTGTGTGCAACTGCCTTCCCTAAATGGTATTTTCATTAACAGGAAGATTATTCCTTGCCCCCAGCATGTTAAATTAGAAATTCATGGGTTTTGTGACGCTTCACAGTTGGCATATGGGGCGTGTGTATACGTCAGATGTGTTCTTCCCAATAACAGCGTGTTGGTCTCATTGGCTACAGCCAAGTCTCGGGTTGCCCCTGTAAAACAACAGTCTCTTCCACGACTGGAATTATGCGGTGCGCTACTTCTTGCCCGACTCATTCACAAGGTGTCCAATGCCTTAGGCATCATAGATAGTGGCGACATTCATTTGTGGACAGACTCCACAATAGTTCTCTGTTGGCTGCAGCGTAGTCCTTGTCACTGGAAAACCTTTGTTGCTAACAAAGTCTCTGAAATCCAGGAACTGAGTTCAGTTGCCAACTGGAGACATGTCAAATCAGAGGATAATCCTGCTGACCACTTATCACGTGGTATTAATCCAGCTGCCTTGAGTTCACTTGTTCAGTGGTGGTCTGGCCCGTCATGGCTATCCACTTGCGACCTCGACTGCAACACTTGCACTCCACTTAGTGTAGAAGATGTGCCTGAGAGAAGGTGTACACAAGTATCCTTGGTGTCTGTCATTAATCTTGATGATGAACTGCTGTGTAAATATTCATCATTCAAAAAAACTTACAGAGTTTTGGCCTATGCACTGAGGTTTGCTAATAACACTAGGCTTCAGAAATCAGACAGGATAACTGGGCCACTCACTCCACAGGAATGCCACAACGCTATCAAAAGGGCATTTGGCGCAACTCAACACAGTGAATATGGTAAAGAGATCCCTTTGTTGAAGGCCAGCTCCCCTATTCCACATTATAGCAAATTAAGGGATTTGCACCCGTTTGTTGATGCCGAAGGTATTTTACGAGTGGGAGGGAGATTAATGAATGCTGATGTACCATATGATGAGTGCCATCCTATTATCATTCCGCCTAAGCATCATTTGACAAAAATTCTCATTACAGATGAACATGAAAATCTGTTGCACGCTGGGTCACAACTTTTGTTGGCTATGTTGCGTAGGAGGTTTTGGATCCCCAATGGGCGTAACACAGTCAAAGGAGTTATCAGAAAATGTATAAAATGCTTTAGGCTTAAGTCCAAGACAGCAGTTCAACTCATGGGTCAGCTACCTGCAGCTAGAGTAAACCAGTCTCATCCATTCCAGCACTGTGGAGTAGATTATGCAGGCCCTATTGCTGTAAAGCATGGTGGAAGGCGGAGTAAAGTTACCACCAAGGCTTATATTGCTTTATTCATTTGCATGGCAACCAAGGCCATCCACTTAGAATTAGTTAGTGACTTGGTAACAAGTTCATTTTTGGCTGCCCTAAGGAGATTCATTGCAAGAAGAGGGAAACCTTCTCACATGTACAGTGACAATGGTACCACATTTGTAGGTGCAGACAATGAGCTTAAACGTTTTCTCTCCAACGATGTTACTGTTGAAGGTGTGGTGAATTATTCGACATCAGAGGGAATCAGTTGGAGGTTCACTCCACCTCGTGCCCCTCACTTTGGTGGACTCTGGGAGGCAGGAATCAAATGCATGAAGTCGCATCTCAAATGCGTCATCGGCAATGCAGTGTTGACATTTGAAGAACTGACTACTGTGTTAATTCAGATAGAAGCATGCTTGAATTCAAGGCCATTGTGTCTTCTCTCTGATGACCTAGATTCTCCTGCTGCTCTCACTCCTGGTCATTTCCTAATCGGACAGCCCCTTTGTGCTCATCCTGAACCCTCTGTCCTTGAGGTTCCCGCCAACAGGTTGCACAGATGGCAACTTGTGCAGCAGTTGCATCAGTCCTTTTGGAAGAGGTGGTCCACAGAATATATACATGATCTGCAGCAACGCAAAAAATGGACATCGGAAGGAGCATGGCAACCCCAGATCGGCGATCATGTGCTGGTCAAGGAGGATAATTTGCCTCCCTTGGTGTGGAGGCTGGGTGTCATTGACCAGCTGTTTCCCGGTCCTGACAAGTGTGTGCGTGTGGTAATGGTAAAAACTGCTAATGGGCATATTAAGAGGCCTATAGCAAAATTGTGTCCCCTACCTAAACAATGAATCAGTTAAGAGTTCCCTCAGATCTGTGTAGTGATATATGATACAGAGCCACTGCCAAATTGTCATTTAGTGAATAACCTCATAATTCATAAAATCAGCTTGGGAGGCTGTGGATGTTCCTTGTGGACTAACTGCTGTTAGTATTGATTTCATGTTTTTATGCAGTATAATATTAATACTCTATTGTTTTGTGTCCTGCATGTTAGTACCCATCGTGTTTCACATGCAGCATGACAGTGGTGTTTGGTGATGTGGGCATCCCAAATGTTAGTGTATTCATGTTTTATGTGCATTGATATTGTGTCTAGTTATATTTTTATTGTTTACTTGTTTTGGTGTTGATGTTTGTTAAAATGTTGGTTATTTGTAAAAAATGTTAGTGTATTCATGTTTTATGTGCATTGATCTTGTACCTAGCTATATTTTTTATTGTTTACTTGTTTTGGTTTTGTTGTTTGTTAAAATTTTGGTATTTGTAAAATAAGAAAACTCAATTTAGAGTGGGAGTATGTTTGGACTCTGCTACTCCCTCCAACTGCCATCTAGTGGCAGCTTCAGACTGGCCAGGTCAGACTGTCCAGTATAGTCTGCTCCCTATTTGCAACCTATGTGCGGAAGTGGACCTCCCAGGTCCTTTGTGTGCGCAGGTAGGATTAGCCGTTGTAATGGCCGAGCAGGTAGCTGCGAGACCCCGTAGCAGACGGGCGTGTATGTCTTCCAGCTAAGCCAGGAGCCGCAGTTGGTGCGCTGCCTGTGCAAGTTGTAACGTTTAATGTAATAAACAATTATAACAGACAACTTGTTCCGTCTAGTTATTGTGAGTGGAAACAAGGGGAGGACAGTAAGTTCTCTCGCACTATACATTCACACTCCAATGTGCCACCATGGGAAGAAGAGCCTGCGCGCACAGTGTATGATCCACATAAATTAACAAAACATACCCCTATTATGTCAACACACCTCAGAGATCAGTGACTTAGTGTTGTCAAATATTCTTTAGGGAATATTTTTGTGTGAACTGAGGAAAGAGTGCCACTGAGGTGTAAGATTATGTATCTCCGTCACAGGAATTATTTCTATCAGTGCTCAGTAGCGTATTTTGCCTGGCTACTTAATACAGTAGTGCTTTCAGGTATTTGGTTGTACAAGATGTAAGAAGACACTTCTTACAAAGAGGTTCAAGAGAAGAGAGAGTAAGTAAGTTTCTACACAATCATTGTTATTGCCATATTTTCGACCCTTCAGCTTCGGGCCTTATACAGTTGAGTTCAGCAATGTCGTTGAAATGCCTCTACAGTAGGAATCAGAAATGAGGTCTGTATACGCGCTTTAAACGCGTCAGTGGGTCATACGATGGCACCTCCAAACTCGCTGTATCCGTAATACAGGAGACTGGACTCGCCAGCGTTTGCTGTCACCCACTTAGATAAGCGTTTGCAGCATGAATCTGTTGTTGGGCACAAATGCTCTATATCAGTTTAATGAGAAAAGCGAATTCGCAAGTGTAAACGAGTCCATGTGGCATTGACACTACATGTATGTACGTGCATGTAAGTAGAGTATATATATATATATATATATATATATATATATATATATATATATATGTATATATATAAAATAGAGGGAAACATTCCACGTGGGAAAAATATATCTAAAAACAAAGATGATGTGACTTACTGTGGTGTCACCGCCAGACACCACACTTGCTAGGTGGTAGCTTAAATCGGCCGCGGTCCATTTAGTACATGTCGGACCCGCGTGTCGCCACTGTGTGATCGCAGACCTAGCGCCACCACAAGGCAGGTCTCGTGATACGGACGAGACTCGCCCCAGTTGTACGGACGACATTGCTAGCGACAATACGGACAAAGCCTTCCTCTCATTTGCCGAGAGTCAGTTAGAATAGCCTTCTGCTAAGTCCATGGCTACGACCTAGCAAGGCGCCATTAGCCTTACCTAGTTGAGAGTTATCTTATAAATGTCTCCAGAAGAACGTGTAAAACAACAAAGATAAGTTAAGTATAAAGCAGCTACGTACTTTTCTTGCTACCATTCAATAGTTATCCTGTTCCAGACTTGACGCCAATCGGCGTGTGTGTACGCGTGCCTTTCTTTCGGTTCCCTTCTCAGCGTGGCGTAACTAGGTTGTTACGCCACAACACTTACCATACGAAATCGCTTTCAGGTCGATAGACACACAATCAAACACAAACATACACACAAAATTCAAACTTTCGCAACCAACGGTTGCTTCGTCAGGAAAGAGGGAAGGAGAGGGAAAGACGAAAGGATGTGGGTTTTAAGGGAGAGGGTAAGGAGTCATTCCAATCCCGGGAGCGGAAAGACTTACCTTAGGGGGAAAAAGGACAGGTATACACTAGCACGCACACACATATCCATCCGAAAATACACAGACACAAGCAGACATTTGTAAAAGCAAAGAGTTTGGCAGAGATGTCAGTCGAGGCGGAAGTACAGAGGCAAAGATGTTGTTGAAAGACAGGTGAAGTATGAGCTGCGGCAACTTGAAATTAGCGGAGGTTGAGGCCTGGCGGATAACGAGAAGAGAGGTGTGGTGTCACCGCCAGACACCACACTTGCTAGGTGGTAGCCTTTAAATCGGCCGCGGTCCATTAGTATACGTCGAACCCGCGTGATGCCACTGTCAGTGATTGCAGACCGAGCGCCGCTACAAGGCAGGTCTAGAGAGACTTCCTAGCACTCTCCCCAGTTGTACAGCCGACTTTGCTAGCGATGGTTCACTGACAAATTACGCTCTCATTTGCTGAGACGATAGTTAGCATAGCCTTCAGCTACGTCATTTGCTACGACCTAGAAAGGCGCCATTATCATTTGCTATTTATCTGGTGATGCATGTACCGTCAGACCGATGTTCACCAATTTTGGATTAAAGTTAAGTATTCCAGAAGCTACGTACTATTTTTGCTACTATAAATGCCTTGTCCCGTTCCAGACCTCACGCCAGCCTGCGTGAGCTTAAACGCATGCCTTTCGGTCTCCTCTCATTGTGGGTTGGCGCTCTGGCCAATCCACAACAAGAGGATATACTGAAGGGCAAGTTCCCATCTCCGGAGTTCTGAAAGTCCTGCCCTGAAATGAGATCCATCCTTCATGAAATCCTCCCCACTACACCAAGAGTGTTTTTCCGCCGTCCACCTAACCTTCGTAACCTCTTAGTTCATCCCTATGAAATCCCCAAATCACCTTCCCTACCATCTGGCTCCTACCCTTGTAACCGCCTCCAGTGTAAAACCTGTCCAATGCACCCTCCAACCACCACCTACTCCAGTCCTGTAACCCGGAAGGTGTACACGACCAAAGGCAGAGCGACGTGTGAAAGCACCCACGTGATTTACCAACTGACCTGCCTACACTGTGAAGCTTTCTATGTGGGAAAGACCAGCGAAAACTATCCATTCGCATAAATGGACACAGGCAGACAGTGTTTGTTGGTGATGAGGATCTTCCTGCGGCTAAACATGCCTTGGTGCATGGCCAGCGCATCTTGGCACAGTGTTACACCGTCCGGGGTATCTGGATACTTCCCACTAACACCAACCTGTCAGAACTCCGGAGATGGGAACTTGCCCTTCAGTATATCCTCTCTTCTCGTTATCCGCCAGGCCTCAACCTCCGCTAATTTCAAGTTGCCGCCGCTCATACCTCACCTGTCACTCAACAACATCTATGCCTCTGTACTTCTGCCTCGACTGACATCTCTGCCAAAACTCTTTGCTTTTACAAATGTCTGCTTGAGTCTGTATATGTGCGGATGGATATGTGTGTGTGTGTGAGTGTATACTTGTCCTTTTTTCCCCCTAAGGTAAGTCTTTCCGCTCCCGGGACTGGAATGACTCCTTACCCTCTCCCTTAAAACCCACATCCTTTCGTCTTTCCCTCTCCTTCCCACTTTCTTGACGAAGCAACCGTTGGTTGCGAAAGCTTGAATTTTGTGTGTATGTTTGTGATTGTTTGTGTGTCTATCGACCTGCCAGCGATTTCGTATGGTAAGTCACATCATCTGTGTGTGTGTGTGTGTGTGTGTGTGTGTGTGTGTGTGTGTGTGTTCCAACCTCCACCTAAAACAGTGGACCAGTTTCAACCAAACTTGGTACACATATCCCTTACTTTTAGGCTACAGTCGCTGTGGGTGTAAGAACCACCTATCTATCATTGTTCAGACAATTTGATGTCATAACAATGAGATTCGTGAAAAACTGTCACATTATTCATGTTTAAATTTATTACTTATTTGGTACTTACTTTAGTAGTAACACATTTCTCACACAATATCCACACATGCCACTGAATTTACCTACACAAATATACAGTTCCACGACACACTGTCCATAAACGCTGAGATGTGTGATAATAATGTCGCATCATGCATTAAGTTTTACTGTATTTATCCTTTAGTACTAAGACACTGCCACAATCGATTGAACTTAAGGAAATCCCTGACGTGTGGCAGCGTTTTCTACACCTGTCGACTGCGAACCGTAAACAGCTGTAGGCGAGGTGAAACGTCGGCACCCATGGAGTGTAAACGTCTGGTGTGAGATACTGAATCATCAGCACACAGACACGTTTTTCACAGACGGAACACTGAACGTGCACAAGTATTGCAGCCTGCATCTTCCTCTTATGCTAGAAGATATCCTTCTGTGGATTAGGAGGAGCCTGTGTTATCAACATGGATATCCAGCCCAAAGTGCACGAAGTACTACAGCAAGAAATATTGCCAATTGTTGGATAGGACGCAGACGACCTGTATCTTGCCTGGACCATCCCTCAGATTTGACGCCTATAGATTTTTTCCTGGGATGGTGAAGGGGGAGGGGTGGGGGGAGAGAAAATCTGAAGAACGCTGTCTATAAGGACATACCAACCACACCCGATGATATCCAATGGCGTATTACTGCTGCCTCCTCGGACACCTCCGCTGAAATGCTAGCGGTTGTGCAGTTGTCGTCCCATACCAGGCTGGACGCGTGCATTTACGCATACAACATTTGATGGTCAGTCGTCTGTTTACTGCCAGAATCCGCGTAACTAGTGTATACACCTATGTTATTCTTTAGTGCATACTACCACAGGAATTGTACCCGTGTCTGTGTGGGAACTGATGTGTTGGCAAATGTGCCAACACCTTGTAGATAGAGGAGGCCGAAATGCACGCTATCTAACGCAGACGGGCGTGAATTCTGGAACAGGATAAGTAGTGAATGCAAATAAGAAAAGTATGCAGCTCCTCGAATACTTAACTTTTATTCCTTGTTGTATACATCGTTCTTGATGAGACATTTCATACGATAACTATCAAACTATGTAAGGCTAATGGCGCCTTGCTAGGTCGTAGCCATGGACTTAGCTGAAGGCTATTCTAACTGTCTCTCGGCAAATTAGAGAAAGGCTTTGTCAGTGTAGTCGCTAGCAAAGTCGTCGTACAACTGGGGCGAGTGCTATTCCATATCTCGAGACCTGCCTTGTGGTGGCGCTCGGTCTGCGATCACACAGTGGCGACACGCGGGTCCGACATGTACCAAATGGACCGCGGCCGATTTAAGCTACCACCTAGCAAGTGTGGTGTCTGGCGGTGACACCACATTCCTCCCCCGCAAATCGGAGAACGGTCGTGTGATAAGGCTTCCGCCCGCCGTGGGGAGGACCCCATGTTGACGTATACGATGAGGTGGGGAGCCTAACAACAGGCGAGGCTGTGCCACCCGCACCCGGCCATTTGGTCCGAGGGGAGCTAGGAAACGCCTGAAAACCTAGTCCAGGGTGCACGTCAACATGCGGTGTATGTGCCCGTAAAGAGACAGGAGGGGCCGATGGGTCGACCTCCATTGCGTCGGGGTAGCCGACGCGCGAAGACGCCATGTGGACCGGAGCGGGCAAGAGTTCCATGGCGGAGGACAGCTGGTCACAGGAAGCGATCGGTGGCGCGTGACCCAGGGAGGCGCTAGGCGGCTGCAGCGAGGCGTCCACTGCGGGCGGCGCCGGCGGGAGAACAGGTGGCGGCGGCGGCGGCGGCTGCGGCGGCGCGTCGCCATGGGGCAAATTGGAAGGCATCGTCGGTAACACCTGGGGATGAGGCGAGCCAGTAGATGGGTCCCCAGGGCGCTGACCGGACGGCACCGTCGCTGAAAGCAGACGGGGAGCGGCAGAACCCGTGCGACGACAGAGGCGCAGCTGATTGAGATGCCGACGCACCTCACCAGAGGCCCCCAAAACCAAATACATCGCGCGGCCGAGGCAGCGAAGAATGCGCCCTGCGAGCCAACGCCGTGAACCTCGATAGTTGCGATAATATACAACGTCGCCTGGAGCAAAAGCAGAAGTCTGCCGCTGCACAGGAACCTGATGCGGCGGGTGCAGCAAAGACATCAAGGTTCGATGAGGACGACCGTGGAGCAACTCAGCCGGCGAGCGACCATCTCGGGAATGAGAGCGATACGATGACAAAAAGAGCAACAACGCTTCCTCCCGAGAATGCGACTCTTTCAACTTCAACATCTGTGAATTGAAAGTCCGGACCAATCGTTCAGCGGCACCGTTTGACTGAGGCGAAAACGGCGAGGATGTCAGATGTTGAATACCATTGGCCTGGCAGAATGACTGAAATTCTGCGGACATGAATTGCGGGCCATTGTCGGAAACAATAGTCTGCGGAAGACCTTCAATGCAAAAGATAGCAGACAATGCTTGGATGGTGGCAGTTGACGTCGTGGAAGACATCCGGACAACAAAAGGAAAATTACTGAAGGCATCTACCAGAACCAACCATCGAGCATTCCAGAATGGACCAGCAAAATCGATGTGCAAGCGTTGCCAAGGGGAAGTGGCTTCTGGCCATGCAAAGACTTTCCGCGGTGGTGCGGATTGTTGTTCGGCACACGCCATGCAAGAAGAACACATATTCGTAATCGCAGCATCGATTCCGAACCAAGTACAGTGCTGACGAGCAAGTTGTTTCGTTCGCACTATGCCCCAATCTCCTTGGTGAAGAAGCCGTAAAACAGAGGACTGTAACGAACGTGGGACCACGTCTCTGGACTGATCATTATCAGAACGCAACAACAAAACACCACGTCGAACAAAAAGTCTCTCCTTGTGAGCAAAAAATCGGCGAACCAACGGATCCTCGATCCGTGACTTTGACAAGGGCCATTGCGTAGCAACGAAACGCAAAACGGTAGCAAGGACCGGGTCAGCAGCTGTGGCTGTAGCTACACGACGAAAATCAATCGGAAACGATTCGACCACTTCATCGGTTTCCGAATCAATGAACATGCAATCAAGTTCGGAAGAATCGAATGCTTTATCCTCAGCAACAGGCAAACGGGACAACGCATCGGCGTTTCCGTGCTTAGCAGTGGACCGATACAAGATATCGTAGCGGTACTGCGAGAGGAAAATGGACCAGCGAATGAATTTCTGCGCTGTACGCGGAGGTACAGGCTTGTTCGGAGGAAAAAGCGATGTCAAAGGTTTGTGGTCTGTGATGATGGTAAAGTGACGACCATACAAGAAATCATGGAACTTAGTAACACCAAAGACGAGAGCCAAAGCTTCTGTCTCTATCTGTGAATAATTTCTTTGCGCAGACGAGAGCAATTTTGACGCAAAGGCAATAGGGCGATCATGCGATCCATCTTTGTGCGCAAGCACAGCACCGATCCCGAAGTCCGATGCATCTACCATCAACAAAAGGGGTTTCTGGGGATCGAATGGCGTAAGGCAAGTATTAGAAAGCAACGCCGATTTCAACTGGCGAAAGGCGCGTTCGCATTCCGTCGTCCAGACGAACGGAACACCCTTACGGCGTAAGCTATGAAGCGGAGCTGAAATGGAAGAGGAATTGCGCACATTCACTCACACCTTGTGATGCTAAATCGTGTAATGTTCTTGCGACCTCAACACGCAATGCGTGAGGAACATTGCGCGCTCTGAAAAATTTCGGTTGCGCGTTTACTTTCAGGTCCAAATGTGCTTCATAGTTCTTAGCGCAACCAAGGCCCGGTGCAAAAATGTCTGCAATTTCTTCACACAGACGAGAAACACTGTCGGAAAGCACAGTCCGATTCACTGATAGGACCTGATTTACAATAGACATGTTAAACAACTGAAATAAATCTAAGCCAAACAAGTTCACTGCAGTAGACGAACGAAGAACGTAAAATGACACAAGTTTTGTTTGTCCCTTGTATGTTGCAAGAAGAGTGTACTGTCCTAACACAGGAATTTTATGTCCTGAATATGTAGTTAGCGTAACATTTGTGGCACGCAACGGAGGTTTGCCCAGTTGTTTGTCTGTGTCGTGATTGAGCAATGAAACTGCAGCTCCGGTATCGAGCTGGAATGGTATGACCATGCCATTAAAGTCCAAATCTACAAAAAGTTTATTGTCCTGCTGACGACAAGAGCGACTGTTTTGTGCAATTTGAACAGACACTGGTACAGAATCACTTGTTAATTGACGTGATTTCCGGCGACGTCGACGCACATTTTTTGTGGGACGAACACAGTCACTGGTAGAAAGAGTGGCACTGGACGAAGTGGAATTAACTACATAAATGTCCATGGGCGAAGGTTCACGAGCCTGAGTGTCCATGGTTCGATTCCGCCGTGAAGCAAAGGGCCTGGAATGATTATGATTGTCTGATCTGAGCTTTTTCTGGCAAACACATTGAACATGTCCTTTCTTATGACAGAAAGAGCAAATAGCTTGGCGTGACGGGCAATTCTCACGCGAATGTCTAGTTGCACACCGCGGGCATGATTTCACTGCATTTGTATGCTTGCGCGGCACACCTGGTGTTGAGCGTGGCGGCAGCTGTGCGGACATGCGCGAGGGCAGTTTACCGGGCCGCGCAGCGCGTCCGGCGGGCCGGTTAATGTGACACACGGCTGGCGAAGTTTCAAATGATTCCTGAGCAAAGTCAAGTGTGTCTTGTCTATCCAATATGTCTATCACTTGTTGAAGGGAGGGATTGACGAGTTTCAATATCTGTTCCCGTATGCGAACATCAGAAACGTTCTGTGCAATTGCATCACGCACCATAGTATCTGAATAAGGAAGGCCACAGTCACATTCAAACACACAATCCCTAGTAAGGCCTTGCAAAGTTGCAACCCACTCCCGATTAGTTTGACCGACCGTACGTTTTGTACGAAAGAACGTATACCTTTTTGCCACTACATTAACTGTTACTTTGAAATAGGCGTCCAATGCCGACAAAATTTCTTCGTAGGACAGAGTTGCTACGTCGCATCGGGGAAATAATTTCACTATCACACGGTAGGTGGACACACCGACACATGATAATAAGTGAGGCTGCCGCTCATTACCTTGAATTCTGTAGGCGGCGAGATGAAATCCAAACTGGCGTGACCACGCGGTCCATGTCTCTTGCGTTAGGTCAAACGGCCTAAAAGGCGGTGCAACTGCGAGTTGTGGCTGTGGTAGCGGTGAAGTGGCGGCTGCCGCATCGGTTTGAATGGCACGTTGACCCTGGACGAGCTGTCCAAGGGCATCCAATAACGCCTGCGGCAGCTGATTCTGCAAGCAATAAAATTCGGACAGTACATCTGGCGAAGCCATGACACAAGTAAATGTAAGCAATTAGAAAGAACACGTTTCCCTCGTCGCCAATGATGTGTTGGCAAATGTGCCAACACCTTGTAGATAGAGGAGGCCGAAATGCACGCTATCTAACGCAGACGGGCGTGAATTCTGGAACAGGATAAGTAGTGATTGCAAATAAGAAAAGTATGCAGCTCCTCGAATACTTAACTTTTATTCCTTGTTGTGTACATCGTTCTTGATTAGACATTTCATACGATAACTATCAAACTATGTAAGGCTAATGGCGCCTTGCTAGGTCGTAGCCATGGACTTAGCTGAAGGCTGTTCTAACTGTCTCTCGGCAAATTAGAGAAAGGCTTTGTCAGTGTAGTCGCTAGCAAAGTCGTCGTACAACTGGGGCGAGTGCTAGTCCGTATCTCGAGACCTGCCTTGTGGTGGCGCTCGGTCTGCGATCACACAGTGGCGACACGCGGGTCCGACATGTACTAAATGGACCGCGGCCGATTTAAGCTACCACCTAGCAAGTGTGGTGTCTGGCGGTGACACCACAGGAACATTCAAAATACGGTATCTCTTTAACGACTCGCACTATATTCCTGCAACAAACACTACTGACATTCCAATTTACCCAAGTTTTCGACTGTTAATGTCAATAAACATTATTCTATTTCAAGAACTGTATATTTTCACAAAAATTCACATTCTAAACATCATTAGAATCTATTGACTGCCTAATAATACTAGCCCCTGACCATTCTGTGAAAACGGCAAATCAGTAACACTTTCTATTCCCGTAATATTTGCGGTGCAAGCTTTAGGTGATTCATTCTGTATAAAGACACACACACACACACACGCGCACACACACACACACACACACACACACACACACACACACACGTGTATTTTTTGTATAAATATACAATTTTAAATGCAACAATGCGTATTGACATTAACAGATAAAAAGTAGGGTGAATTAGAATGTCAGTAGTAGGGCAAAGGGCAACATTGCGTCGCTTCAGATCTGTCGTCGGACGGCAAAACTTTTCATGCGGTTACATGTTCCGGAGAAAGAACGGCCAGTCTGGTTATTATGTGATCTAAGTTAATACGTTCTAGAAAGTGCAGTTTACTACTCAGACAATTTGTAATAGTAGGCGTTAAGTCAGGAATGGAAGTATATGGACATCTATAATACTGTTTAGTCCCACCTTCTCTGTTTCATTTCTCTCCCCTTCCAACCTTTAAATACTACCTTGCACAGAAGCACAGAATGGTCTTCAAGACATACATGATTTTCCGGAAAGTAGATTAGAGCAAATTTTAATATTTATATTACTATATGTGTTTCTAGAGGAGGGGGCAATAAACTGTTGTCATACCCTGGGCGCTGATTTGGGGGGTGGGGGGAGGGGGGAGGAGTATCTTGTGAAACTTTTTACGTTCACCTTTCAACACACAAATGTAAATATGTGATAATTTGTTTACTAGGGCTCTAAGGATTGAAACATTGAAATGTTATTATCGAGTCTACAACTTTGCTTCCGCGCTTTTGTAATTAATGGCAGTAGTGCCAATTGGTTGTGCAGGCGGTAGGTTGTAGGTGTCATACAACAAACTTATGCATTTGTAAACAAAATACCGTCAAAATATTAGTCGATTTTTGATGGTATCACAAAGTTATTATCGGTTGAATACACATCTTACGAAACCAATTCTTGTAATTTTAATTTTGTGCTTTAACGTGAAGAATTCTGAGACTGAGACTGAGGCTGATAAAATGGTGGGTAGGGCATATTAGTGGGGCACTTATTAGTGAAAGGATCTGCAAAGACTCATTCCAACGCTTCAATAACGGCGTTTCTGCCGCCGGACACCCGCACGGCAGTGTAGGAGAAACAATCACAGGACAACGTTATCGAAAGCATATAGATGCGGTTGAACAGAGCACTGAAAGACAAGCAGCCATAACACTGCGATAGTCATGAAAAGGTGATCTTGCAGCTTGACAATGCCCGACCGCATGTCACACAACCCGTCAAAAGATACTTCGAACCTGCAGTGCTGGCCGTTATTCGGTCGGACGCACTTTCAAGTATCGGCGCTGCCAGTTGCGCCATGGCGTTTCCTACAGCCTCCACGAACGATGACACCGCTGCCAATGAGATGCAAGCAACTCCTCTCAGAAGTTCCAGCGTGGGTGTACTTAACTTCGAACATTCATGCAATGCCCGCTTTTTCTGTTTGTCAGTTGAATAACAGTAGCAGACTTTCATAGCGGCCAGGGCTCGTGATCTACTGGACAGTTATAGTACTGAAGACTGACTGCTTTCTAAATCTGCGGTATATGTGTATGTTTCAACGCTCCAAAGCACTGTCAATAGCTGACACTGCAACTACAGCAACAAAGTTAGGTACTACTTTTTCTCTTTGATATTAGATGTAGAATAAATTAATATATGAGTTCTCTGTTCACCAACAGTATTTGTTTCTCGCTTCCTTATCCACTATAGAACCACACTGCATGCAAGGAAGCCATAACAGGTAGATTGAAATGGGAAGTCCTTTCCCACCCGCCTTGTTCTCAACACATTGCGCCGGCTGATATCCGCCTTATTCGATCAGTGGCACACAGTGGGGATAAACAGCACTTATGGTAGTACGAAGAAGTCTAAAATTCAATCCATTTACGAATCTCCTAAAAAGACGCCTAGTTCTTTCACTGCGGGTTTGTAGTGTCCAGTAATGCTCAATACTTTAAATAGCAAATTTTTTGGTAGGTTTTGACTAGAAAGCCTGGAAAAATGGCAAAATCAAAGTTGTAGACCTAATAACAAATGGAATCTCAAGTTCTCGTAACATCGTTCTTCAAACATCGAACAACAATGCATGCGAGGATGAAGTTTCGGGACGTCAGTACCCTACAATGTCTGACAAACGATAGTACTCTATAATCCTTAATTATGAATCATGTTTCTAAATAGAATTTTTGAGAGAAGGGTGGCAGACATGAGGTCTCAGAAATGAGGAGCCTCCACGGGTAATTAAGGGAATGAAAAATACGTTCCTCCAATTTCTGTGGTCCGACACTCATGTTCCACATGTAATTATTATCTGTGTCTGTGAAACTCTAATTAAATTCATACATCTACACTCCTGGAAATGGAAAAAAGAACACATTGACACCGGTGTGTCAGACCCACCATACTTGCTCCGGACACTGCGAGAGGGCTGTACAAGCAATGATAACACGCACGGCACAGCGGACACACCAGGAACCGCGGTGTTGGCCGTCGAATGGCGCTAGCTGCGCAGCATTTGTGTACCGCCGCCGTCAGTGTCAGCCAGTTTGCCGTGGCATACAGAGCTCCATCGCAGTCTTTAACACTGGTAGCATGCCGCGACAGCGTGGACGTGAACCGTATGTGCAGTTGACGGACTTTGAGCGAGGGCGTATAGTGGGCATGCGGGAGGCCGGGTGGACGTACCGCCGAATTGCTCAACACGTGGGGCGTGAGGTCTCCACAGTACATCGATGTTGTCGCCAGTGGTCGGCGGAAGGTGCACGTGCCCGTCGACCTGGGACCGGACCGCAGCGACGCACGGATGCACGCCAAGACCGTAGGATCCTACGCAGTGCCGTAGGGGACTGCACCGCCACTTCCCAGCAAATTAGGGACACTGTTGCTCCTGGGGTATCGGCGAGGACCATTCACAACCGTCTCCATGAAGCTGGGCTACGGTCCCGCACACCGTTAGGCCGTCTTCCGCTCACGCCCCAACATCGTGCAGCCCGCATCCAGTGGTGTCGCGACAGGCGTGAATGGAGAGACGAATGGAGACGTGTCGTCTTCAGCGATGAGAGTCGCTTCTGCCTTGGTGCCAATGATGGTCGTATGCGTGTTTGGCGCCGTGCAGGTGAGCGCCACAATCAGGACTGCATACGACCGAGGCACACAGGGCCAACACCCGGCATCATGGTGTGGGGAGCGATCTCCTACACTGGCCATACACCACTGGTGATCGTCGAGGGGACACTGAATAGTGCACGGTACATCCAAACCGTCATCGAACCCATCGTTCTACCATTCCTAGACCGGCAAGGGAACTCGCTGTTCCAACAGGATAATGCACGTCCGCATGTATCCCGTGCCACCCAACGTGCTCTAGAAGGTGTAAGTCAACTACCCTGGCCAGCAAGATATCCAGATCTGTCCCCCATTGAGCATGTTTGGGACTGGATGAAGCGTCGTCTCACGCGGTCTGCACGTCCAGCACGAACGCTGGTCCAACTGAGGCGCCAGGTGGAAATGGCATGGCAAGCCGTTCCACAGGACTACATCCAGCATCTCTACGATCGTCTCCATGGGAGAATAGCAGCCTGCATTGCTGCGAAAGGTGGATATACACTGTACTAGTGCCGACATTGTGCATGCTCTGTTGCCTGTGTCTATGTGCCTGTGGGTCTGTCAGTGTGATCATGTGATGTATCTGAACCCAGGAATGTGTCAATAAAGTTTCCCCTTCCTGGGACAATGAATTCACGGTGTTCTTATTTCAATTTCCAGGAGTGTATTTTACGTCACGACACCTACTACTGTTTCTGACAGAAATGTCCGCACTACGCGCTGATAAATGACGTACATTAGATATCTCTTTACTCGGCATCTTTCCACTGCTTTGAATTTTTCAGGCAGTTACCTATTCAGTACCAGTAATCATCTCTGAATAACTACCGCAATTTATACCCATTTGTACTTGCTTACTGTTTTCAAACATTGGTCATCCTCTACAATATCTACTCCTCATACTACCCTCCATTATTAAATTCACAATACCGTGATGCCTCAGGATGTGCTCTGCCAAACGATTCCTTCTTTTAATGAAGTTGTGCCACAAAATCCATTTTCCCCAATTTCATTCAATACCTATCCATTCGTTATTCAGTCTATCCTATTTTCAACATTTTTCCAAATAATTTCATTTCAGTTACTTCAATTCTCGCCTTATCTGAGCTGCTTATTAACCAGTTTCACTTTCGGACATGCCTACACTTCAAATTAAAACCTTGCGAAAAGACTTGCTAATTCTTAAATCTATACTCACTGTTAACAAATTAATTTTTTTTTCGGAAATGCTTCTCCAGCTTTTGGCAGCCTGCATTTTATAGAATCTCTTCTTTTGCGATCATCAGTTACTTTGCTGTCCAAACAGTAAAACTCATTTCCTAATCAAATTTCCTCCATACCGCCTGATAATTCGATTATACTCCATTACCCAAATTTCACTTTTGTTAATCTTTATCTTATACACTCGTTTCACGACACTGTCCATTCTTGATAGCTACTCTTCCCAATCATCTACCGACTCATACAGAATACAATGTCATTCGCAAACTTAAAAGTTTTGATTTCATCTTTTTGAATTTTAATTTCCTTTCAAAAGAAACCAATAGTTTATTAAACTTATAGTTCTGCAGTGTCCACACTAGTCAGCAGTCCTATCTTCATTACAGTTGGCATCAGAACATTCTTCTTGTATTCCTGAGGCACTTCACCTGCCTCAAAAATCTTCCACATCAGGTAGAATAGTTTTGTCATGGCAGACTCTCACAGAGTTCTAAATAATTCTGAGAGAAAGTCATGTACTCCAAAGACCTTGTTTCAACGTACGTACTTCAGTGCTCTGTCAAATTCTTTTCGCCGTACCATAGCGTCCGTATCACTTTCATCTTCATCCCTTCTTTTCCCAGAATATTTTCATGAAGCACAGTTTTCTTCTATAGCTCTTACATGTACCTCTTCCTCCTTTCAGTTTTCCCTTTTGTTACTGAGTACGACTTTGACATTCAAGCTCTTAAAATTCCTCTCTTTTTTCCAACTATCTCTTCTACAGGCCTGCATTTGTCACCTAACCGTGCCTGCTTAACCACTTTGCACTTGCCGTCAATATCATTTTTAGAGGCCTGTAATTCCTTTCTCCTGCTTCATTTTTGGACTTTCTCGTTTTGTCAGTTAAATTCAAAATCTCTAAATATTTTTAAATATTTCTGCTAACTATTTCTACTACGCCTTGACTCTTTACCTACTTGATTCTGTTCCTTCGCAAACTCATCTCTGAAAGCCACCATTTCTTCTTCCATTGTATTTATTTGCATTGTTTCAGATAACGTTGCCTAAGTCTTCCTCTGAGAACGTTAACAAACCTCCGATTCTCTCAGTTTAACCAGGTCCGATCTCCATAATTTCCTACCTTTCTGCATTTTCGTGAGTTTATAACCAATAAATTATGGTGTCAGCAAGTACACCTGGAAATGCTTTGCAGTTTATAATCAGGTTTAAAAATTTACGTCTTACTATTAAACACTGCCCGACAAGAAAGGAAAAGTAAAATTCCCAGAGGGGGAGAAGGGAAGGAAATGAAGCCTCACGAATTGCGACGGTTGCGATGTTATTTCAGTATTTACAAACTAGAATAAAGTGTATAAAGAACTCGGCAGTATGAGCCCATTTATCACTATGATGTTGCACACCCTCTGGCCGGGATGCATGGACTGACTCATTTTGTAAGGGTGCCATAATGTCATTGTATCCTCTCCTTATGGAAGTTGGGCCGCAAGTATTCTAACTGGTCCTTGATGTCCTGAATACTGGCGCTAGAATAAAGTTGATATCCATGCTGGTCTCAGACATTTTCTATCTGGGACAAACCCGCTGATCTTGCTGGCCATAGAAATACCTCAATATCAGGCTGAAATTTCATAGTGGCACGTGTCATGACGCCCTAGACATCAGACGCCAATAGCGCTACGCACAACTCATTCATCCTACAGACTGCAGCATGCTCACATCCAAGAGTTCAGAATATTGTATGTCGATCCTTGAGACTGGAGATCTTGAGGACTTCGGTTGTTCACTTATGTTGCAAAATAGAACATCTACAGCCGTCCTTATGATGTCATTTATTGTATGGCTACCAGTTTCAGTGCTTCAGTGAACCATCTTCAGGCCTTAGCTGATGCTGAAGGAGTTAACACCATCCGTGTACACGATCCATCAGTAGCCAACATCTGTAACTGGTTTCCGCAGACTAACTGTCGCTGCGATGCTGTATCTCCAAGCATCAACTATCAACTCACTCGAGACAACACGGGACATCGCAAACCCACAACTCAGCAGCCAGGCCAATAGAGTGCACCGACAGCGCTCCGACTCGGCTACCAGGTGGCGTACGCCGCGGCGATAGGGTTCGTTGGCAAATAGCACCTCTTTGTGCATCTGCCGTGTCACGTGCCGAATACACGTCCGCAAGTATTCATCCGCGAGGCAGGTATTTAGGCAGGTGCACGGGCTCCAGGCAGCTGTTACATCGCAGCCAGAAACCTGAAGATATCCACTACGCCGTGCAAAAGACTGGGTCACCGACTTTAGGAGAGCATGCTGCCCCCTCAGCTGCGACCCCTCAGTGAGCAGCTACGTGTTCCTTGACACTGGGGATAACTGTACTGTTGATCTTCTGGGCCACAAGATAGCATCAGTTTGGCAGTTGCCATTCAATGCTTCTTTAGCCAGATGCCCCATTAGAGTGTTTATTCTTCTTCACTGAAGTTTAGATTTGGGCTTTGGCTTTAAACTTAAAGTGAGAAACTCACTTTTCCATTCTAGCCTAAAGTTATTAGGATATCAAGACTGTGCTCATTTAAGAACGTGTGACTACAGAAACTTAACTCACTGTTGTTAACGTAAAGCTCTTTAGAATTTTAGATTATGTTCAGTGAAGCATTTGAAACTCTTTCGGGTATCACGGAACTTATTTATTTACATTCTGATCCAGGAAGTCTATACTACCTCATCTGCGAACACTCATATATTTTGTTTCACTAACTGAAGGGCTAGGTTCATCACCCATTTTGTCTCACTTATCGAAGGAACATCCTTTTTTTGTTTCATTGTGGAGATTTTTTTGTGAAAAGTTTGCTCAATAAACTTTTGTTTGTTCCCTGTACAAGGACATTTTAATTGTGTCTGCCTGCGGCAGGCAGATCACATTCTCCTGTTGAAAAAAACCACAGTGATACTATTGCATGAGAGGTCACACATGCCGACGCGAGACATCCATAACGTAATCTCATGCCACCACAGATCCCTCAGTCACTAGCAGCCGTGACCTGGCTCCTGAGAGGTAACCGACGGACATGGCGAAACGCCGAAACTCTAAAAGACACACTCGTCTGGTGAGCTATCTGTTTTACCAACTGAAGGGGAAGCTAATGATCTTTTCTTCGTGGGTGACCACAGTCATGCAGAACTGTTCGAAACACATATTCTCCATTTGGATGGAGATTTGTATTCATTTATTTCACAGAGCAATGAGTCAGGGATTCATAGCCATCCTGAAGTGCAATTTGAAATCTCAAAAAATATCCCACCTGTCTAAATGCCATGTGATCATCTAAATATCATTTACATGGTCTTATAGAACAGGCGTTTTGTTAAAGCGTAAGAGTTCATAATAAAGACACCTAATATGGCTGAAATTGTGCGTAAATTTATAAGGCATGGTTTATAAGACCAGATAAATATTATTTCGACGATGACATGTAATTTTGGTATGTCAGACATTTTCTAAGAGTTCAAATTGCACTTGAAAATGGCTATAACGTCGAAATCGTAATAGTGAGAAGTAAATGAATACAAATCTCCTGCAAATGAACAGGACGTGGACGCTCAGGGGTGCGTCGTTCGGTAGGAGGTGGCGTCTCGGCTTCGGCCGTTGCTCTTTATAAGACCAGATAAATATTATTTCGACGATGACATGTAATTTTGGTAGGTCAGACATTTTCTAAGAGTTCAAATTGCACTTGAAAATGGCTATAACGTCGAAATCGTAATAGTGAGAAGTAACTGAATACAAATCTCCTGCAAATGAACAGGACGTGGACGCTCAGGGGTGCGTCGTTCGGTAGGAGGTGGCGTCTCGGCTTCGGCCGTTGCTCACTAAGTACATAATAATGTCGGACTCAGCTGTTGGCGGAAGCAACAACCCGCCAAACAGCAAGGGTAGCAGAAGGACAACAGGTAGCAGGGTTACGTTACTGGCAGAGTTACTGATACCGCTCGATGGTGGGGCACTGTGATGTTAATCAAGCCATGAACTAGAATGAAATTTTCACTCTGCAGCGGAGTGTGCGCTGATATGAAACTTCCTGGCAGATTAAAACTGTGTGCCGGACCGAGAAGCGAACTCAGGTCCCGACTTCGAGTCTCGGTCCGGCACACAGTTTTAATCTGCCAAGAAGTATCAAGCCATGAACTATTTATTGCACGGCCATAAATAAACAAAAAATTAGCTAATTCTACTATAAATGAAGCAGGTACTCAAAATTAAAGAAGAAATTGAGAAGAGTATGTGAATCTAAACGCGCATTTGATACAACCATTAGTATTTAAACTATCCTAACTGCAAGATTTAAAAATCTTCATTAAATTTCAAAATTAATACCGAAACGCCTTCACCGATTTTAACAAACGAAGGGTCTACAAAGAGCGCTTGACTTCTATTGGAATAAAGAAACAACACTTTTGTGTCTACAGCAATCTTCGCGAAAATAACTGATAAGAAACTGATAAAAATAACATACTATAAAATAGACTAATACAGGTATTTGTAAGTGTTCAAATTTGTTCATATTTGTAAATAGTTATTAGCAAATTAGTGCCCATTTGATTAAACTGGGAATATTTCGAAAACTAATACCCCATCGACATGGAGCTGATTAGAGATGGGGCACAAGGTCGGAGTATTTCAAGGATGGAGAAGGAAATTGGCTATGCCCTTTCAAAGGAATCTTTACCCCATTTGCCTGGGCCAATTTTGGGAAATGGTGAGAATGTAAATCTAGATGATCGGATGCAGATTTGAACCATCGTACTCCCAAAAACAAGTCTTGTGTGGTGACCACTACGCCATCAATCAAAAACTGAGGGCCATAACATTCTTGGGACACCATTAAAAAGCTGGTACAGATTTTGTCTATACCAAAGAGCCATACGTGTGTTAGATATGAGACAGTCGTGTATTTGAAAATCTGTTTGATGACAGGGGGTGTGTATCGAGGAGCATCTACCATCTTGGCACGAAACAGCTCATTCCGAGAGGTGAAACAGGTCGGACCCCAACTATGATGAGTGGTGTGACGATCATAGATTTACAGTGTTAAAAGTTTTTCGGATGACTGTTTCGGTGTCCATGAAATATTGTTCGAGCAACAGTGTTGTGAACTTAAAAACTTTAACGGCAACGGAGCAGTGGACTTAAATTAAGTTTCACCAACCAAATTGGGATTGTAAAGGAAGTGCTGAACTTGTAATATTTTCACCAGCCAGCCATTGTTGGACGTTTACCATGTTTGCCAGTTATCTCAGGCACTGTAACATTTAAACACAAGCTGTCGACTTACAAACGTTTTTGATCCTTATCCATTAGGGCTTAGTGTCTAGCACAAACGTGACATGCTGCCCTGAGCGAATTATTCGAGAAGTATGTGTTCTGTCGTTGTGCTAATTGAGGAACTAAAAGGTTTACTAATGTGTGTTTGTTTTTAAATATAATCAGTGGGAGTTAGAAATATTAATCGATTTCATCACTACCCATAAACTGGCCTGCATTTATTAAGTTCATGTAAAGTTAGCAGGAGTATCTATCTGGGTAGTGTGACATACATGGAGTCGTCCTCTGGGCTTCAACATAGCAACTAAACATTAAAATCAGATCTCACGTGGTACCTTTAACTTGGCACGCTTTTAGATGTTAACCAATACAGTAAGAGTCCTGCTGGATCGCGTAATGATCGTGGCCAGACATATATTCTGAAATCAGATACTGGATTGTGAGGCGTACACAGGAGCATGATACAATATAATGATGATGACACTGAAATATAAGATAGCAATCCAGAATAATCGGTGTAGGAAGAAGCGGAATACTAAAACACTGAGAAATTGTGAGATCTATTTTATATGCTCCGAGGCTGTGACAATGGGTACCACAGCAGGCAGATCAAAAATGATTGGTCAGCTCTAAAAAATCACACAAGCTGAACATAAAACGATGATGTAAGGAAGGCAGCTGTGGAGAAACTTTTGGTAACAGAAGAAACCAATCGAGTAACGAAAGTAGAAAGTACTGTGACATGACTGTCCCATATGCGATACTGTTTCATTTTTCTACTACTGTTTTGTGGTTATTTTGTTTAGAGTATTGGCCATGCCTGCTTTGAGGGAAAAATTTGCGTGTTTCTTGCTGGGAAGGTGCCCTAAAGTGCGCTCTGTATTTCCTGTTTGTTGGCGGAAGCCAATTAGTGAGTCTCATTAGGAGCTACAAGCGATCACATCCGTATTCGTAAGCGCCAACACATTTCACGTGTTTCATAACGGCTGTAGTCACCGCAGTGCCTGTTCTTTTCTACATGCGTGCATGCGTTCCGTCCTTTTGCACGGCACTGCAATATCGTATTTGTCCGCGATACCACGTAATGACATCCGATTGAAGTGTTCTCAGCTGTACGGGATTTACATAATGTGTGTACACACAGTTGAGCAGTTTCGTGGAAGTGGGGCTGCTGCCCAATCTGTACTTTAGTTGGCTAAAGCTGGGACCTGTGCTCGCCGAGGGCAGAGGCCACTATGCTGCCACTGTAGTGCCCAGGGATAATTGACCAAGACATATTTGCCTTTTCTCTACTACCAAGAAACAGAGGGGTGCTGTGGCACCAGCTGAGCTGAGCAGCGTGAGAAATTCTATAGCTGTTGTTCCAAACTTCTGCTGCATCCAATCTACTGAGTCATCCCCGCAACCATGATTGGTGCGAAGAAGCCGTTTTAATTGGTGGTACACAGCTACGTGCCAGAACCAGCCTCCTGTTTGTTAAGCGGCGTTTTGTGTACTACGAGTAAGAAGTTTATGCTGCTTTCCATGTTGTTGTTTTTTTTTTCGTGAAATAAGCGATATTCTGGTTTGCGACGTATGCAACAGCAAGGACTTGACTGCCAGTGTGGAACAATTTCTAAAGTTGGTAGATGAGGACAGGAACGATGTTTCCCGTCTGTTCGACTCAAAGTCGACGACTGGAGCTGATTGGCACACCCTAGCTGATTCTTTGAGAAATGTGGGTGTATTTCCATATTCTGGACATCTCACTACTTACTTGTTCTCTCACGCAGTTTGTGTTGTCTATTTGACTATAATGTTTGTTCTGTTTTTTCTCATTGACTTTATGTGCATCAGAAGGCTACAAATAAAAATCGGTGATACTGAGAATTGACTTAATTTTCAGATTCCTAAACCGTCCTACAACTTATCTATAGCTAGGCGACCCAGAACTAATAAATGTAATACCTTATATACCTAAGTTGTTTTACTCACTGTGACAGTGTTCTCGTTGTCTACGGTGACCAAACACAACCAGCGGCTGTTTCAAAATATAAAGAGACCCCCCCATGGCTTTCTTGCTAACCCTTATCCAGTACCTAACATTACGTTTTTTTCTGATATTTTGCAGTTAGAAGGCACAGTGAGACACATCTGGGTGTACGTAAAGTTTTAGTGACCTTTTTTCTAATTTTGTATTTGCTTGCACATTCATCTGCAGGTTGAGCTGCATTTGTAGAGCGTGTGTTACTTGTAATTTGTTTCCCTCTGTGTATTTTGGGGGATTTAATTAAATCTGAATTGCAGCATGAGATTTTTCCCTAAATGTTAATTTTTTTGTGCTTAGGATGTTTTATGTATGTTAAATTTCTGACAGCGATAGTTGACTGTCAAGTAGATCTCTGATTTCATTGTTGAAACATGATAGGGCAAATCGCGCACGGCCTAGAGAGGCAAGTTTATAGCAGTAGGTGGGAAGTCGTTTCGGAATTTTCTTAGAGGGAGATGTCAGTAGCAATTGAATTGCCTGAAACTACGAGAAACACACTCACCAATAATGATAGTGAAACTAGTGTAGCTTCCGAAACATGGTTGACCGTGGCGCAGAGCACATCGAAATTCGGAATTATGGGGGACATTAGATTCTGCGTGAAACAGATGCTAGAATAGGCCGAAGAAGGAAAATCAAAACCGACAGGGAAGAAGTGCAGGAAAGGTATAGGGAAGCTGGAGCACGTAGAAAACAAGCGGAAACAGAGAGGAAAGAAGCGCAGGGATACAGAAAAGAATTTAGGCGAGAGATAATAGTGCTACACAAAAAATTAGATTCTTGATTCAGATCAGTTGACGGGAAGTTGGGCGAAATTACAAAAACATTAGTAACAAGGAACGAACTGCAAGTGAGGCCAGAGAACACAGTCAATTTTGAGAAACTAGGACGTTTGCGTCCCTCAAACGAGATCTAGAGATATTACAGAGAGATCGTAATTACGTTCAGCAACAAACACAAAAACTACAATGTGAGCCACAAAGGCATGAAATAATCAGTGGATGCAAGCAAGGGAAAGCCAAATGATGGAGGGAAGCATATGAAGAAATCGAAAAAGGTATGGTCGACGGATGGACTGGTTCACTATATAGCAAAATGTAATCAGCATTCAGTGAAATTAAAACCTAGGGTGTCCGCATTAATAGTGCTTACAGAACAATCGCTGTGTAGAATGAAATTACAATGAAGTCCAGACCATTAGCCGCTTACAGGCGTTGATATGTGTGCCCCTACCGCGACCTGAACACGGAATCTCCTGCTTAAATGGGAGACGCTCTATCCGACTTTTCTTTTCCTCTTTTTTTGATGCAATTTTGTTCTATACTGTTCGTTGAATCTGTTTGCGGCTGACGTCCGATGACACCCGTGCAAGTTGTTCAGTGATCCGTTCACTCAGTTTTTTATAACAGAGGGCAGCTAACCCTCTGGCCGAAAACAGTGGGCTACCGTGCCGGTTGACTGAGCCTTCGAGAACACAGAGGATACTGCGACTACAGGGACTTATCTCTGGCACGCTCCCCTTGACACCCATATTTCCAACTTACTGACCAGACACTACACTTGTTGTGGTGTCACCGCCAGACACGACACTTGCTAGGTGGTAGCCTTTAAATCGGCCGCGGTCCGTTAGTATACGTCGGACCCGCGTGTCGCCACTATCAGTGATTGCAGACCGAGCGCCGCCACACGGCAGGTCTAGAGAGACTTCCTAGCACTCGCCCCAGTTGTACAACCGACTTTGCTAGCGATGGTTCACTGACAAAATACGCTCTCATTTGCAGAGACGATAGTTAGCATAGCCTTCAGCTACGTCATTTGCTACGATCTAGCAAGGCGTCATATTCAGTTACTATTGATATTGTAAATAAGGTACAGACAAGAGCTACGTTCAACATTAATGGATTAAATTTTAATTAGAGGTGGAGCCCCTCCACGCCCACACTGGCATGATGGCCAACACAAAAGGTCTACTGCCATCTCTGCATAAGGGTTTGTATTCACTAAAGTGAGGTGTCGTAGGATGTGGGTACTGCGATCTTTGCGTACGTCTGGTTAAGATTAACCATTAATACGCGCTCATCTGGAAATAGATTGGTCGAAATCTGACGAAGGGTAGCGGTTTTAAGGGCAGAGGAAAAAAAGTGCCAAGGCAGTTAAAGTTAAGAATTCCACCAGTTACCCCCTTTTTTCTGAAGTCTAAATTCCAGACCTCACGCCAGCATGCGTGAGCTTAAACGCGTGCCTTTCGGCTTCCTCTAAAATTCGTGGGTTGGCTCTCCTGCCAATCCACAACACTTGTTGTGCCCCTGCCCACTATACCCATAACTCGCGGCAGTCAATCTACCGATTGCTGTAAGAGTTTGAGGAATGTGAATGCATCCGCAGTGAAGAAGGTCATTGGCCGGTAAGCCTTATCTATATGAAGATGGTACCTATATGAAGATGGACATGTCTGAAATAACAGATACTACCTTGATATATCGCTGTGTAGTGTTTAACAGTGTCTTACAATTCATGTACAGAGGCAATAAGGTTATGTAAAAGTTGACTGGCGCATAAATAAACCTTCCAGACAATTAACAGTAAGAAATTATTGCAAAGTATGTTCTGTCAGTCTTTAGTTTTTATTGTTCACCTACAAAGTATATGGAAATTGTTAATTCTCGCCAAAAAACATAAGTATTACACGTAATTGCTGAGTAAAGCTAGAGCCAGAGCTACGCCAGGTCACAGTTCTCCATAGTACCGCCAGATACAGATAGTTCAAAATTAGTAATGGTTGCCAAAATAGTGTCGTTATGCAGGTTTTAAGAAGAACAACAAGCATATTGAATAGACTTAATCCATTCGCTGCAACAGACGTTATTCCTTTAAGTGCGGTTAATGTGTTATACGTACATAAAGGAGAACCGTGTACACAGCGCATAAAAAGGCGGTGCATCGGCGGAGCTGTCATTTGTGCTCAAGTGATTCATGTGGAAACGTTTCCGTCGTGATTATGGCGCACGACGGGAATTAACTGAACGTGCAACGCAGTTGGAGCGAGACAAATGGGACAGTCCATTTCGGTTATCATTACAGAATTCAATATTCCGAGATACGCAGTGTCATGAGTGTGCCTTTCCCCCACCACGGACTACGCAGTGGCCGTCGGCCTTTACATAACGACGGAGAGCAGCGTGGCTTGCGTAGAGTTGTCAGTCCTAACAGACAAGTAACACTGCGTAAAATAACCGCAAAGATCAATGTGGGTCGCACCACGCAGGTCTTAGTCAGGACAGTGTGGCGAAATTTGGCGTTAGTAGGTTATGGCAGCAGACAACCGACGCGAGTGCGGTAAAACAAAAGCACGACGTCGCCTACAGCGCCTCTCCTCGGCTCGCGGCCTGGTCAGGTGGGAGACGATTTTAGGCTGTAAGGGTCGATGCCAGGGTTAGAGTGTGGCACAGACCCCCACGAACCTCTGGACCCAAGTTGTCAACAAGCCACTATACAAACTAGTGGTGCCTCCATAATGGATTAGTTGAGTTTATGTGGAATGGACTGGGTCCACTGGTCCAACTGAATCGATCATTGCCTGGAAATGGTAATGTTCGGCTACTGTGAGACGATCTGCAGCCATTCATGGGCTTCACGTTCCCAAACAAGGATGAGATTTTTATCGATGACAATGCGCCCTGTCACTGAGCTACAGTTGTTCACGACTGGACAAATTGAGCTAATGATTTGTCCACCCAGATCGCTATTGATCGTTCATGAGACATAATCGAGCGGGGCGGGGGGGGGGGGGGGGAAGTTGGTGCACAGAATTCTGCAATGGCAACATTTTCACAATTATGGAAGGCTACAGAGCCAGTATGGATCAATAATTCTACAGAGGACTTCCAACGACTTGTTGAGGCCAAGCCGCATTAAGGCAGAACAATGTCCGACAAGATTTAGGAGGACATTTGCTCTCCCTTGATTACTACCATATTCGGAAATATTACCTTATATGTCTTCAATCTTTCACTAAATAAAAGGGTTGTTATTTCCTATGCGACATATGCAACATATTTTTACTATGAAGTCGAAAAATTTTTCGGAGAATGTTATGACGATCTCGTGGAACAGTTCCGTTTTCATTACCTTTAGGATATCGTTTTAGAAGGGTTTGTCTGGGTAAAAATGTACATACGCATAGGCCATGGCCTAACGGTCACTTATAATTCATTCAGTAATTTTGCATAGAAAAAATTTGGAAATGTTAAATAGCCGTTCTACTTTTACAAGGGCAAACCAATTCATTGACTAAAGCACTTGACTGATTCAATAAACAAAAAGTATTAATTATTTCTGTAGCTAAAGGCATAATGAAAATGCAGTACAGTACCAACATTTTACTTGTCTCGGACGGTCTTTCAATATTTTGAACGGTTTATAATATCAGATGGTTTGTATTCAGATGGAAAACTCTATATCTTCCGAAAATACACGAAGGCAGTCGAAAAGATTACGGATTTTGTGAGAACATGCTATTCCATTTTCTAAGTATATAAATTGTTCATGAAGATTTCAGAATCTTTAATTTAAAATATGGTCGCATAACTCCCATTTGCATAGCCTCGTGGACCGTCAAGCTATCACGTTAAATTGCCGCATGGTATTTCCACCGACTAAGTTACGCAAGCAGATTTACTGTATGGTTAAATGATGATGGCGTCCTCTTGGGTAAAATATTCCGGAGGTAAAATAGTCCCCCATTCGGATCTCCGGGCGGGGACTACTCAAGAGGACGTCGTTATCAGGAGAAAGAAAACTGGCGTTCTACGGATCGGAGCGTGGAATGTCAGATCCCTTAATCGGGCAGGTAGGTTAGAAAATTTAAAAAGGGAAATGGATAGATTGAAGTTAGATATAGTGGGAATTAGTGAAGTTCGGTGGCAGGAGGAACATGACTTTTGGTCAGGTGAATACAAGGTTATAAATACAAAATTAAATAGGGGTAATTCAGGAGTAGGTTTAATAATGAATAAAAAAATAGAAGTGCAGGTAAGCTACTACCAACAGCATAGTGAACGCATTATTGTGGCCAAGATAGACACGAAGCCCATGCCCACTACAGAGTGCAAGTTTGTATGCCAACTAGCTCTGCAGATGATGAAGAAATTGATGAAATGTATGATGAGATAAAAGAAATTATTCAGGTAGTGAAGGGAGACGAAAATTTAATACTCATGGGTGATTGGAATTCGAGAGTAGGAAAAGAGAGAGAAGGAAACATAGTGGGTGAATATGGTTTGGGGGAGAGCAATGAAAGAGGAAGCCGTCTGGTAGAATTTTGCACAGAGCAAAACTTAATAATACCAAACACTTGGTTCAAGAATCGAAAAAGAAGGTTGTACACATGGAAGAATCCTGGAGATACTAGAAGGTATCAGATAGATTATATAAATGTAAGACAGAGATTTAGGAACCAGATATTAAATTATAAGACATTTCCAGGGGCAGATGTAGACTCTGACCACAATCTATTGGTTATGAACTGTAGATTAAAACAGAAGAAACTGCAAAAAGGTGGGAATTTAAGGAGATGGGACCTGGATAAACGGACTAAACCAGAGGTTGTACAGAGTGTCAGGGAGAGCATAAGGCAACAATTGACAGGAATGGGGGAAAGAAATACAATAGAAGAGGAATGGGTAGCTCTGAGGGATGAAGTAATGAAGGCAGCAGAGGATCAAGAAGGTAAAAAGACGAGGGCTAGTAGAAATCCTTGGGTAACAGAAGAAATATTGAATATAATTGATAAAAGGAGAAAATATAAAAATGCAGTAAATAAAGCAGGCAAAAAGGAATACAAACGTCTCAAAAATGAGATCGACAGGAAGTGCAAAATGGCTAAGCAGGGATGGCTAGATGACAAATGTAAGGATGTAGAGGCTTATCTCACTGGGGGTAAGATAGATACTGCCTACAGGAAAATTAAGGAGACCTTTGGACAAAAGAGAGCCACTTGTATGAATATCAAGAGCTCAGATGGGAACCCAGTTCTAAGCAAAGAAGGGAAAGCAGAAAGTTGGAAGGAATATACAGAGGGTCCATACAAGGGCGATGTACTTGAGGACAATATTATGGAAATGGAAGAGGATGTAGATGAAGATGAAATGGGAGATATGATACTGCATGAAGAGTATGACAGAGCACCGAAATACCTGAGTCGAAACAAGGCCTCGGGAGTAGACAACATTCCATTAGAACTACTGACGGCCTTGGGAGAGCCAGTCCTGACAAATCTCTAAAATCTGGTGAGCAAGATGTATGATACAGGCGAAATACCCTCAGACTTCAAGAAGATTATAATAATTCCAATCCCAAAGAAAGCAGGTGTTGACAGATGTGAAAATTACCGAACAATCAGTTTAATAAGCCACAGCTGCAAAATACTAACACGAATTCTTTGCATACGAATGGAAAAACTGGTAGAAGCCGACCTCGGCGATGATCAGTTTGGAGTCCGCAGAAATATTGGAACACGTGAGGCAATACTGACCCTGCAACTTATCCTAGAAAATAGATTAAGGAAAGGCAAACTTACATTTCTAGCATTTGTAGACTTAGAGAAAGCTTTTGACAATGTTGACTGGAATACTCTCTTCCAAATTCTAAAGGTGGCAGGGGTAAAATATAGGGAGCGCAAGGCTATTTACAATTTGTACAGAAACCAAATGGCAGTCGAGGGGCATGAAACGGAAGCAGTGGTTGGGAAGGGAGTGAGACAGGGTTGTAACCTCTCCCCGATGTTATTCAATCTGTATATTGAGCAAGCAGTAAAGGAAACAAAAGAAAAATTCGGAGTAGGTATTAAAGTCCACGGAGAAGAAATAAAAACTTTGAGGTTCGCCGATGACATTGTAATTCTGTCAGAGACAGCAAAGGACTTGGAAGAGCAGTTGAACGGAATGGACAGTGTCTTGAAAGGAGGATATAAAATGAACATCAACAAAAGCAAAACGAGGATAATGGAACATAGTCGAATTAAGTCGGGTGATGCTGAGGGAATTGGATTAGGAAATGAGACACTTAAAGTAGTTAAATAGTTTCGCTATTTGGGGACCAAATAACGGATGATGGTCGAAGTAGAGAGGATATAAAATGTAGACCGGCAGTGGCAAGGAAAGCGTTTCTGAGGAAGAGAAATTTGATATCATCGAGTATAGATTTAAGAGTCAGGAAGTCGTATCTGAAAGTATTTGTATGGAGTGTAGCCATGTATGGAAGTGAAACATGGACGATAAATAGTTTGGACAAAAAGAGAATAGAAGCTTTCGAAATGTGGTGCTACAGAAGAATGCTGAAGATTAGATGGGTAGATCACATAACTAATGAGGATGTATTGAATAGAATTGGGGAGGAGTTTGTGGCACAACTTGACAAGAAGGAGGGACCGGTTGGTAGGAAATGTTCTGAGGCATCAAGGGATAACAAATTTAGCATTGGAGGGCAGCGTGGAGGGTAAAAATCGTAGAGGGAGGCCAAGAGATGAATACACTAAGCAGATTCAGAAGGATGTAGGTTGCAATAGGCACTGGGAGATGAAGAATCTTGCACAGGATACAAGCAACACGTATATTCTGTGATCAGTAAGAATTTTCTTTTTCGTCGCCGTTTTGCAAAATAAAGAGCACGGTGATATTCAGAGATCAATGCTTTTACACCCTAACTGCATTTCACTTTTCTTAAATACGAGTTGACAAAAACTGCCTAGGAGAAGTGTACAGTAGCAATCGGTTAGTCAAGTAGCATCCGTAGGGAGTCCACCGATAGCGTCTGCTGTATATACAGCAGCGTGTAAAAGAACATCGATTATTTCATTCCGCATCATAATGTAGGGTAAGGAGGATACATTCGTGATAAATTTGTTATTTTGCTTATTACTTCTGATGTTTATGAAATTAGTCGTTTATGAATATTTGCTTGTGGGAATCGGACGTAATACAACGGCCTTAGAATGTATTTTTTTAAAATTTAAATAGCGTTACTGAATAAATAGTGCGGCATCTTCGAAAAAGTATGTAATTTCCTGGCGTAGGTGGGTAATTTTGTGATAATAGTAATTTAATTTCATGGTAAATCGCATTTCGTTAATTTCACAACAAATTTATTGGAGTACTTCTTTTTTTTTTCAAAATACCAATACAATTGGTCATGGCGGTGAAAATAATCTTCATTGTTGTTATAACACTCTTCTAGGCATTGTTACTTACGATGTCTGAATTCTCAAATGGTTGTCGCACGTATAAACGTCCTTCTGTGCGCCGGAATGCTGGCAGAGTGTATGGTATGGTGTTAAGCAAAACCAACACGGGATCCACTTAGCTCAATTCTTTTCGCGAACATCACTTGAGTAAGATTTATGGCGTGTACCACACAAGCCAGTCAATCATCTTCTGTCTTGTCTTTTTTGCGTGTGGTTTTTGTGATCTCTGATTTTGATGTAGAGGCTTTCAGTTGCACTTCTTTATTGAGACACTTCGCTCCTCGATCTTTTTTTATTTTTTCTGATTCACATTAGGCCTACTGGATTTTGTCGCTGCTGTTGCCAGTGTCAACAGATCGTTTTCCATGTCTTGTGCCATAGGCCTATTTTGTGTGGATTTAACAGGCTTATTTGTTAGCTGTGAAGGAGCAACAGCCTCTCCTGAAATAGGATTTCTGTTGAAGGGATACATTCCAGCTTTTCTGAAGGCGCTTTGAGTATTCTTCTCACAAAAAGTCTGAATAAATAGTGGATTTAAAAGTGTATGTAAGTTGCTTCTGTTCGGCTAATAAGCCGGAGTTTCTTTCACGTACTGCTTCAATCTTTTGACCTAGCGATCCTTTACTGATTCATACACACCCACATAAACTGGCTGCAGCAGATGCGATGTATGAGCAGGAAATGTCAACAAGAAAGTGTGATTGGTATTAGCCATTGCTATGACATTAGGGTTAATATGCGATGCATGAGAATCCATCACGAGATGACAGGACGATCAGCAGGGATGGCATCGACAAAAAAATTGAACCATTCCAAACACAAATCATTGTTAGTCCAGCCTTTCGGAGAGATTTTTACTAATGAATTTGGAAGACTGTCAAGCTGTAGCACATCGCTCCATCGAACTCCTTTGGATATAATCACAGGTGGAATCTATGTTCCACTGGCACAGATGCAACCTAAACCTGTATGCGACTCTCCGCGATCTGCGTAAGTTCTCCTGTAAACGTATCGTTTTTCTACTGACGTAATGGCTTTATTTGCTTTCACGACATAGGGCAAATCCACATTCGATCAGGCAAGTTCTGAATTTTTAAATCTACCGCCAATTTCTTCAATTTGGAAAAGAGGTCACGAATCTTCTCTTCATTTGCCATAGAAGACCTGTAAGCGGCAAGGTTCTCAGGAGTTCGCAAAGTAAGATTGTATCTCGTCTTGTAACTCAACCACCACCATTTGCTGGCACTTCCTTTTTCGGAGTTTAAGAAAGAAATATCCACGACCAGCTAGTTTCCCTAATTCATATGCCACTTCTCTCACCGTCATAACTGTGAGCTCGAACCCAGTTCTTACATCTTTATAATGAAGTTGTGTAGTTCTATCTCAAGATCTGGAGTTAGAGCAAATTGTATTCCTAATTTACAAGGATATCGACTCTCTTTCACATTTCTGTTGAGGTAGTCTTTTAATGTGCTCCACGGAACATACATTTGCTTTGAAGCAGGTATATACACATATTATTAACTTTCGCTAATTCAGCAGCGGCTAGAAGTTGCTGAATAGTGTACCTGCGGTATCTTGAACACTCCCTTGGCATCCTGTATGTGACCTGCAATAAATGTAGGTAGGTAATTTCGTGATAATGTAAATGTAGATCGGTAATTTCGTGATATGTCAAAACATAAATTTAGAAGTACAGACTTGTAGAACACACTATGAGCAATAACTTTGCTTTAGTACATTAAGCTGATATCTCGCTTACAATTTATACGACTGCGCAAAATAAGACAGCATGCAAAGGCACCATTCTGTTGAGTGGAATTTGCTAAGAAATTCACTGTTCCTCTTAAGCATTATCCCGGGTAACATATGCCGCACGAGTAATTGCAATGGGTCTTTACGTTCACTATATCACTGACTATAACGTACTGTAAAATTGCTTACCTCCAACAGGTTCCTCGCAGTTTTCACAGACGATGCAATAACCACCACAGGATTTCACGAAACGGCACGAAGAGTGAGAAGAAGTTTTGTACTGTTGACTTTAACCCTCCAGTGGTCGCACCTAAAACACAATAGGTCGCGTGGATGGCAGCAGTCATCCACTTCGTTTCTCTGTTTTATACGAGTATATAATGTATTTTTATTTCTATTAATAAGTATTATTGGCCTAATATGAGTTACAAAAAAACGAAATATACATGAAACTGGTTTATTTTTAATTATGAATCTTAGTTAGTATAAGAATAAGTACAAAAACGCCGCCGTTGGATAAGCAGCTGCCAGCACAAAGTCGTATACTCCTAGCTCACTCACTTGTTACATAGTTTAATTCTTAATTTCTTTACGTGTTTTTTGTACTTGCATTGTTTAAATTCATAAATTTCGGGCGTATTATAGTATTTGAGAGTTGTAGCATCGCGTTTCAGTACCTGTATAGTGTAAAATCGCGTGGTCTCCTTCCGCCGCCAAGCAGTGTGTCAGCAGTGCGCAAGTAGCAGCATTACTGCATTTACTAGGCAATCTTGTATTTTAATAACTGTTTAAATTTTGTGTCGATTTGTTTGTGCTCTCTGTAGATTAGTTCAGACGTTCTTTGCACAACAGTTTTTAGCATGGATATGGACTGCAACTGCTGTGTTCGGATTCAGGCTGAGTTGACTGCCCTTCGCTCCCAGCTTTAGGCAGTGTTGGCTTCGGTCACACAGCTTGAGGCTGTAGCCAATGGGCATCACTGTGGGGGTCTGGATGGGGGTTTGTCGGGGACGGCTAGCTCGTCCCACGCATTCCCCGATCGGACTACGACTGTGGCTGCCCGGGATACTGCCCACATTGAGGCTGATCCCTCACCGGTGGTAGAGTGGGAGGTCATCTCGAGGTGTGGCAGGGGGCGAAAGACATTCCGGAGGGCTGAACGGAAGGCCTCTCCAGTTTGTCTGACGAACCGGTTTCAGGCTCTGTCTCCGGCTGATACTGATGTTCGGCCGGAGATGGCTGCTTGTCCTGTTCCAGAGGTTGCCCCTCGGTCTGCAAGATCCGGGCAGTCGCAGAGGGTGGGCTTACTGGTAGTTGGGAGCTCCAACGTCAGGCGCGTAATGGGGCCCCTTAGGGAAATGGCAGCAAGAGAAGGGAAGAAAACCAATGTGCACTCAGTGTGCATACCGGGGGGAGTCATTCCAGATGTGGAAAGGGTCCTTCCGGATGCCATGAAGGGTACGTGGTGCACCCATATGCAGGTGGTCGCTCATGTCGGCACCAATGATGTGTGTCGCTATGGATCGGAGGAAATCCTCTCCGGCTTCCGGCGGCTATCTGATTTGGTGAAGACTGCCAGTCTCGCTAGCGGGATGAAAGCAGAGCTCACCTTCTGCAGCATCGTCGACAGGACTGACTGCGGACCTTTGGTGCAGAGCCGAGTGGAGGTTCTGAATCAGAGGCTGAGACGGTTGTGCGACCGTGTGGGCTGCAGATTCCTCGACTTGCGCCATAGGGTGGTCGGGTTTCGGCTTCCGCTGGATAGGTCAGGAGTCCACTACACGCAGCAAGCGGCTACACGGGTAGCAGGGGTTGTGTGGCGTGGACTGGGCGGTTTTTTAGGTTAGATGGCCTCGGGCAAGTACAGAAAGGGCAACAGCCTCAGAGGGTGCGGGGCAAAGTCAGGACATGCGGAGACCAAGCAGCAATCGGTATTGTAATTGTAAACTGTCGAAGCTGCATTGGTAAAGTACCGGAACTTCAAGCGCTGATAGAAAGCACTGAAGCTGAAATCATTATAGGTACAGAAAGCTGGCTGAAGCCAGAGATAAATTCAGCCGAAATTTTTACAAAGGCACATACGGTGTTTAGAAAGGATAGATTGCATGCGACCGGTGGTGGCGTGTTTGTCGCTGTTAGTAGTATTTTATCCTGTAGTGTAGTATAAGTGGATAGTTCCTGTGAAATATTATGGGTGGAGGTTACACTCAACAACCGAGCTACGTTAATAATTGGCTCCTTTTACCGACCTCCCGACTCAGCAGCATTAGTTGCAGAACAACTGAGAGAAAATTTGGAATACATTGCACATAAATTTTCTCATCATATTATAGTCTTAGGTGGAGATTTCAATTTACCAGATATAGACTGGGACACTCAGATGTTTAGGACGGGTGGTAGGGACAGAGCATCGAGTGACGTTATACTGAGTGCACTATCCGAAAATTACCTCGAGCAATTAAACAGAGAACGGAACCGTGGAGATAACATCTTGGACCTACTGATAACAAACAGACCCGAACTTTTCGATTCTGTAAGTGCAGAACAGGGAATCAGTGATCATAAGGCCGTTGCAGCATCCCTGAATATGGAAGTTAATAGGAATATAAAAAAAGGGAGGAAGGTTTATCTGTTTAGCAAGAGTAATAGAAGGCAGATTTCAGACTACCTAACAGATCAAAACGAAAATTTCTGTTCCGACTCTGACAATGTTGAGTGTTTATGGAAAAAGTTTAAGGCAATTGTAAAATGCGTTTTAGACAGGTACGTGCCGAGTAAAACTGTGAGGGACGGGAAAAACCCACCGTGGTTCAACAACAAAGGTAGGAAGCTACTGCGAAAGCAAAGAGAGCTTCACTCCAAGTTTAAACGCAGCCAAAACCTCTCAGACAAACAGAACCTAAACGATGTCAAAGTTAGCGTAAGGAAAGTTATGCGTGAAGCGTTCAGTGAATTCGAAAGTAAAATTCTATGTACCGACTTGACAGAAAATCCCAGGAAGTTCTGGTCTTACGTTAAATCAGTAAGTGGCTCGAAACAGCATATCCAGACACTCCGGGATGATGATGGCATTGAAACAGAGGATGACACGCGTAAAGCTGAAATACTAAACACCTTTTTCCAAAGCTGTTTCACAGAGGAAGACCGCACTGCAGTTCCTTCTCTAAATCCTCGCACAAACGAAAAAATGGCTGACATCGAAATAAGTGTCCAAGGAATAGAAAAGAAACTGGAATCACTCAACAGAGGAAAGTCCACTGGACCTGACAGGATACCAATTCGTTTCTACACAGAGTACGCGAAAGAACTTGCCCACCTTCTGACAGCCGTGTACCGCAATTCTCTAGAGGAACGGAAGGTTCCAAATGATTGTAAAAGAGCACAGGTAGTCCCAGTCTTCAAGAGGGGTCGTCGAGCAGATGCGCAAAACTATACACCTATATCTCTGACGTCGATCTGTTGTAGAACCTTAGAACTTGTTTTTTGCTCGAGTATCATGTCGTTTTTGGAAACCCAGAATCTAGTATGTAGGAATCAACATGGATTCCGGAAACAGCGATCGTGTGAGACCCAACTCGCTTTATTTGTTCATGAGACCCAGAAAATATTAGATACAGGCTCCCAGGTAGATGCTATTTTCCTTGACTTCCGGAAGGCGTTCGATACAGTTCCGCACTGTCGCCTGATAAACAAAGTAAGAACCTACGGAATATCAGACCAGCTGTGTGGCTGGATTGAAGAGTTTTTAGCAAACAGAACACAGCATGTTGTTATCAATGGAGAGCGTCTACAGACGTTAAAGTAACCTCTGGCGTGCCACAGGGGAGTGTTATGGGACCATTGCTTTTCACAATATATATAAATGACATAGTAGATAGTGTCGGAAGTTCCATGCGGCTTTTCGCGGATGATGCTGTAGTATACAGAGAAGTTCCAGCATTAGAGAATTGTAGCGAAATGCAGGAAGATCTGCAGCGGATAGGCACTTGGTGCAGGGAGTGGCAACTGACCCTTAACATAGACAAATGTAATGTATTGTGAATACATAGAAAGAAGGATCCTTTATTGTATGATTATATGATAGCGGAACAAACACTGGTAGCAGTTACTTCTGTAAAATATCTGGGAGTATGCGTGCGGAACGATTTGAAGTGGAATGATCATATAAAATTAATTGTTGGTAAGGCGGGTACCAGGTTGAGATTCATTGGGAGAGTCCTTAGAAAATGTAGTCCATCAACAAAGGAGGTGGCTTACAAAACACTCGTTCGACCTATACTTGAGTATTGCTCAACAGTGTGGGATCTGTACCAGATCTGGTTGACGGAGGAGATGGAGAAGATCCAAAGAAGAGCGGCGCGTTTCATCACAGGAATATTTGGTAACCGTGATAGCGTTACGGAGATGTTTAGCAAACTCAAGTGGCAGACTCTGCAAGAGAGGCGCTCTGCATCGCGGTGTAGCTTGCTCGCCAGGTTTCGAGAGGGTGCGTTTCTGGATGAGGTATCGAATATATTGCTTCCCCCTACTTATACCTCCCGACGAGATCACGAATGTAAAATTAGAGAGATTCGAGCGCGCTCGGAGGCTTTCAGACAGTCGTTCTTTCCCCGAAACATACGCGACTGGAACAGAAGAGGGAGGTAATGACAGTGGCACGTAAAGTGCCCTCCGCCACACACCGTTGGGTGGCTTGCGGAGTATAAATGTAGATGTAGAACATGATATACAGAAACTTCGTAAACTTTTACAATGTACTTTACAAATGTAATTTTCACCATATATTAGTTTCATTTGAGAAAGTTAATAAACAATAGTAAAACCTTTCAATACAGTCGTTACACACGTCAGAACAATGATCTGGGCATACCCAATTTAGACACTTTGAGCACAATCTTCTTGTATTTTTATTTTTCGCTCGACCACAGATCTGGCATCTTCTCCTTGCACCTGCAGCCCGGTGTTCATTTGGCTGAATTTTTGTACTTCTGTCTTGAGTAAAAGAGCACTTCTTTTTCCAATTTCAACTGGCACCTGAGGGTTTTCGACGCGCCGTTGTAGTTGGGGTGAAAGCAACTCCCAGCAAACTGATTCTATAAAATCATCTCGTTTGACTGCTTTATAGCTATTGTTCACTGAGTATATTCACTCTGCATTTATTCCAGACAAGTTCAGAAGATCGAAGAAAATAATGGGAGGCCATCTCCTTGTGTTCCTAGCCACCGAGTAGTTTGCACAAATGTTATCCACTACATCAACAACAAATTCTATCTTATTGTAAAAAGTGACTAATTCGGGTTTTCTTTTGTCTCCAGTAGATACATCAATTGAATCATCCTAGTGCGTTAAAGATACCAGAATCATGGATTTGTTTTTTCTTTGGGTGTACAAAACAAGAGTTATTTTTTTTTGGAAACCTAAAACAGAAGTATTCAGTTGCTTCTTTTTATTTGGCAGGTCCCTTTTTTTTTCAGGGTCCCAACATAAGTAAATTTTTTCAAGTAATGCTTCCAACAGAGGAATACTGGAAAACCAATTATCATCAGTAATATATCTATTAGAGCTATAAATAGGTTTGGCAAGGTGAAGGACAACATATTTTTGCTGACTAAATAAGGCGCTGTTCGAAAAGTGCAACACTCCACGGACGCAGGCGAGTGGGAGCAGTATTTTTAGCATTGCTGACTAAATAAGGCCCTGGTTCCTGTTTTCCACAGTAAACTTCCAAATTCATCGTGTACATTATTCTACGATCTACAAGTGCGAATACCTTTATTCCATATTTGGCAGGTTTGCTTGGAATAAACTTCCGGAAGGAACACCTCCCCTTACTGCTTCCTCAGCAGTTGTTCATCAACTGTGAGGTATTCGCCTGGTGTGAAATAACGCTGAAAATTCTTAGTAAATTGTTCCATAAGGCCACGAATTGGCCATAGGTTGTCTGATATTCTTCTGTCTGCCCTCGTGCTGTAATTATCAAAGCGGAGGCAGCGCGTCAGAAAACGAAATCTATACTCGCTCATTGATAAATTGCAAGCTTCTATTCCACATCCTTTGGAGGTATCCCACATGTTTTTGGTACTTGTTCTGCTACAATGGCGAGAGCCAATCAGGAAAATAATTCTAATCAGGGAACTAATTTCAATTTCATCTGTGAGACGAGCATCCCTGTCTCTGGAGAAATTATTCTTAGTTATCTGATTATACAGATTGGTATATTTTGTAATGATAGTGATTATTCCGTCATCAACAAATAGTCGCAATGTATCTATTTCTGTTTTAGCATCTTTTGCTCTATCTCTGGTCCCGGGAAGCGTTTTATTATATTATGTGATCGAAGTTACACATTTTTCCGGGGCACATTTTTGCTCTACTTAGTGCTTCCATCGATACTTACAAAATTCTCTAAATTACAATTCTCACCACTTTTCAAAGTCAGTTGTCTATTGTCTCAGAGCTGTGATTCTCTGATGCTACATAATCGCTATCACAGTCACTAATGTTACTGTCGCAGTCTAGAGTATCTTCGTCTGAATCAAATTCCTCCAGCCACTTTATCTAAATGTTAGGGTCTGAAATACTTTCTTCATAATGGAAACTTTCCGTTTTACTGAAATAAAACATGAAAATTACTAAGAAAGAGATATTAATATTATTAAAATATTTAATATGATGTAATGTGCGCTAAAAAGTGTTCAGTAAGTGAAATAGTGAAGGAATACACAGTCAAAAATACTTACACGAAAGTTTGCGTGGATGACATACGTCATCCAGGCAAAAGAAAGTGCAAGTGCCTTAGCGAGCCGGTCGGTGTGGCCGTGCGGTTCTAGGCGCATCAGTCTGGAATCACGTGACCGCTACCGTCGCAGATTCGAATCCTGCCTCGGGCACGGATGTGTGTGATGTCCTTAGGTTAGTTAGGCTTAAGTAGTTCTAGGTTCTAGGGGACTGATGACCACATATGTTAAGTCCCATAGTGCTCAGAGCCAGCTCTTAGCGAAGGACAAATTTCAACTGACACGTGTGGCTGCAATGTGTCTCAGCCCCTCCCCTACAGACTCCTGGCAGCTTGTCCTCATTGTTGCCAAAACAAATTAACGGTGGCAATTCAAAGACGAGTGGACGACTATTGTCATACACGCGACCACTCGATGATTAAGCGTAGTGGAACAGAAACAGGCACATGGTGGCATCTGGCTGGAAGCACGGAACTACCTCTACACGGGCCAACGTTCTCCTTGCATACGGATATCCGCTGCACACATGGAAAAAGTATCACGAAAATACTTATACCACGAAAATATCTCCCTTTATCCTATCGCTAGTTATATGCCAAAATGGCAGATCTCCTGGACAATAATAATATACCTTCAGGTTAAAGTTTATCTAATTTTATGATTCTACATGTCAAACATATTTTAATATTGTAGATATGTCCTCCACATTAGGTCGTTCGAAACACTAGAAGATACTGAATGTGTCTCAGTTTATTAGTTGTTGAGTTCGTGACGAGGCCGCCGTTTCTTTTAGTACGACAAACGCACTGATATTTGGGGGAAGAATCGCGAATCTTAGTGCTGTCAGTTGAATGAAATAAAACTCAAACATAAGCAGAACTTCTGTGAGGACAGTGCGGCATAATTTCGTGGAGAGCCTGGCTGCATTTGGCGACGTGCACGTCATCTGCGGCAGTATGTGTAACTACAGATTTTTGCAGGAAGAAACACTGTGCCCGTGGTTCGTATTGACGAGGACTGCGCCGACTTGTAACGGAATCAGAGTTCCGAAGAGCGGCAGGTACTCTCTTCGCTGGTGTGTAATTAAATAGCGGCTGTTTCCTCTGCTAATTAAATTGGGCCAGGGTGAGGGCAGAATGGGATGTGAGCCACCTGACCAGCGTAAGAAACAGCCGCAGGTCAGAAGGAGGCGTAATTACATTAACACACACACACACACACACACACGCACGCGCGCGCGCGCGCGAGCGCGTTCGTCCCGGGGGCTGGAGCTCCTACTGGTTCTTGTTAGAGGCACAGACAGCGCAACCAAGCATTGAAATGTGCTCTTGTTGTTAAGATGTTCCTCCTGATTACTAACAACGGTCAAAATATGAAATACCCAGGTATTATTTTTCCATTTTGTTTTGTGTCGCCGCAACTGTCAGAATTTAGTTGCACCAGGTGCCTACTTGGACGTATGTCTCATTGTGGTAGAATCAGTTTGAAAGTGCCAGTACATGTCTTAAGAAATACTGCCAACGGTCATCAGCTTTTGATATTTTTAAATCAGACCCTCAAGACTGGCAATCTTTTACAGAAGCTCGAAATTTAGCTCGGAGATATTTATAACTAGAGATCGGATTATATGAATTGGTATGTTGCATATCCATTTGTATATTTGGCTCCTGTTCAGCAGTTATTCCATATTTTATCTAAAAACTAGTGACAACGCATATTTGAGCTCTATGTTTACATTTTAATAATTTAGGCAGGTGGTCTGTAGCTCGATTTAGATTTGATATCTCACAGATTGACCGCGACCTAGAACAGCGTGCAATCGCTAACTGAGAGGCCACAGCCTAGAGAAATCATTAACGAAGAGGAACAGGAAAAGGCAGTCAATGCTCCTGAACCCACGCACCCGGTTAATCCCTTCCGCTGACATACCATAGGCGTCGACAACAATTAAACTACACAAGCTTTTAGTCGCACGTCCATTTTTTCAGTTTAGCTTTCTATTTACTTGTAGACGTGTAGTGTGTGTCGTGTTGTGCGCCATGCCACCCGAAAAAAGAAACGTCGTTACGTCGATAGCTGAACATGCTGGGACATTTACATAGGACGGAATTGTTTTATATTGTCGAGTTTGCGAGAGAAACGTTTAGTGCAAAAAAGTTTCAAATAGACAATCATGTCAAGACAAGACTTCAATCGCAGAAATGCAGAAGAAAGGACCACAACTTCTGACAACAAACAGCGAGTTGTAGTAGCAGGGATTTGTCCAACAGTAAACATAACAGTTGGTTTAACATAGATATATGTGAAGCATTCAGTGCAAGCAATATTCCTCTTCGCAGACATACAAACCGTATCTTCAAAGGCTTCCTGCGCAAATATTGCTTAAATCAAAATATACTAGATGAATCAACATTGGGTAAAAATTACGTACCGACAATTTACGTAAATGTTTGGGAAGAAATACGCAACTTGTGGTGTCACCGCCAGACACCACACTTGCTAGGTGGTAGCCTTTAAATCGGACGCGGTCCGGTAGTATACGTCGGACCCGCGTGTCGCCACTGTCAGTGATTGCAGACCGAGCGCCACCACACGGCAGGTCTAGAGAGACTTCCTAGCACTCGCCCCAGTTGTACAGCCGACTTTGCTAGGAAAGGTTCACTGACAAATACGCTCCCATTTGCCGAGACGATAGTTAGCATAGCCTTCAGCTACGTCATTTGCTACGATCTAGCAAGACGCCATTACCAGTTTGTATTGAGATTATTATTGATGTATCAACAAGAGCACTGTACACCAATTATGGATTAAAGTTAAGTATTACGTCAACTACGTACTTTATTTGCCACTATTAATTCCCTTAACTGTTCCAGACCTCGCGCCAGCCTGCGTGAGCTTAGACGCGTGCCTTTCGGCTCCACCTCATAGTGACTTGGCTGTCTTGCCAAGTCACAACACAATGAACTCAAGGGCTGCATTGTCTGAACTTCAGTCGACGACACTACTGACACTTGTGGCCGTTATATTGTAAATTTAGTTGTTGATGCTTTAAAAGAAGAGCCTAGTTCTTCTTATTTATCAGCCTGCAAAGAACTTGAAAAAGTAAATCATTCTACGATCGCCAGATTTGTGAACGAGGGTATTAGAAAAATATTACCAGAATCTTCTGTAGATGAAAGGATGTTTGTTTTTATTTCAGATGCTGCTCTTTATATGAACATAGCAGGAAATGCCCTCCGAGTACATTATCCCAATTTGATTCATATTACGTGCTTTGCTTATGGAATACATCACCTTGTGATCAAAAGCATCCGGACACATGACTGAAGATGACTTACAAGTTCGGGCGCCCTCCATCACTAATGCTGGAATTCAGTATGGTGTTGGCCCACACTTAACCTTGAAAGGTGGCTACACTGAGCCACTGCGCCAGAGATTGCGCCAAAGAGTATTATTAAGCCGCCTCCACAGTGCCTGTTAAGAACTCGTAGCAGTCAGTGCTTGAAGAGAGCTCGTAGTAGTCAGTGCCTGTTAAGAACTCGTAGTAGTCAGTGCCTGTTAAGAACTCGTAGAAGTCAGTGCTTGGAGAGAGATCGTAGTAGTGAGTGCCTGTCGAGGTCTCGTGGTAGTCTGTGCTGAGATGTTGTAGCAGAGAGTGTTTGTTGAGATGTGCTATTAGGCAGTGCTTGCTGAGATGTGATATTGGAGAGTTCTGATTGAGATATAATGTAAGGATTAGAGTGATTTTCATCAATATAAATGAGGTAACTAACTCCGTTTGTTTTTAATTTCAGTATCCTAAATAATGCGTCATTACAGGTTCAGTCAACAAAGCATCTGGCGTGTGTTCTTGTATTAGAGTGTAATTCTGCTTTCCTTACGCAATTATCGTATTTCTAATTTTCTTTTATCACGTCAGTATAATTGGTATTTAAAAATTCTTGTCTTGTTGAAGAAGAACCGTGCCAGATGTGTACGTTGAGTCACACTCCCACACACAGAACAATTACATTTGTGCTTGGGTTTTGTAGGTTTTATAGTTGCTGGGGACTTAATTAATTAATTGTGTTAACGAAAAATTTCATTTCATTCTTTGTTGTTGTTCTTTGCAGTCAGATAGCGTAATAATACTAGTCAGGGCCAACCGTTTACGAAACAGCGTAATCAGACACACAGCTACCAAAATTAAAAAGTATTTTCAATCATATTTAATTAAGCCCCCATGCACGTGCCGACCGCTGCTTCGGATCGTCCCTTGGAATTCTTCTGATTGTAAAAATAGTAGACCGTAGTATTGTTGTAGTAATATGAGTTTAGTAATTGTAGTCTGTATTGCATGTGTAGATTTGGTAATTGTCATTTTTCTAATGGTATTTTTCAAAATTTAAATTGTTGTCTTGTCTACGGGTTTGACAATTTAGTGCAATTATTTCAATTGTTCGATTAATCGTGTTTGAGGGAAACTTTTCATGTAAATGGTATTGTTGGAGATAAAGAGTCATTGTGTGTAATTTTCGTACAGTGACGAATTTTTTTTATGTTTTGTAAATGATTACGCGATCAATGAAAAAGGCAAAAATGATGAATAGTCAGAATGATGAAATTGTTGACATGGCGAACTCGCCAACACACGACAACAGTATGATGAATAATGGAGTTGAAAACAATTTAATAAGCAGGGAAAATAGTCCGGAAACAGTTCAAAATTTTTCACAATCGAAAAATTCTCAGATTGCGTGGTTAACGACAGAAGAAATGGAGCAGTTAATGAGTGCAATATTAAATTTGGGATCACAGATGAGAACTTTGGGATCTGAATTAAAAACAGAAATGAAAGCAATGACAACACGGTTATGCTCACAAATAGGATCAATTAAAACAGACATGGAAACAATGACAACACGGTTAGACTCACGAATAGGGACGTGTTTCAAAAACATGAAAGATGAATCAAAGAAAGAAAGTAGAGAAGAAGTACAACCGATTTTGAATGCTCACAATAATAGTTTAATTTCAATAGAAATTAGACAAGAGGAACAGGACAGAGTACAGGAAGAAGGAGATCGCGTGATAGTACAAAAATTTTCAGAATTAAATTTACAACATGCACACGATAAGGAAGAAATAATTGAAAGAGTCGAGGAATCCGTACCAAATAACAAAATAAATAACTTAACGCAACAGCGTGAACAGTTAACTACTAAACGTGACAACACCGAAACCCGAGTCGCGACATTTACAGAAGACGTAAATAAACAGAAAGAACAATTAAGTGACTCATCGGAAAGAGTTGAGGAGATCTCAGATAAATTGACAAGTGTTAGTTTAGCAGAAGGGTTTGAAGAAAATAATTTGTTTCATTTACGAGAAGCAACAAGAGAGCGCCAGGCGCGCGAACTTGACAATGATCGACTTTGGGACTGGGACAGACGCGGTAGGTCTTTGTCGCCACGAGGCGAAAACTTTGACTATAAACACTTTTTGACTGTTCGGAAATTTAAGATCTTTCGCAATTCTAAGTATGACATACATCCATGTGCATGGTTAGATCAATTTACGTACGCACTTCCGCCAAAGTTGCCATTAAGTCACAAACTGGAAATTATGTGCGGCTATTAAAGTCCTCAGGGGATTCACTACTCTAAGTGAATATGTGCCGTAGCGAGCATAGGGCCCCGAGCTGTAGTGGTGCTATTTCTCTTTTAGTTTTCTGTACCGCTGCCTACTCTTTTACTATTCTTTGCATCTGTCAAAACAACTCTTCGACTATCAATCTATCTAGAGAGTAAGTAAACAATAACCTGATATGACTAATTTACCCAAAAGTGACTTCGGAAATTACCGTTTGGACTTACTATATTTTCTGCAGCATTCATTCGTAGTTTAAACGAAATGTTACCTGTTTATCTTCGTGACAATATTACTTCGTAAGTTGACGACTTTCTTATTGCTAAACGTTCTTGGAGTTGAGCATAACAAAATTTTTGGATTCATCATTACGTATTTTTGCAAAAGTTGGCATTACAGTGAACTTAGAAAAATCTGGATTTGGTCGTTCTCAGGTGAAATTTCTCGGTCATATTATTTGTACAGAAGGTATTCTTCCTGATCAAAAAAATAAATTAGACGCTATTCGTAATTATGCTGTACCTACCACAAAACGTGAGGTTCGTAGTTTCCAAAATTTTTGTGGAATGATATAGTTTTGAAAAATTTTTTTGTGGAATGACATACTTTTGAGAAACTAACAGCTAGATGTAAACATGCGGAGAGTACAAGGATACCGCGCTGTGTTTTGGCGGCGGCACATACTCAAAGCAACAGTCAAGTCTGCGCGCCGCACAAGGCAGTCGTTGACCGCGAACAATTGCTTCCTACGTCACGCGCCTACAGCAGATCGAGCGCTCAGTGCGAATGCACTGACAGCCGTAAACAAATACACAGTCTAATTTCTCCGATTAAATTCAGTATAAAGCTATAGTGACTTGATGAATTATGTTATTAACATTCAGTATTTTTCAGGATACGGTTCTATAAAATATTTAAGAACTTCAGGTAAATTCTGTGTGTCTCCGACGTTAAGAGGACTTGCTATCGAGAAATTTTCAGGAAGAATGTAATTTCGAAGAAGAAACTAATAAACTAAAAAGGGTAACTATTAATTGAGTTTATTTTTCAGGTAACATATTTCCACTTAGGTACGTACTTTAGACGTAATTTGCTGCTCGCGATTACGTGATTCATACTTTGTGCTAATTTCATGTTCTATGAATTTACGTGTGAAGCGACGTGCTTGCGTACGTTAACTGATTTTGACAATGATTATTAATTAACTGGGTTGTAACTTGTGTATATTATGCATCGCTTGGCTGCTATGCTTTTTCACTGATGTCATATTTTTTTAATTATGTGCCTGCTGTACTTATTTATTTAAATTATAACGTGTGAAGCGACGTGCTTGCGTACATTTGCTGATTTTTGTCAATGTTTTATTAATGAACAGGATTGTTATTTGTATATATTATGCATCGCTTGGCTGCTATGCTTTTTCACTGATGTCATATTTTTTTTTTTAATTATGTGCCTGCTGCGCTTATTTATTTAAATCATAATTGTAACCTGATTAATTGTGCTGACTGTTATTATGTATGTAAGTTATACTTTGTGATTTATCTGCTTGCGCCTTCATGTTTACTTATAAAGATGACATATGAACATTTATTTGCTTATGCTGATATGATGCTAATGACATGTTTACTGCTTTGCGTATGGATTGCATATTTATACATATCTGTTGTTGTCATAACTACTCTTTAATTTGGTGTATAGAAATGCTGATATACTGTGTACAAACAGAGAGTTTAGGTCACACTATTGGATTAATTATAGATTGTTCGCTTGGCAGAGCCTCGTTGTAAGGATTGTGCTGCATCCACTTGTAGACATTCTGTTCTCTACTGGTATATTTACTCGCTATTGCTTGTTTTGCTTACGCTAAGTGCCTTATATTTTTAAGATAAGAAAATGAACTGCTATAATTCGACGAACGACATTAGTACAAGAAACTTCATAGAAGTCACATGAGCTGAGGTTTTATGGAAGCTGTATAAATTTATGCTAATAGGAAGGAAGCTAACGACATGACATACCATTACTAGGTTTAGACCATTAACAGTTATTACACTGCATTTTTCGTGAGCTATTGAAATAGGAAGTGACACTTGACACAAGAAATACTCCACATGTTTGCTTCTGTTTGCCATAATTCTTGAAGTGGTGTACACACTGTGAAATGTTATTATCATTCAAACTCCGTACTCGTACTTAATTACTGAGAGTTATTCGAACTAAGTCTGTTAGAGGTCATGTATGCATTTCTTTGTTTATAATTCATAATGAGCAGAAGATTTGGGTCAGATGGATTACACAGAGGTTGTGTGTTGGCAGCGTGTCTTCGGATTGTATGGGATGATGAGGTTTGCACTAGGATTTTATCTGTACTTGTTCGAGGAGACTGACTAGAGGAAAGAGTTGTTATGGAAGTGAAATGATATTGGTGCTAAGGTTTATATGTATCGACGTATTGAAGAGGTATTATTGAGGTATTATTGAGATTGTGTGAAGTTGATGATTATTGGAGATTTGGTGGATAAGAGGTAAAATAAGTGAGATGCATATTTTTTTTGTTGGTCTTATGGAACAAGGAGGATGAAGATAGCAGACTAGAACACTAAAGTAGAAGGAAGATAGTCTATACACACAATTTGTTAAATCACTAAGCAGTATATACTTTTTTTTTGAAGAGGGGAAGTATTTGCATATCTTGGCTCACTGACAGTTGTTCAACAACAGTACATTTGATCTGGCTTGGCAAACATTGGTCTTGACATGATGACTATGACGTTGACTTAACTATTATTGACTGTTATACATTGCTGCCACTACTACTTGATACACAAGATGAACATCAAATTTTGACAGAATTGCATTTACACATTTAACACTATTCAATTACACTCCTGGAAATTGAAATAAGAACACCGTGAATTCATTGTCCCAGGAAGGGGAAACTTTATTGACACATTCCTGGGGTCAGATACATCACATGATCACACTGACAGAACCACAGGCACATAGACACAGGCAACAGAGCATGCACAATGTCGGCACTAGTACAGTGTACATCCACCTTTCGCAGCAATGCAGGCTGCTATTCTCCCATGCAGACGATCGTAGAGATGCTGGATGTAGTCCTGTGGAACGGCTTGCCATGCCATTTCCACCTGGCGCCTCAGTTGGACCAGCGTTCGTGCTGGACGTGCAGACCGCGTGAGACGACGCTTCATCCAGTCCCAAACATGCTCAATGGGGGACAGATCCGGAGATCTTGCTGGCCAGGGTAGTTGACTTACACCTTCTAGAGCACGTTGGGTGGCACGGGATACATGCGGACGTGCATTGTCCTGTTGGAACAGCAAGTTCCCTTGCCGGTCTAGGAATGGTAGAACGATGGGTTCGATGACGGTTTGGATGTACCGTGCACTATTCAGTGTCCCCTCGACGATCACCAGTGGTGTACGGCCAGTGTAGGAGATCGCTCCCCACACCATGATGCCAGGTGTTGGCCCTGTGTGCCTCGGTCGTATGCAGTCCTGATTGTGGCGCTCACCTGCACGGCGCCAAACACGCATACGACCATCATTGGCACCAAGGCAGAAGCGACTCTCATCGCTGAAGACGACACGTCTCCATTCGTCCCTCCATTCACGCTTGTCGCGACACCACTGGAGGCGGGCTGCACGATGTTGGGGCGTGAGCGGAAGACGGCCTAACGGTGTGCGGGACCGTAGCCCGGCTTCATGGAGACGGTTGCGAATGGTCCTCGCCGATACCCCAGGAGCAACAGTGTCCCTAATTTGCTGGGAAGTGGCGGTGCGGTCCCCTACGGCACTGCGTAGGATCCTACGGTCTTGGCGTGCTTCTGTGCGTCGCTGCGGTCCGGTCCCAGGTCGACGGGCACGTGCACCTTCCGCCGACCACTGGCGACAACATCGATGTACTGTGGAGACCTCACGCCCCACGTGTTGAGCAATTCGGCGGTACGTCCACCCGGCCTCCCGCATGCCCACTATACGCCCTCGCTCAAAGTCCGTCAACTGCACATACGGTTCACGTCCACGCTGTCGCGGCATGCTACCAGTGTTAAAGACTGCGATGGAGCTCTGTATGCCACGGCAAACTGGCTGACACTGACGGCGGCGGTACACAAATGCTGCGCAGCTAGCGCCATTCGACGGCCAACACCGCGGTTCCTGGTGTGTCCGCTGTGCCGTGCGTGTGATCATTGCTTGTACAGCCCTCTCGCAGTGTCCGGAGCAAGTATGGTGGGTCTGACACACCAGTGTCAATGTGTTCTTTTTTCCATTTCCAGGAGTGTACACAGTAGTACTTAATGTGGATGAAAGATGAGTGAGTGTGTTTTGTGTGTTTTCCTTTCCTAATCCTACCCACCTATCTCCTAAATATTATTTTATTTGTTTGTTGTGGCTTGCACTGACACCCATAAATATTATAGGTTTACTGATATTTGAGTATTTGTAATAGTTAATATGAAAATTATCTGACATCACTTGTGTGTTTGTTATGATTTGTATGTTTAGTGTACAAGCATTTGTATGTGCAGTCAAACTATTGTTCATGCCTGAACTGTCTGATTAGTGAGGGTAAATATTATGAACTGTTACCTGCACTTTTTCAACATAATGTGTGACACTTAGGAATGATTAATTTCTGCTGATGAACTGTGTGATCAGTGATAGTGAATATTATGGACTGTTACTTGTACTTTTTCTACATGATTGGTGCCACTAGGACATGTTTAATTTCTGCTGATGAACAGTGTGATCAGGGATAGTGAATATTATGGACTGTTACTTGTACTTTTTCTACATGATTGGTGTCACTAGGACATGTTTAATTTGTGCTTATATACTCTGATGAACAGTGTGATCGTTGATAGTGAATATCATGGACTGCTCTCTGGACCTGCTCATCATTGCTAGGTGTAACTGATGGACTACTTGTATGGAAATGAAGTCACTTCTTGCTGTCTGCACCTACTCAACATTGCTGGGTGCCACTGATGGACTGTTTCTACTGAACTAATCTGACTTGTTGCTGTGTGTACCTCTTCAACTTTACTGGGTGCCACAGATGGAACTGCTTCTACTGAAATGATGTCACTTGTTGGTGTCTGCACCTGCTCAACATTGCTGGGTGCAACTGATGGACTGCTTCTACTGAAATGATGTCACTTGTCGGTGTCTGCACCTGCTCAACATTGCTGGGTGCAACAGATGGAACTGCTTCTACTGAAATGATGTCACTTGTTGGTGTCTGCACCTGCTCAACATTGCTGGGTGCAACTGATGGACTGCTTCTACTGAAATGATGTCACTTGTTGGTGTCTGCACCTGCTCAACATTGCTGGGTGCAACTGATGGACTGCTTCTATTGAAATGATGTCACTTGTCGGTGTCTGCACCTGCTCAACATTGCTGGGTGCAACTGATGGACTGCTTCTACTGAAATGATGTCACTTGTCGGTGTCTGCACCTGCTCAACATTGCTGGGTGCAACTGATGGACTGCTTCTACTGAAATGATGTCACTTGTCGATGTCTGCACCTGCTCAACATTGCTGGGTGCAACAGATGGAACTGCTTCTACTGAAATGATGTCACTTGTTGGTGTCTGCACCTGCTCAACATTGCTGGGTGCAACTGATGGACTGCTTCTACTGAAATGATGTCACTTGTTGGTGTCTGCACCTGCTCAACATTGCTGGGTGCAACTGATGGACTGCTTCTACTGAAATGATGTCACTTGTTGGTGTCTGCACCTGCTCAACATTGCTGGGTGCAACTGATGGACTGCTTCTACTGAAATGATGTCACTTGTTGGTGTCTGCACCTGCTCAACATTGCTGGGTGCAACTGATGGACTGCTTCTACTGAAATGATGTCACTTGTTGGTGTCTGCACCTGCTCAACATTGCTGGGTGCAACTGATGGACTGCTTCTACTGAAATGATGTCACTTGTCGGTGTCTGCACCTGCTCAACATTGCTGGGTGCAACAGATGGAACTGCTTCTACTGAAATGATGTCACTTGTTGGTGTCTGCACCTGCTCAACATTGCTGGGTGCAACTGATGGACTGCTTCTACTGAAATGATGTCACTTGTTGGTGTCTGCACCTGCTCAACATTGCTGGGTGCAACTGATGGACTGCTTCTACTGAAATGATGTCACTTGTCGGTGTCTGCACCTGCTCAACATTGCTGGGTGCAACAGATGGAACTGCTTCTACTGAAATGATGTCACTTGTTGGTGTCTGCACCTGCTCAACATTGCTGGGTGCAACTGATGGACTGCTTCTACTGAAATGATGTCACTTGTTGGTGTCTGCACCTGCTCAACATTGCTGGGTGCAACTGATGGACTGCTTCTACTGAAATGATGTCACTTGTTGGTGTCTGCACCTGCTCAACATTGCTGGGTGCAACTGATGGACTGCTTCTACTGAAATGATGTCACTTGTCGGTGTCTGCACCTGCTCAACATTGCTGGGTGCAACTGATGGACTGCTTCTACTGAAATGATGTCACTTGTCGGTGTCTGCACCTGCTCAACATTGCTGGGTGCAACTGATGGACTGCTTCTACTGAAATGATGTCACTTGTCGGTGTCTGCACCTGCTCAACATTGCTGGGTGCAACTGATGGACTGCTTCTGCTGAAACGATGTCACTTGTTGGTGTTTGCACCTGTTGACCATTGCTGGGCTGGAATTATCAACTACTTGTTTTTTTTTAATAATTAAAAGTATTTTATGTGAACATTTGTATAAACTGATTTTTTATGTATTGTGTAAACTATTATGTAAAGCCACATGTATGAAAAGAATTTGTATTGCCTACTGTATTTTATATATTAGGTTATTGAAAGGTCAGTGCAAAGCCAAAATTTTAACTAATTATGTGATATTTAGGTATTAATATTATCTTTTATTTTTGTCTGTATTTTTGTGGACGAATTTGGTGGTATTTTCACCACCAATGCTGGCAAAAAATACCATCAAATTCTGGCCTGTGGAGGAGGGGCATATGAAAGGTGGCTACACTGAGCCACTGCACCAGAGATTGCGCCAAAGAGTATTAGTAAGCCGCCTCCACAGTGCCTGTTAAGAACTCGTAGCAGTCAGTGCTTGAAGAGAGCTCGTAGTAGTCAGTGCCTGTTAAGAACTCGTAGTAGTCAGTGCCTGTTAAGAACTCGTAGAAGTCAGTGCTTGGAGAGAGATCGTAGTAGTGAGTGCCTGTCGAGGTCTCGTGGTAGTCTGTGCTGAGATGTTGTAGCAGAGAGTGTTTGTTGAGATGTGCTATTAGGCAGTGCTTGCTGAGATGTGATATTGGAGAGTTCTGGTTGAGATATAATGTAAGGATTAGAGTGATTTTCATCAATATAAATGAGGTAACTAACTCCGTTTGTTTTTAATTTCAGTATCCTAAATAATGCGTCATTACAGGTTCAGTCAACAAAGCATCTGGCGTGTGTTCTTGTATTAGAGTGTAATTCTGCTTTCCTTACGCAATTATCGTATTTCTAATTTTCTTTTATCACGTCAGTATAATTGGTATTTAAAAATTCTTGTCTTGTTGAAGAAGAACCGTGCCAGATGTGTACGTTGAGTCACACTCCCACACACAGAACAATTACATTTGTGCTTGGGTTTTGTAGGTTTTATAGTTGCTGGGGACTTAATTAATTAATTGTGTTAACGAAAAATTTCATTTCATTCTTGTTGTTGTTCTTTGCAGTCAGATAGCGTAATAATACTAGTCAGGGCCAACCGTTTACGAGACACAGCGTAATCGGACTTACAGCTACTAAAAACTAAAAAATATTTTCAAATTTATTTAATTAAGCCCCCATGCAACCTTGATGACAGCTTCCACTCTTGCAGCCACATGTGCAGTCAGGTGCTGGAAGGTTTCTTGGGGATTGGCAACCTATTATTCACGGAGTGCTGCCCTCAGGAGAGGTATCGATGTCGGTCGGGGGGGTCCGACATGTAGTTGGCGTTCCAAAACATCAAAACCTGTTCCAGAGGTTTCAGGTCAGGATTCCGTGGAGGCCAGTCCATTACAGGATGTTATTGCCATGTAACCACTCCGCCACAGGCCGAGAATTATGGACAGGTGCGCGATCGTGTTGAAAGTTGCAATCGCCATCCCCGAATTGCTCTTCAAATGTGGGAAGCAAGAAGATGCTTAAACATCACTGTAGGCCTGTGCTGTGATAGTTCCACGCAAACCAAAAGGGATGCAAGCCCCTACCATGAAAAACAAGACCACTCCATAACACCACCGCCTCTGAATTTTGCTGTTGGCTCTACACACTCTGGCAGATGACGTTCACTGGCATACCCCTGGAATCGGATCGCCACATTGTGTACCGTGATTCGTCACTCCACACAACGTTTTTCCGCTGTTCAATAGTCCAATATTTAAGCTCCTTATTCCAAGCTAGGCATTGTTTGGCATTTACCGGTGTGATGTGTGGCTTATGAACAGCCTTTCGACCATGAAATGCAAGTTTTCTCACCTTCCGTCTAACTTTCATAGTACTTGCAGAAGATCCTGATGCAGTTTGGAATTCCTGTCTGATGTTCTGGATAGATGTCTGCCTACTACACATTACGAGCCTCTCCAACTGTCGGCGGGTCTCTGTCAGTCAACAGACGAGGTCGTCCTGTACGCTTTTGTGCTGTGCGTGTCCCTATACGTTTCCACTTCACTATCACATCGGAAACAGTGGACCCAGAGATGTCTGGGCGTGTGGAAATCTCAAGTACAGACGTATGACACATGTGACATCCAATAACCTGACCACGTTCGAAGCCGTTAGTTGCGGGAGCGCCCTATTCTGCTCTTTCACAATGTCTAATATCTACTGAGGTCGCTGATATGGAGTACCTGGCAGTAGGTGTCAGCACAATGCACCTAATTTGAAAAACGTATGTTTTGCGGGTTTCCGGATACTTTTGATCACGTAATATACGTTCCACGTTTGTGAATAAAAATAAACTGATTTGATCTACAAAGAAAGCGTTTTTAAAGGGTCCTGCTCGCGTCAATATCTACAAAGAAAAACTACCAAATGTGCCTTTACCTTCGGAGCTAGTGGTAACTCGTTGTGGTACGTGGGTCAAAGCTATGTTGTTGCACAATCAACATTTCGAGATCATTAGAGGGATAGTAAACGACTTCAGCAATGCAGAGTCTCCGGCAACTTGCCAGTGCAAGGAAGATTTTAATGATACCATTATTAAATAAGACACTGCTGTGATTAGCACTCATTTTCTCCATATACCTGCAAGTGTTCAAAAGCTTGAAACTCAAGGTTTGGCTTTGAATGGATGTATTCAGTTAACAAACTAATTATTGTAGTGAACTCCTCATTGCTGGTGGTATTCCCAACAAAACTCAAAGAAAAGCTTGACAAAATTTTAAACAATAACCCAGGCACTGAACCCTTGTGCCAAATTGATAGTTTTATTAATGGGATGGGTGAACTTTTACCTGAAACAATAAGTGCCAACATAGTACCCAAATCCAAATACTGTCCAGTTACCTCAGTTGATGTGAAGCGGTCCTTTTCAGCTTATAAAAATGTTTCGAGTGATCGAAGACACAATCTTGCTGTCATATATTTGAAATAGTACTTGGTCGTTTGTATTTACAATAGTAGAAAAGTGTAAAATAAATTGTAAATGATGCTTTGGTCCAGTAGTATTAATTAAACGTTAATGCTGTCCCAGAAATTCATGATTGTATGCTGTTTTTTAAATAAAGTATTACGGAGTTTCTGAGCGCGGCCCTCTGCGTGCGATATACCTCGAAGTTGGTCCTGTACATATCGACTGTTTCACTGCGACTCACTCGCATCGCATCCGCTTGTTACGACTATAGCAAAGAAAGAACAATTGCTGAAACACGGTATGCGCCCCCATTTTGAAAATTTTTAGAAAATAATCCCAGAAAAACCCTCTTCCTTACCTCTACCAGAAAGTATTCAGAAAATGGGATTAGCGTCCTAAATGCACCCATTTTTCGCGTGACCGGAGGACTTCCTCGTAACTGAAATGCACAGGTTCGACTTTGAGATGTAATGCACGCAGTAACTACTATATTTTGTTATAATTTGATCTTATAAATTTCGACACTTTTCATGCATTTTTAAGAATTTTTCATGCAAATTTGCATGCATACTTTAAGGTTTCTATTACGCATATAACCCCGTGACTACTTATAGCAGTTTCCACTATGAAATTTTGTCTCGAAACCTGACACAAAAATGCAAAAAGATTCTGGTTGTATGTAAAGTATGCTAGCGGCAAGACACAATCTATGCCTCTATGTGCGATAGCAAGGGAAATATTATCGTTGGTAGGGCTGCTAAAGGAAAGTAACTAAACACAGCCTTCCGAAATTTCTTCACCAAGGAAGACGAAGTAAATATTCCAGAATTCGAAAGATGAACAGCTGCCAACATGTGTAACCTACTAGAAGATATCCTCGGAGTAGTCAAGCAACTTAAATCACTTAACAAAAGCAAGCTTTCTGTTCCAGACTAGATACCAATTAGGTTCCTTTGACAGTATGCTGATGCAGTACCTCCATACTTCACAATCACATGCAACCGCTCGCTCGACAAAAGATCCGTGCCCAAGGACTGGAAAACTTCCCAGGTCAAATCAATATTCAAGAAAGGCAATAGGAATAATCCACTAAACTACAGGCTCATATCATTAACGTCGATATGCAGCAGGATTTTTGTATATATTGTGTTCGAGCATTATGAATTACCTTGAAAAGAACGATCTATTGACATAGTCAACACGGATGTAGAAAATATCGTTCGCTGCTAACTCTTTACTCACACAAGTGTTGAGTTCTGTTGACAAAGGATTTCCAACTGATTCCTCATTTCTAGGTTTCCATAAGGCTTTTGACATCGTGCCTCACAAGCGGCTTATAATCAAATTGCGTGCTTATGGATTATCGTCTCAGTTACGCGACTGGATTCATGATTTCCCGCCAGAGAGGTCACAGTTCGTAGTAATTGACGGAAGTCATCGAGTAAAACGGATGTGATTTCTGGCGTTCCAAAAGACAGTGTTATAGGTCCTCCGTTCTTCCTTGTCTATATAAACGATTTAGGATACAATCTGAGCAGCCGTCCTAGGTTGTTTGCAGATGAGGCTATAGTTTTTATCGTGTAGTAAAGTCATCAGAACATCAAAAATAATTGCAAAACGATTTAGTAATATATCTATATGGTGCGAAAATTGGCAACTGGTCCCAAATAATGAAAAGTGTGATGTCATACATTGAGTGACAACAGGAATCCTTTAAACTTCGGTTACACGATAAATCAACCACATCTAAATACCTATAAATTACAGTTACGAATAACTTAAATTGGAAAGAACAAATAGAAAATGTAGGGAAGGGGAACCAAAGACTACGTTTTATTAGCAGAACAATTAGAAGATGCAACTTATCTACTACAGGGACTGCCTACACTATGCTTGCCCGTCCTCTTTTGCAGTACTGTTGCCTAACATATAGGTTTAATGGAGTACATCTAGAACGTTCAAAGAAAGGCAGTGCGTTTCGTATAATCGAGAAATAGAGGAGAAAGTGTTACTGACATGATTAAAACAAAGACGTTTCTCATTGCGGCATGATCATCTCACCAAATTTCGGTCACCAACTTTTCCCTCTGAATGCGAGAACATTTTGTCTACGCCGACATGCATAGAGAAAAAGGATCATCATAATAAAATAAGGGAATCGGAGCTTGCACGGAAAGACAAAGGTGTTCGTTTTTTACGCTCACTGTTCGAGGGTGTTTAACATTATTTGTTTACGCTTTAAAATTCTCACATGTTGGTATTATATTTTCTGTAGATGTAAAGTAAAATGTTTTATAGTGTAGTTTGAAGTTCTTTGCATTGTATGTGTGTAAGGTATGTAAAATACTACGGAAACTGTTTATTACTTAAATAATTTTCTGATGACATTTTGTATCTAAAAATATTTGTGTGTATAAATTATTCATGTTGATGTAAATCTGACAATTTGAAAAAAAAAAGTCAGGCTTAGGAACAATGTAAGACATAGGTGTTATGTAAAAGCCAGTGTGCTTTTGTTTGAAACGGAAGTGGCTCTGAGGAGTGGAAAAGGTGGTAACGGCGGGTTGGCCCAGTACGTAGAGCAAGCGCGGGATAGTCTGTAGGCAGCAGTGATTGAGGCCACACCTTGGTGGAGCAGGACAAGATTTGCCTGCAGATTTGTACAAAAATGCCTGGGATGAACACTGCAAATGGCTTACGGCATGGCTGCGAGTTGTTGCGCTACTGTATGTAAAATTGAACGACGTCAAAAAGAGAAATTGAGCCCATACAGCAGGATACTTGCAGGCCGTAAGCGGGTAGCGTAGCCGTCATAATTATTCCCCACACCCAAGCCTACAGCCACCAGATACGACTTTTTTTTACTTTTGTACAGCGTAAACCATTAATTTAAACTGTGTTTTAATAATAATTCTTGAACTTTAAAGAAACTGTTTCACCCCGTTACTTCATCCTAATCATACACCTACATAGTGCTCCTTCCTGGTGTTCGATTAATCCACGTATCCTGTTTTACAGACATATAAAGTGCCAGGTTAATATAAAGAGGCATCATTTAAATTGTTTTTTTATTATGTGAACAATGAAAAAAGTTTCTTAAATATTGCAAAGTGTAATAGTAAAAGTTAGCTTACGTAAAATTGAATCAGACTGAAGCCTAGTTACTAGAATCTGATAAATATTTATACAGAGTTTGTTCAAAGAGTATTAGCTCCTGAACGTAAATTCCAGTAATAAAGAGGTTCTCTTGAAGTGAAATGTTGAGCGTAAAAAGTGTGTGCTTTAGTACCTAAGTATTTTAGTATTTAAGTTTGTCTACTATGGAAAGTGCTTTTCTAAAGGTCCCCTCTGGTCCAATTTTTCCTTTCATCACTCTGTGGAGGTACCAGCTTGAAAATGTTTCATAAAGGGTTATAAATTATGTGTAATCTGTGTGGAAGTCCTAAGTGTCCGCATTCTCCAATACTAGATGAACGAATTGTGTATATTTGTGCACCGTAAGTTGCGCTGACTCTGGACATACACACAAGTTGTAACTGCAATGCGGGACTTAGTGTGTAAAACCTTTAACATCAGAATGTAACTCATAATGAGAAGGTTATGACAGCATTTCATTTTTAATTTCGGTCGCCGGCCGGAGTGGCCGAGCGGTTCTAGGCGCTAAGTCTGTTACCGCGCGCCCGCTACGGTCGCAGGTTCGAATCCTGTCTCGGGCATGGATGTGTGTGATGTCCTTAGATTAGTTAGGTTTAAGTAGTTCTACGTTCTGGGTGACTGATGATCTCAGAAGTTAAGTCCCATAGGGCTCAGAGATATTTGAACCATGTTTTTTTTTTTAATTTCGGTCAATTATTACACGAAATGTCGAAAATCGAATTTTTGTTACCCCTACACTGCAACTGGTACCGGCCTCCGGGTTAGTACTTTAATAATGTAGATAGTTATGTATTTATTGACTCTCATTATGTTTATGTGATACCACCCCAAAGGCGTCGTTGTGTTGGTAATGCAATGGCACGTTTCTGTCTAACACCGGTGGAGCACACCCACCGAGCCATAACTCCAGCTGCTCTGTACTTTGAGCGCCCTCTGTCGCCGCAATGTAGGATGGTCGGCGGCAGCTGCTAAGCCCATGTCCTCTCAGAGCCACATGGCTATGTGATACTGTGCAGACGATGACTTCTTGTGGCTGCATCTTCATCGTTTGTGCTTCTTCCATCTGACGTAGATAGCTGGACTCTATTTCTTGCCACATAATATGTAATGAGTCTTCGCACAACTGGAGAAATACGTTACATAAATCTTTTGTTTGTTGCGTTATCTTGATCGCTACTCATTTTTGCTCCTGTCCAACTTTCCTACTATGACAGCCACTGCACCACTGTGTAGCCCACCTCTCCTTACCATGCTGCATGAAGACACACACAAAAGTTTAACAAAGTTATTATTCCTCTTTTAGAATGCCTTACGTCTCATCCATACGTTTTCATCACTTTTGCATTACAATCAGTCATGGATAGTTGTTATTTCTTACAAAGTCTTTTATTTTGTGCAATAACTGAAATTTAGATTTGAACAATTAAACATCGTATTCCTGTGTAATTTTTTTCGTAGCTTCTCAGCATTCGACTTATCAAAAAGAATTTCAAAATAACGTAAAATCTCTTACTATCTAAAAATTTTAATTATTTACTCGAATCCAAATAAAATGCGAAACTCCAGAAAAGACAAATTTCAGACAGAAATATACACGTGTATCGAGTGCTTCACTGAAGTGCTGTATTGGAGTCTACCCTAAATTCTAATGGTGGTAATTAAATTTCAGCGTATCGTGCTCGAATTTAGCCAGTAGACTAAAAACCTATATTTTTTGTGGTGTCACCGCCAGACACCACGCTTGCTAGGTGGTAGCCTTTAAATCGGCCGCGATCCGTTAGTATACGTCGGACCCGCGTGTCGCCACTATCAGTGATTGCAGACCGAGCGCCGCCACACGGCACGTCTAGAGAGACTTCCTAGCACTCGCCCCAGTTGCACAGCCGTCTTTGCTAGCGATGGTTCACTGACAAAATACGTCCTCATTTGCGGAGACGATAGTTAGCATAGCCTTCATCTACGTCATTTGCTACGACCTAGCAAGGCGCCACTATCCGTTGCTATTGATCTTGTTAATCATGTACTGTCAGACCGACGTTCACCTTTAACGGATTAAAGTTAAGTATTCCATCAGCTACGTCCGTTTTTCTATATTCTAATTTCCTTGTCCTGTTCCAGACCTCACGCCAGCCTCCGTGAACTAAAACGCGTGCCTTTCGGCTTCCTCTAGTAATCCGGGGTTGGCTCTCCGCCAGCCCACAACATTTTTTAAATATTTTTTTAATAACGCATAGTAAACAACACCAAAAACGAAAAATTAGATAACTAATAATATATAAAATATAGCCCTCTTCTTCCCTTGAAAAACTTCATTTAATACTGTACTGTATCATTATGTACATCGACAATATCCTGGGCCTAACAATTTTGCACTCGTTTACCTCAATCTTCAGGTACAGAATGAGGGTTTCATATTTTTTGAACCTCTGATGGTCCCTCACCCTTATCTGTGTAGCTGGCGTCCCGAGAAACTTACTTACCTCAGACAATTCCTGTAACTGTCAATTGTATTTGAATCCTCTGTTGCGAGCGACGAGTTATCAAATAGTGCCATGACTAATAGAGAGTGAGGTGAATGTTACAACAATAACTTCTTCTTATTATACACTGAAGAGCCAAAGAAACTGTTACACCTGCCTAATAACGTGTAGGGCCTCTGCGAGCACGCAGAAGTGCCGCAACACGACATGACATGGACTCGACTAATGTCTGAAGTAGCGTTGGAGGGAACTGACACGATGAATGCTGCAGGGCTCTGCATAAATCCGTAAGAGTACGAGGGGGTGGAGATCTCTTCTGAGCAGCATGTTGCAGGGCATCCCAGATACTCTCAACAATGTTCATGTCTGTGGAGATTGGTGGCCAGCGGAAATGTTTAAAATCAAAAGAGTGTTCCTGGAGTCAGTCAGTAGCAATTCTGAACATGTGAGGCGTTCACTGTCTTCCTGGAATTGCCCAAACCCTTCGGAATGCGCAATGGACATGAATAGATCAGACAAGACGCTTACGTACGTGTCACCCGTCAGAGTCGTATCTAGACGTATCAGGGGTCCCATATCACTCCAACTGCACACGCCCCACACCATTACATAGCCTCCACTAGCTTGAAAAGTCCCCTATTCATATGCAGAGTCCATGGATTCATGATGTCTCCATATCCGTACACGTCCATCCGCTCGATACAATTTGAAACGAGACTCGTCCGACGAGGCAACATGCTTCCAGCCATAACTACTCCAATGTCGGTGTTAATGGGCGAGGCGAGGCGAGGCGTAACGCTTTGTGCGTTTGTGCGCCAGAAAAAGGAAATTTGTAAAACTGGATGTCACGAATTTATATATATATATAATTACTTCTGAACACTATTAACATAAATACATTATTTGTTCTCTATCAAAATCTTTCATTTGCTAACTATGCCTATCAGTAGTTAGTGCCTTCAGCAGTTCCAAAAGTAATGCATTGTGGAACATGATCGATTATGGGGAATTTGCAGCTCAGGTAGCATTTGACAGTAGTATGACATTCTTGGGTAATTAGTAGCAATGAAGTGGCTTTTCCTGTCGGAGGGAAGCCTCAGAATTTCGTCGAGCCTCGCCTCCAGAGGACGTTTTAGCTTAATGTCTCTAATGTAAGCCGTTATGAAATTAAATTTATCAATTATTTACTGCCGGTCGGTGTGGCCGAGTGGTTCTAGGCTCTTCAGCCTGACTTCCACTTGTTTACCTGACCAAGCTTTTGCTATATTGATTCTGCCCTCTGACAGTGGTTGTTGTTGCTAATCTGAATTGGAATTTATCGCTTTTATCAGAACCTTAAATAAAACTTGAATGCTGAATTAATTCAATGAAATGGGGGCCATGACATTATTGTAGTCAATTATTGATGAGTGATTAATATATCAACAGAGGATTTTTTTTAAAAAAAGGCAAAATTTATTCATCATAAATAGGACAAACGACACAAGTTAAGTCAGATGACAAATAAATCATGAACTGCTGGCTATGCAGACTGAATCAACAAATAGTTAGAACTACACCTGTGTGGCGTCTGGTTGCCAAGACTAAGTTTATCTGTTTTATCTATTTACCTTGACACAAAACATGGATAACAAAATATAAAATCATCTAACGCTGAGTAGACTTCGACGGATTTATTCTTTGTAGAAGTATTACTACGTTGATGCACCTGAGGCCAAGTGGCGAGACTGTGACTCTCTTTGCCCTAACCAGCTCGAGCAACAATACTACACCCCTTTCTCGATGCATAGCACTGTCTAAGGTGACTTTCATGGTGTAAGTGCCTGCAGAACAACATGTGAGGCGCCTTTAATTCGTTACCATTGGCACAAAATATGAAAAATTGCTGGCAAGCGATCTGCTAGGCAGACTGCAATTACTTTCTGAAGGAGCAGTTTCCAGCCTGCAAAATTCCCATTCGCCGGTCATACCATGGACCAATTTGAGTCACATATACGGCATGTGAACAACAAGATCAAACGTCAAGATGGCTAATGTGATACAAATAAGACTGTCCTCAGAACAGGGAGTCGTCTGAGATGACTGAGGTCAAATCTTTCGGTACATCTGCGACTTCATCACAGGCTCCCCAGTCTAGCGCCAGCGTGAAGTCACGCTCAGAACAAGTGTCCGAAGTGCAACCCACTCATAACAAAAGTCAGGACCAGTATCTCCTCTCCAGGCCAGAATCCGAATCAGAAGCCTCATTTCTACACTCGTCCCTTTCCATCAAACCTTGGTAAACTTGAAAAGTGCACCCATGCAACTGCCACCACCAGGGTTATGTACCAATCACAAGACACCACGAGCGTTATGTCTTTCCTCTAGCTTGCCTGCTCCACCCTCTTGCCCGTCCTAACCCGCATTAATAATAATCTTTCCCTACTGAGGAAGCAGCCCAACCTTGACTTGTCAATTCCCACTCAGAGAGGAGACAACGTTGTGATCCCGAATTCGTTTTCCTATGGCCACTTTAGGGAGCAAGTTTTGAGTTTTCGTTTAGACCTATAGTGAACAATACATTTATCACAGAGATCATTATCTGGATAGGTCGAATGTTACAGAATGTCTGACCAGGAGGCTCAGCTAAACTAAGAGAAGTGCTTTTTTATCGCAGCATAGCCCATTTCAGAGCCAACACACATATTGCATTTCATCTTCCGAGTGCCTGAAGCTTTCAAAACAAGTCGACAGGCAGAGAGACGACACCATACGATGACTCCTTCGATAATGTCTGTTCCAAGGTAGACGTGGACACTCACAGACTTTTATGGACGCCACATCTTTATAAAATGAGCATTTACGAAACTGTCAAAGCGCCTTGTTCAGGCGACCCATTTTCTCTGCTGCGCCTCTATCTCTCCACGGCCAGTAACGACTAAGAGGTAGATCCAGGTAGGCAGTTCAGTGCCTCTTTGGCCAAAAGCATTGTCTGTCCATTAGTGCGAGAAATTAATGGGACCACTGTTTTGTAGTGAGTAAGTGCCTTTAAATGATCCTCTACCTAATAGCTGAAAGTGGCTTCCTAGCCCTAAATGTCCACTGCAAGATTTATTGCTGAATAACGAAGCTGCCTGCTCAACTCCAGAAAACACTATTCAAAGAGAGCTACCATAAAGATCCTACATGCTTTAACAATGTATATGCTCCCATCAAAACTTATTCATTTTGATAACTTCTTGTAATCCCACAAAAGTAATGTCTAGGGTGTAATAACAAAATTAGAGAATAGCCTTGAGTATGGAAATAAGTGAGAGAGTGACTTGTCCTCTCTGAGTATTACTTATCTATAGTCACAAACTTTATACATTTTCTATCGTTGGCTATTGTTCCATATATACTTTTATTTTTAATTGTTTTATTATTCACTTTTACATTGTTCTGTGTATCCATGTTGTCCTGTTCTGAGTTTGCTGAGTCCCCCATTCAGTGCGTCGGGCCTAGGATTCCTGCATGCTCGGTTTGCTAGACAAACAATCAAACAACTCTCGTTAATGAGTTTTATTACAACAAGAAGATTACAATACTTAACTTCGATAGATGTGTCGAAAGCAATGGGTGACATACAAAATAATCAGTCTTCTTCAGAACAGAGAAACACAAGTCTGTGTTATGTTGAGAGCACTAATGGTAGAGTCTATGATATGTCGCTAACGAACTGGATAATGTTGCAGCTACTATCGAAGTGGTTGCCGCCAGCCGGCACAGCGCTTATGTCATCTTCATGTAGAGGCCACTGCTGTTGCGTTATCGTCCCGGAAGGAGGTCGGCCAGCGTGCGATTGGCTGACCTCTTCTCGTAGCCTTATCCTCCCTGTCGTTCCTAGCTGTTATGCTGACGTTACGCCGTAACACAGTGGTTGCGCTGTTGTCAGAACGGTTCCATGTGTTGTGTTGTCTTGGACGTTCAAAAAATGGTTCAAATGGCTCCGAGCACTATGTGACTTAACATCTGAGGTCATCAGTCCCCTAGAACTTAGAACTACTTAATCCTAACTAACCTAAGGACATCACATACATCCATGCCCGAGGCAGAATTCGAACCTGCGACCGTAGCGATCGCGCGGTTCCAGACTGTAGCGCCTAGAACCGCTCGTCCACACTGGCCGGCTGTCTTGAAGGGTGATTCCCTATTCTCCATCACATGTATGGTCTTTCCTGCCTGATGTTGTGTGGTGTCCTTGTGAAATTTTGTCTGTGATGGTGTTTACTTGTAACCAATCATCTGGCTGTCTTAGCCCTTGTCATATGTCACTGTGTGGCTGTTGTGGTCGTATGTGTGTAAATGTGTCACAATGTAATGTGATGTCTTCCGCTGAGCCATATAGTACAACGTGAGGGAGATGTCGTGGGTACGGTCCACACTCTGTAAGAAATTGGAACACCCATGTGTCGGATCACTATATTTCATGCTCATTCGTTCTGGAATGTTTGGGAAGAATGAGTACTCTGTGTACTTTGTTGTGTCCCATTCGTTGTGCCAGATGTCATAACGCCATTCATTAAGTTGTTTCTTATCAGTTATCTGTTGGCCTGCAATATCCTATACTTTGTTCTGTCGTCCCTTTTTCATCCAGTATGCTGCAACTCTGAAACGTACAGTAATGCCTATTGAGTACACATATAGGAAGACGCATAATTCCTCCATGGGTGTTGTCCGTAACGCTCCTGGCATTCTTAAAGGGATGTACTCTATCTACGACGCACTATGGTTTTGTGTGATGCGAGGCAGAGACTACAGGCCCATGTGCTGGCTGCAGAGCTCAGAATGGATTCACACAAAGAGATACGGTAGGTTCGTATCATCTGTAGTGATATTCTAAACTGAGTACTGTTGAGTCTGACTAGTTTAAGCTTCAGATTCGTCGCTTTGTCAGTCGCAGGTTTTGTGTAGTCTTTGAATGGAAGTTTTCCAACATATGCTTCTAATGCTCCCATTAGCTGTGGGTAGACAGTTTTGTTGGCTGCTATTCGAAGTTTTTTGTTGTACCAGTTATGTACCTTTTCCAGTATGTGTGTTGCCTTTAGTTCAAGATTTGCTCTTCAGTTCGCCGATATAATTACCATTACGTCATCTGCATAAGCAATAACTCGTGTCATCCTCTTGTTCTCATCAACAGTGTTTAACCTTACTATTGTGTTCCAAACAGAAACACATATATTGTGAATGGGTCTGTTAGACCCGCAACTTAAAAAAACTATATGTTCTTAGATGATCCTTCAAAATATATTTTGTATTTAGTTTTTTATGTAGAAAAACAAAAGTTTGAACTTTTCAACATTTATTGAACATATTTAATACAAAAAATGTTTTGTAAAATTTTAGGTCGAGAAACAAATGTTCATATATGGAACTTCAAAATAGCGTTTGTATCAGGGCTTTTGCATATAAGCGCATGTTATAGTTTAAATTTTAACTTTTATTATACACAATAATTATCTTAAAATTTCAATTTAATTATGATATTTGATTTTGAGGAACTATATTTAACCCAACTTCTATAGGTGTGGTATTATCGTACACAATTATTGCTGTAAATATTTGCATGCTCTTGGCAGATGAATGATTGACAACTGTCACACGTTTTTGTTAGTCTTCCGATCTTTCTTCGGTCCACACTCTTTGCACCGGCCCCTCTTCTGTTCTTTTACTCCTGAACTCATTGCAGCTATATTTTCAAAACTTACTTTCATTTTGTTAAGAATATTTTTCGTCATTGTTTCCTCTCGCATTGGTTTTGTAGCTCAAATCCAAGTTCTCTTAGAAATAGCCGTCTTTTGTAAAGTTTGTTTTGATCAGAGCCAGGATTAGTGTGTACATACAACACGTAAGCGTTTATTGCAGCAATGTTTATCATGTTATAGAACAAACAGGACATCTGTTAGTGCACCTTTTACAGGAATACATGCTGGCAAGTTTATCTCTTGTGTCAACTCCTCATTTGGTTTTGTTGTAATCTAGTATTACTTCAGGCTTCTTATGCTCTTCTGAAGACAAGATATAGTCATGGTGCATGATCGATAGTAATAATACTGCTTTTTTTTTTTTTTTGGCCCGTACTAAACCATCGTAACATCCCTCTGAAATCCAAAGATGGCTGAAGACACTGGTCTGCTATTGTTTGCCAGCATTTCCTTCGGAATCTCAGCTTTGTTCTTTTTGAGATTTCCAACTAATGTTAGATATTTCTATAGAAGTTCTTTGGCCAGGATGTAATCCATAAAGAAATTATCAGTGGTAATGTTGCGCCCAGTTTTCTAAATTCTTTCCACAAACCTCGATACGACCTTTCTGCTTTGATTTGTTTCTAGTGGAGACCATTTACCGGCTTTCCTGTATGCACTTCTGCTGCACAAACATATGCTGTTTTCACATCAGAAAACAATCATAATTTTATTCCTCTCGGTTTTGAAGGCGTGTACTGACGGAAGGGACACCTTCCTCTGAATGGAACCAATTGCTCGTCCGATGTGACATTTTTCGTAAGGAACGAACATTATAGGAAATTTTTCCACAAACATTTCAAAGATAGTCCTGATAGCATCCAGTTAATCACGGCGTCGCCTACATGGAAGGTCTTCTTTGCTGTCAAATCTCGGAAATCTGCTGATTCTATTGAAACGCTGAAATGACATCGTTGCACGAGAAACTGGCCGACTATTCATGTTGTCCGATAGCTCTTCAAGAGATTCTCCAGCAGATCTGTACACAGCAGTCAATGTAAGAAGTCCCAAATAAGTCATCAGTTCCTGAGTTGTAATAGATGTGAATGTCGCATCTTTGGCTTGTGATACTCGGGTCATTTCTGCGTTGGTTTCATTCAAAATCAATGTCGACATTTCTTCAGTTATAAAGAATGAAAATGAGGATACTTTCGTTTCGTTAATTGACTGGAGAGGAAATCGGCCACGCTCTGGAGCAGGACGAAGAATGTTTCTAGCCCTAAACAAATGGAAAAAAAATAAACTAGCTGAGAATTAACCACACATCAGTAAGATAAAGTGCAAAGAAACACAAGAAAAGTAAATCTGGCGTTAGGTGAAAAGTGAAGATATATTGCATAGAAGGCCCAAGACATTATGAAAGACGAAGGTTTCTATCTTTCTTGACAATCAGCACATTGCATTCCCTGCCACAAAAATCGGCTTTGGCCGAACCGAGTTTCGAATCCAAGACCACAGTGATGATAACCTACCGTGTTGGACGGTTCCTTACGACGCAGAACTATAATAATAATGATATACTTGTAAAATTCAGTTGCATATAATATATTTATTATGCTCACCTCGTGGTGACGCAGCTGGAGGATTTGTAAACCACTCTGTACCATTACGTGGCTTATAAACACCTCCAACTACATTAGTTTTGTTAGACGATGTAGCTGTGCCTTCATCTGCTTCAGCAATAACTCTCCTAACTTCCAGCTGATACACTATCAACGTCACTTGAACTCTCAAAAGAATCTTGAAAATCTGAGTCATTGACAGGATCATGTACTGTTTCGTCATATGACTCATTCAGAAGCCATTTTAATTGTTCGTCGCTTAGAAGACGACTAGCCATGTTGGCACACTAAATCAGACTGACTGTGCAGTTGTTATACCAATTCTTACAACAATATGAAATACCTCTGAGCCATTGTAGACCATACGACAACAATTTGTTGGAAGAATTCAAATGAATATCCGCCTGGGTCTAAAAGACCCATTCACGAAAAGTGTGTCAAAGCTGTTTATCTCAAAAGGTATTTCATATTCTGAAACAAAAACTAAGGATAACATAAATTATTACATACTTGAAGATTACATAAGGTCCTGTCACAAAATAAACATTGTTTATGTTAATTTTAGTAAACAAACTGGGTCAGCTAGCCCCATTCACAATGGGAAGATTAAAAGAGGGTCTCTAGAGATGCGCCAGAATATGGATTCGCGTGTAGACCAGACCCCCCTGCATGCAGCCTTTCGTAATTCTTTCGATGACCATCTGATGGCCAGCGCGCCATTGTACAACTCTGTTGTTACAGGAGTCTAGTAAACTGTAACATAACGGTATGGGTATCTGCATTTCCCTAAATATTGCAAATAGTGCAGGCCTTCGGATCCGTATTGTCTCTGTACTCGGTCTTCTTGATGATTACTGCATTGCCAGATCTCCATGTAGTGGGTATCCTGTGTTGTTCTAAGGCGTCATTCAGTAATTCATTCAGAAAAGGTATGCCATATTACGGATAAGTTTTTGGTCGAGTTCAATGGGGGTCTGAAGCTTCCTTTCGTTTGAGTTTATTAATTGCGAAGGAAATGAGTACTTGCTCAGTAGCGTAGCTTATTATTCGGCGGAGATTGATATGTTGCTGTTGGTCCTGAGTTAGGTCATCGTCTGGAAAACGCTTTTGTTAGATGATGTCTTGTAGAACTTCTCCAGTCTCTTGCAGTGTAGCAAACTGGACGCCTAATTCTGGGCATTACAGCCGGCCGAAGTGGCCGTGCGGTTAAAGGCGCTGCCGTCTGGAACCGCAAGACCGCTACGGACGCAGGTTCGAATCCTGCCTCGGGCATGGATGTTTGTGATGTCCTTAGGTTAGTTAGGTTTAACTAGTTCTAAGTTCTAGGGGACTAATGACGTCAGCAGTTGAGTCCCATAGTGCTCAGAGCCATTTGAACCATTTGAACCAATCTGGGCATTACATGTGGCGTTTTGATTTAGTTAGTCTGCAATTTGTATGGTTCTCCTCATATATTATTTTCTAACCGAGTCCGCCCATAACTGCGCCAGTGGTCCTATCTTGTTAAGTTCGGTTTTATATCTGTCTTCAGCGTCGCAATAGATTGGCGTCCCCGTTCTTCTGTCGTTTTTGACCTTTGATATTGCCGTCTTTTGTCTCGTCATACGGGTGGCTAGTCAACGTAGCGGTCTATTGAATTCCCCGTTTGCGCCCTTCGTTTGCTACTGGTATGGCAGCTGATTGGGCTTTTTGTAATACACGTGTATGTGTGTAAACATTGAAATCAATGCCACCGAGCGTAATATAGATGTATGAGCTATTCCTCTCCTCTCTGAGAGTTCGCTGGTTTGCCTTGTATAGCAGCGACCGTGGGTGCTGTGATGTATGTGTGTTTGTGTGAGTAGCGTTTGCTGTGTGTGTGACTACTATGCTGTGATCGCTGTGTGTGACTATGTTTGGGACATGCCAATTTACAATGTGTGTAACTGATTTTTCATTTGTGAGAGTAATGTCAATGTTAATGGTTCCACCTCCTTGTCCGCAGGAGGTCGGTGGTTGCCCTGCTTTATTCAGTACGAAAAAGTTACATTCGTTTGATGTGTGTAGAACGTCCAGCCCTCTGGCGGCCGTTCTGTCGGCATGCCAGGGGATTGAGCGAGCGTTGATGTCGGTGTGTCATAGCAAGCGTCTGGAGAACTGTATTATCCCCCTTATTTATTTAGAGAGTGTTTCTATTGTGAGTGAGTATTAAGTATACATGAAAAAGATTACCTAGTGTTCCCTGCCTTCTTTGATTTCTGTTGTTACTGTGTGTTCCGTGGTCAACCGTGTAATTTATCTGAATGTTCTCTGTGTGTCTGCCATCCACGATTGTTGCCTTTGTATCTATGGATTACAGTTTGTTGCCTCGAAATGTCAGGTATTTTCCCACTGTGCATTTATGATTCCTTTAGGCAAGTTACGTCAGCTTCTTCGTCCTCTATTAGTTTAATCAGCACGTCCCCACCAAGGCACTTTTCATGGACTTTAGTTGGATGAGTTTCATGTTTTTGATGGATATTTTGTGTAGATGTAGCTTTTCGTCCTACCTCTCTAGAGTCATAGTAAACACGCCCGTGTGCCCTTACGAAATCCTCGTAAATTCGTTTTCAGTCTATTCCATCACCCCTTCTTGAGCATGCCTGACCCAGAAATTTGATTAAGATGCCGTGGTCTGTAGGGAGATTTGCTTTTCGAGATATCATTCTATCCGTTTGTATGGTGGTTGTGAAAACATATTTTATCACCTTCTGGATGTTTTGTACGTATTACCATTCTTAGTGCTCTTTGGAAAGTGTCTTTATTCTCTACTCCCCTGAGAGATAGTGTACTTTGAAATTCTTTGAGTATTAATGAACTGTTGTTTGTTGTACTTTGTTTCTCGAATTAATTACATGACGCTTCGTTTCTCGTTGCGTTTCTGTACGTCGGTGTACCTTTATGTAGTTCTCTTACGTCTGTTATTTCTCGCTGTCTGCGAGTGGATTTGATGTGGGTGTTATGCTATCTTCTATTCCTATAGTGGCTGCGTTAGCTTATCGTTATTGTGTCAGGTTTGTTTTATTGTGTGGTGTTTTTGTGATCTCGTTGTCTTCATTGATACCATTCGTGTTTATTCTGAGCGTCGGTGTATCTTGTGTGGTGTGTTGGCCGTTTTTGTTTTCTGTCTTTAGCGTATCTGGGCTGTGTGGCTGTGTACGCTGCCTCAGTTTTGTTGGGCGACCATATCTCTGACAGTAAAATCAGTTCTGAACCGCTACAGACTCTTTAATTCTAAGTGACTGAAACTTGATGTATACTCTGCCCCTTCATGGCAATTGTTGGAGAACTACTGGAGTGGTCTCAGTTCGCTCTCCCGTTGGACCCGTTTTGAACTTGATTGTTACCTCTTCTCTGAATTCTTCTTCGGATACGTGGCTACTAATTTCGTACAGTTCCTCCGAAAAGTCATCATCTGATAAGATTACATTGCCAAGACTGACCGCACCGTGCCTACTTTACTTGTAGCTACCCACTGACACTTGCCGAAGCAGTTGTTGCTGACGCGTCTGCTGTTTCCGTGGTCACCGACGTCACACGTCGCGTTCGCCGCTGAAACCGGTGTCTCCGATTGCGGACGTTACGCTGGTGTTGCTGCTGCTGCTGCTGAAGATGATGTTGATGTTTGGTCTGTGGGCCGCTCAACTGCGCAGTCATCAGCGCCCGTACAAAGTCCCAATTTTTACACAGTCCATTTTCTTTTCACAATCCAGTCTAGTCACCCTCACAAATGATGAAGATGATGAAATGATAAGGACAACACGAACACCCAGTCCCCGGGCAGAGGAAATCCTCAACCCGGACGGGAATGGAACCTGGGACCCCGTGATCCAGAGGCAGCAACGCTACCCCCTAGACCACGTGTTACGGACACTGATGATGATGATGATAATGATGTAGGCTGCTCTGACGTTTCGCAATCCGAAGCGACGGGCGACACCACGACCCTGGCTGCGGGGAACGACTGCCACACACAAATGAAATTCACGAAGAGCACTTTACACGCCTTTTGTGACCACAGTTTTACGCGAACCCATCACACTCACTCACAGTGGTACTGATGACACTACCTGCACTCGCTCATCCAACTCGAACGTTGATGTTTAATGATTCCCATTTCCCCCCTAAATGCATAGTAGAACCGCAGAGGACGTTAACCCATCATTGACGCGACGGCCATGTTCGCTCAGTAAGACAGTCTTTAGTGCATCGAATGCTGCCTGCTGGCGTTCAGTCCACACAAATGTCTCCCCTTACTTGCGCAATTGATTTAAAGACTCGGCCAGTTCAGCAAGTTTAGGCACAAACTTATGAAAAAAATTCCTCATGTTACTTCCTTCTTGGTCTCGCATGGGAGACAGCTGTAAACAACCTTAGTTCTCGATTCATCAATTCTGACTCCCTCAGCAGACACCGAATGACCCAAAAAGGAGATCTCCCGACCTGCTAAAATAACCTTGGTTTGTTTGATGGTTAATTTTGTATCCGTGCACTGCTCCAAAACCTGGCACAAGTGTTCTGCATGTTCACCAAGAGGCACATTGTGTATCCCGACGTCGTCGATGTAATTATATACGAATTTAAATTTTACATCTCCGAGCACGGAATCGAGCAACGTGGAGAAGACGGCCACTCGACTGAACTCGCAGCAGTTACAGTCGGTACCGAAGGCGGTGGCTGCTTTTGATTTTTCAAGCAGAAGGGTCTGGTAGCATGCCTGGTTGAGATCAAGTATAGAGAAATATTGGTCCCCAGAAAACCAGGAAAAACATCCAAGCAAATCAAGAAGGGGAAAGGATCCCAGAGTTAGCTTTTGGTTGTCCATCCAGCAACAAACCACTGGTCTGAAGCCCTTCCACCTCCCCCCCCCCTCCACCCCCCCCCCAACTGCCCTCAGGCCCTCAGGAACTAAAATTATCGGTGATGCATATAGGGATGTCGATGGTCTACTGACTTCCTCATCCACCATCTTGCCCACTAATTTACACAGAACCTTCATCTTGGGGAGAGATGGCCAGTACAGAGATTGTCTCACATGAACCTGAATGGTTAGTAGAGTCCGAGGCTCCATTTGATTGGTCATTCCCAGCTTGTCGATCAGTGGTTCAGGGAAGCCCCGCAAATCAGCAAGGAGAGCTTCGGGCTCAGTAGATGATAAATGGCTTATGTAGAATAGTACACGCCCAGTACCCACATTACAAACATCAGACCACCAAGAATGTCGACACAATCCGCACTTCATCTCAAGTCGAAACCCGATGTGATACTTGCCCGTGGCGTAATCCAAATTCTGGGCTGTCTTATGTGCAAAGTCACATCCCAACAGAAGATCCGGACCCAATCCCTTATCCACCAAAACCCCCAATAGCCAAGAAAACTTCCGAATGCGTCAAAGAACACACACCGATCTTACCAAGGGAAGAACTTGCCCGTTCGACAGACCTGAAAGTTCTTTTCACAGGCTTAAATCAGGGAATCTGCAAATTGCCTTGTATCTTGAATACCACCTGCGGGTCAGTAGTGAAATGCTACTGCCAGAATCCAATGAAGCACACAGCCGCCCCTGATTAACGCTGGCGCACACGAGTGGAGTTGCTGATCACCCACCTTACTGTGTTACATCCCGTCGACAGGCGGAAATTGGACGCCGCCGCCGACCCATGCGGTTTCAGCTGCGTGAGCGCGTGTTTCAGGCGGGCCGTCATTGACGAGCAAAATGAGCTTGTCGACCGCAGCGACGGCAACCACCTCTAGCAAAATTAGTCTTACCGGCTGGCCGCGCTCTCTGGGTGGACCCACGCCTGGTTGCAACGGCGTCCCTCCGCGTTCTTTCCGCTGAACGGCTTGCTGAACCCCCATTACGGTCGTGACTAATCGGTCCAAGTCGCAGTAGGTGGTTGGCTTTTCAGAAAATAGCATCAGTGAACGGTCTTTTGGATTCATTGCCCGGAAAATGTGTCCGCATACTCACCCTCAGTCAAGTTCAGATCGAAAGAGACGGCTACCGTGGCCGCTTTGCGAATGTACTCCACCAGTTTCCCCTGTATGTTGTGAGCCGGGCAAATGCCCAGTCGGCAGGGCATTCATAAATGGGCATTCGTCCGGGAATATACCCAAAGCACTTTCAAGTGCCCAAAAGCTGGGAATAATTAAAAAACTACTTTTTAAAGTTTTTACTACTAGAATGTTACCAATTAAAGTAACGGATGGGACAATACTCCCAATATTAGAAGTTAGTAAATGTTTACATTTAAATATACATATGTCATTCATTAATTGTCTTTGTTATTAAATACGAAAGGGAAGTAGAAAGAAGGCTTTTTTTTTTTTTACAATCTCCTCTGTTTTAGTTTTACCAGTTTTACTGTTACACAAACACCCATGCGTGTACACTCACACACACACACACACACACACACACACACACACACACACCGCGTTAAATAGCTGTGTAGTGATACGTCGATAGAAAAAAAGAAAAGGCATTGTCGTTAGGTCATCGTTTCGTGATGTAACACACTTCATAATACGTGTCATCCCCCTGAACATTATCGAAGAATGGTTATTGACAGCAAAATTATTACTGAATATATTAAACAGATGACACGTCTTTCTTTGTTTCACTGTTTTCAGTGAAGCTTCAGGGAAGCTTGAGAGAGACTATAGTGCTCTATTCTGCTCCTTTCTTTATCTACTTTCGTATGATTGCCCTGCTGTGAAGATAAAATGAGGACACTAACATAAAAAAAGGTTTATTAACAAAGATTCGATGCCGAAGACGCTGGAACCGTTCGCCCCTGATACTAGTCAGGTCCTAGAGAATCGGCGATTCTTCGAGTCGCGGAACTGGACTCGGCACGGGACTCATCCCTAATTAAAGTCAAAACGGGTAAACTTTTCTTTAATATTGAGTCGGGAATCTAATACTTAGTAATTTATTAACATCCGAAAAAAAGATAGGATTCCAGTAAAATCAAACTCAAAATTCAAAATCATAGTAAATCGCAAAATCATTATAATTAAAATTCGCAAAGTAGAACCAACGTTCCCAAAGAATACTCCATGTGGGTACTATTTAAGATTCGTGAGTAATGGCGAAGAATAATTCAATCCATTGTCACTACGTTACAAGAGTTAGCCGAAGCAGGTCATACTTATGAATGCTCGTATATGTAGGCGCAATTAGATTGTTGTTTTCAGAATCGGTTATTGCGATCTACTATGACGCAGTGAAACGATACTTTGGCTATAAATATTACGTTATTTAGAATTCAGATAGAGGACTTGCATGTATTAGACAGAAGTGACATTTAATTAGATAACCTGATGTTAACACTGTTTAGGAAGTGAACACAGATAGACAATTTCGTTCGTAATAACTAATGGACTATGGAACTTGGCGATAGCTACGAAGCATATAATTTATAATTCCCTCCCAACACCTGGGAAAGCTTCTTCCTCACGGCTCTGTTAGGAAGTGACTAATATTGTGTAATAAACCAGCATATCGTGTAAATTCACGCACTTATCATTCAAGTTTTACAATATTATTTATAGAGATAACGTGCTGCGATATTATTTGACTGAAGCGCTTGGCGCTTATATAGAAACTCCTTGACGTTAGGAATTAATAACACTGTTATGACTGATTACAGATTTGAGATTACAACCAGTCTATAGGGAATTTGGTGTTTCTGGAACTAATTTGAACTTATCATTGATATTTAAATAGCAACTGATAAACCATCGATTATAAACGATTTAATTACGACATTTGGTGAAGTAAATATCTCGCACAAGTCTCGAGTTCATCACTGTTCTGTTTGAAACGTCGATACCGATACATAAGGAATAATAATCTCATTGCTCTACCGCTGAGTGTTAGCCAAGACCGAAGATCCGAATGACGTTACATGTTCTACGTCGGAAGTGACACATTGCTGGACGACAACGCCCACCTGCCCAATACGCGTCACTGTTGCCTGCGCCGGAGTCCCTACGGGGGCGCGCAGCTACGCAGACAGCTCTACGACGTCCCCTCCTCCGATTGTCTGTGAATATGGTTTAGAATTGCTCCTTGCGTAGGCGACCCACCCCCACCACGTGTCGTGGTTCCATAACGCGACTGGGTACACCCGAAACTTCTAAATCAACAGATTCTGTCAAGCCAAGGATAACACAATTGAACAGGAATCCATTGAATTTTACAGGATAGTACCTTCAATTCTAAATATTTCTTAAGGTTGTGTTACGGACGATACTCAATAGGAATATCAATCTCCTAACTTCGGAAGACCACCACCCTCTGGCTGCCAACTGTGACGCTAGACTCTGCGCCTGGTCGCTAGCGTGTGGAAGGACTGGGAAAAGATGGGATTGAACATCACACACAGCACTGATAAGATTCGAAACAATACCTACTAACGCTCGTGACGCTGAATGAAATACGGATGTAATTGAAAAGAAATTATACTTTTTAGAATACTGACAACTGAAAGCCATTTAACTAAATGTTTAAGCCAGTTCATTTTAAAACAAAGCGCTCCGTATACTTATTGAAACACGCGGCGGTAATTTTTAAGTTGATTGTTGAGATCTGAAAGAGATCCGACGCATATTATCACTTTTGTAAAAACTGTACACACGCCAAGTATTACTCACCTTGTGAATGTATTACATGAAGGTTATGTTTGAAAATATATTCGAGATAGTTTTAAAAACTTGTTTAAATATTTATTTATTAGTCGATGAAAGTACATCATAGTAAATATTTCAATGACCGTGAGGACCTTTAAGGATACCAGTAATAATGGAGGGAAACACTAACGTGCCTCCCCAAGGTCGAAGGAGTATAAGAAATCATTTCAAAAAGGGACATAAGAACGTAGTTAATTTTTATATCTCTATATTCAGAACGAAATTTTAAGTTCACTTTTTTACAAGATACGGTGAGTGTTCGGATAGCTGAACACCTATTTTATCCGATAACATATGCCACAAAAATTTAAAAAAATCATTTAATCCTTTAAATAATATTCCTTTGTCGTTTCCATATCCTGTTTCCATAACTTCACAAACATGAAAAATGGTTCGCCAACTTTAATAACATTTAATAATATCAAGATCACAGCTTCAATAAGTAGACTGCAAAGTCGAAATACACTCATTAAGACCTGAAAATTAATAACATCATGATCAGATTTACAACGCCTGTTTGAAACCAGAATTAAAGACATTGAACAGCAGCACCTGCTGCCGTTAGTTCGATTGAGGAATGTCAAGAAATTGAATGGCCCAGAATTCTGCCTTTCATATTCTACAATATATAAAGTACACTGAAGAGCCAAAGAAACTGGTACACTTGCCTAACATCGTGTAGGGCCGCGGCGATAACTCAGAAGTGCCGCAACACGACGTCGCGTAGACTCGAGTAACGTCTGAAGTATTTCTGGAGGGAACTGACACCTTGAATCCTCCAGGGTTGTCCATAAATCTATAAGGGTACGAAGGGGTGAAGATCTCTTCTGAACAAAACGCTGCAAGGCATCCCAGATAATCTCAATAACGTCCATGTCTCGGGAGTTGGTGGTTAGCGGGAGTGTTTAAACTCAGAAGAGTGTTCGTGGAGCTACTCTGTAACAATTCTGTACGTGTGCGTTGTCGTATCGTCCTGTTGGAATTGTCCAAGTCCGACGGAATGCACAGTGGAATGAGGGATGGAAGTGATCGGACAGGATGCTTACATACGTGTCACTTGCCATAGTCATTTCTACACGGATCAGGGGTCCCAAATCACTCCAACTGCTCACGCCCCACACGATTACAGAGCCCCCACCAACTTGGAAAGTCCCCTGCTGACATGTAGGGTCCATGGATTCATGAGGTTGTCTCCATATCCGCTCGATACAATTTGAAACGAGACTCATCCGACCAGGCAACATGTTTCCGGTCATCAACAGTCCAATGTCGGTGTTGACGGGCCCAGGCGAGATGTAAATCTTTGTGTCGTGCAGTCATCAAGGGTTCATAAGTGGGCCTTCAGCTCTGAAAGCCCATTTGATGATGTTTCGTTAAATGATTCGCAAACTGACACTTGTTGATGACCCACCATCGAAATACGCAGCAATTTGCGGAAGGACTGCACACGTAGAACGATTCTCTTCAGTCGTCGTTGGTCCCGTTCTTGTAGGATTTTTTCTGGCCACCGTCAGGTGGCTTGCGGACTATGGATGTAGATGTAGATGTTGGAGATTTTATGTTTTACCGGATTCTTGATATTCACGGTACAGTCGTGAAACGGTCGTACGGAAAAATCCCCACTTCATCGCAACCTCGGAGATGCTGTGTCTCATCGCTCGTGTGCCGTCTATAACACGACGTTCAAATTCACTTAAATTTTGATAACCTGCTATTGTAGCAGCAGTAACCGATCTAACAACTGCGCCAGACACTTGTTCTTATACAGGCGTTGCCGACCGCAGCGTCATATTCCTCCTGTTTACATATCTCTGTATTTGTATACGTATGCCTATACCACATTTCTTTGGCGCTTCATTGTAAATGTTATAAATGTGTAACGAGACTGCGAACTATTGCGGCGGGGCTGGTTGCCCTCTCACTATTTTTTAAACAATCTGTCCGCCTACCCGGATAAGCTTCAGGTTGTCTGCCAGTTCACTCTGCGATGGTAGATGCTGGTTTAGACGACAAAAGCAGCGTTGACAAAAATTCGACTAAATACCTACCACGCAAAGGTCGCGTAACTCCATTCCAAGGGCAGCTAATTAAACTGTCTGGCGTTCGGGATTCTTGCATGAAAAATGTATAAAATTATAAGTTGGTTTCTTGTCTTCAAACACATAAAGTGGTTGTCAAGTCCACCACACTTTAATATCCCAACATCAATTATGCTACGTTACTGCCTGTCCCTCTAACAAATTCACACCCAGAAGCGGACAGATTGATTTTAGTCTGAGTCGATATTTCAAACGACCTAAATAGTCACTGACCCACGAGTGTTCGCGAGTTAACAAAGTCAATCGTTCAGTAGGCTTATTGTAAAGAACTCCTCGTAATCTGTTCGAAACGCGCCACGTGGGGTTTATGTACGTCTTGAAATGTTCACAAGCGAATATTTCCTAAAATAATCCATAAACAAATTTCAAACTTTCACAAAATACCCAAAACTGTAATCGCTTTCCGTCAGCGATACGGTAACCGATCAAATGCGCGAATTTCCACGTTTTGGTACAAATTTGATCATCGCGATTTAACAGAGGTGTTTTCCAGAAGACGGCTCCTGAGCCACTATCTCGACTTTAAGATCTGAGGCACAAAACCCTACTCAAACGCTCAGTAAATGTTGCATTTCTATTGGCTAGTATGTTAAGCAGCGGTGAAACATCAAATCTCCAACATCGCTGATGCCGGAAAAAAGATCCCGGATGAATGGGACCAACGACGACTGAAGAGAATCGTTCAGCTTGACAGTAGTGCGACCCTTCCGCAAACCGCTGCAGATTTCAATGCTGGGTCATCAACAAGTCTCAGCGAGAGAATCATTCAACCAAACGTCATCGATATGGGCTTTCGGAGCCGAAGACCCACTCTTGTGCACTTGATGACTGCACGACACAAAACAGTTTGGATCCGTCAACACCGATATTGGTTTGTTGGTGAGTGGAAATATGTTGTTTGGTCGGAGGAGTCTCGTTTCAAATTGTATCAAGCGGATGGATGTATACGGGTATGGAGACAACCTCATGAATCCATAGACTATGCATGTCAGCAGGAGATAGTTCAAGGTGGTGGAGGCTCTTTAATGGTGCTGACCATGTGCAGTTGGACTGATATGGGACCCTTGATACGTCTAGATATGACTCTGATAGGTGACATGTACGTAAGCATCCTGTCTGATCACTGCATCAATTCGTGTCCACTGTGCATTCCGACGGGCAATTCCAGCAGGACAATGTGACTCCTCACACGTCCAGCATTGCTAGAGATGCTCCAGAACACTTTTCTGAGTTTAAACAATTCCGCTGGCCACTAAACTCCACAAACATGAAACTTATTGACCTTCTCTTCTGTCCATAAGAGATCCCAACCCCTCGAACGCTTACGGATTTATGGACAGCCCTGCGGGATTCATGGTGTCAGCTCCCTCAGTGACTACATGAGACATTAGTCGAGGCCATGACACACCGTGTTGTTTCACTTCTGCGTGCTCGTGGGGGATTTATGCATTATTAGACAGATGTACCAGTTTCTTTGATTCTTCAGTGCATAATGACAATCCTTCGTGTTCAGCTTCTGCAATTTATTACTATATGATGAAACAGAGTGTTATTCATTAACGGAAAAGGAAGTATAGGAAACATTACGCACTTAGAAATTTAGTACACTAAACCTCTTGCAATGTTGTATTTAATTTGAACACTGGTTCGACATTGCTTTCCAAGATGGTCTTTTCTGAGTCAGCCTCGTTATTTCTGCAGGAATATTGCAAATCAAATACGTCTGAAGATGTCTGTGTAAAGAAGCCTTACTCTTCCTGTAAAATTTTTGCATCACCCCCACGCCTCTCTCCATTATCCAACTTACGATTCTCTGTTGCCTCAGCATGTATCCTGTAAACTGATCCCTTCTCTAAGCAACTGTGTGCTATATGTTTCTTTCTTTCCTCAGTTCGGTTCAGTACCCCCTCATTAGTTACTCGACCTACCTACGTAATTTGGTCTGGTCTGTGGACAAGTTATCGGTAACCTGTCACTGCCTTTATTTTGTTCCTCCTACTTTCAGCATTTCTTATTGTCGCTAGGGTCCTACAACGGTCACCACAATCCACATCTCTGACACCAAACGTCTCTATCTTACAATTCTTCCTCGTCCTATTTTGTTTCTCTTTCCCCCATCGATTCTTGTATACGCCTTAACCATCTCTATTCGTCATGCAAGTGCTTCCTTTGACCACCATTCTTCTTCCTTTCTTTTGATATGATACAACGGTCCTAGCTGTCTTTCCTGTATGATATTTCCTGATGTGGTCAAATCGGGAAAATGTCTACATGCTTGTGTTAACAGGCTCATTTCTAATGCTCTGAGACCCTTTTTATTATCTTCCGCACGTCCCCAACACTCACTCTCGTAACTTGGTTTTGGTTCCAGGATGGATTTGTGTAATCGTACTTTATAAACTCTTGTTTGAGGTCGTAAGTACAAGAACTGTTGAATAAAATGGAGGTTTGTACCGACGGTAACTTAGCTGCTAGCAGACCCTGAAGGCGACGAAGAGTCTCTCATAACGTCCCAAGTTTCCTTAATCAGATCCTGATGTTTCCATTACCTGTTTGTCGTGCTGAAAGACCTCGAAACTCTGGGAATGCGTTTCTATCTACCGGTTGATAACCAGAAATATTTCTTGGTTCTCCAGGGCGAGGATTGAATCGTTGGACCAGTTGCCCAGCTGACATTTTCTCGGCTCAAGATCTCATGTAAATGCCTCTTTTGTGCGTCTCAAAGACTGTATTCCAACCAACACTGTGAAACACTTGCTCTTACAGCAATAACGAAAGCAATTCTTAGTTGCACTTGTTGCTGCTATATAACAGTTTCATTCCTACGAGGTGCAAAATTAGACATATTTCTTTCTATTTGTAATATTTGCACTTCATGGGAAACGACGGTAATTACGTAAAACTATTACATGATATTTACTGACAATATATGCAATATATGGTATTAGCTGTACCAGGGGTCTAAAGAGATAGCGTAAAATATGGGGCTGGCTCAGCAGCTGACTTCCGTACCGCAGGAAACCTGGTGAGGGTAATCTCCCACCGGTTGCCGTTGCATAATATACCGCTGATTTACGGGCCTCATTTCCTGTGATCCATTAAGGTAAGTAGCTCATCGACTCCACTTTATTCGTGAGCTGTCGATAAAATGGTGTGTTTCTTTTCATTTCTACAGGAAATCACCCAGGCGTCGTAAGTCACTCGATTCACTACCGTGTTAAACGTTGTCTTCCGACGAAAAATTTCGAAATAACGACTGCGACTGCATTGACTAGTGTCTTTTTTTTCCTTTGTAACTGTATAAGCCTGAAGTTCCATTGAACATTCACAGGCTGTCATTACGAAATTGTATATTTCGTACCTCATATATACAGGATGAGACAGCTAAGACAGGCCATCCAAAGTATGTCCAGAATAAATAATTATATCGAGATGGGATTTTCGCCAAATTAAAAAGGACAATATGGTGAATTTCCTGACGTCCGCAAGCTACTTTTATCGTTTGTAGTTGCCAAATTACGACACCGGCTTTACTTTTTTCTAATGGAACTATATAGATACTTCTGTGGCATCGGAAAGAAACTCCTAACAAAACTTAAACGACATTAAATGTAAGAGACTTGATTAAATAGTGTCTAGATAACAGTGCCGCAATCCACTGTCCCACCATCAGCAGAAGAGGTCCCACAAACGTCTGCCCTATTATGCCAAATGTAACAGAGCCCAAATGTAAGCAAACACGCAACTCAGGTATGGTCCTTGTGCTTACCTGTGTGATTGCAGCCCATCCGTCTGTATTCTGTTGGTATAGAAATCAGATAACTTGCCCGTGCGACTATTGAGACATTCGCATAGACAATAGAGAAAGTGAATTTAGTTTATACGAGGCCTGTTCAGAAAGTAAGCTCCGATTGATTGCCAAATTGAAACCACAGTGAACATCATAAATGTTTTACTTGTAACAATTAGCTACACCTTTCAGCTACTTCTCTACGTAGTCGCCGTTCTGACTTAGACTTTTGTCATAGCGTTGTACCAACTTTTCAATAGCCTCATCATAGAAGGCAGCCGCCAGTGCTTTCCGCCAATTCTCCACGCTGGCCTACACCTCGTTGTCTGTGTCAAAATGTTGTCTTCAAAGACAGCGGTTCATGTGACCAGAGATGAAACTGAGGGGGAGACAATAGCGGACTGTATTGTGGGTAATCTAACATTTCCATTTGAAAACGATGCAGGAGCATCTTCATTGCCCCTGCAGAATGCGGCTGAGAATTGTCGTGAAGACGAAACAGCACGACAGTTATGTAATGTTAGCTGCATAGCTTCAGGCGAAATTTCTCACCAGGCCCTCGTACTTGGCGGCAGACACTATTTTCTAGACATCTTTACGCACTCACTGCGAGCTCAGAAATGAGAAGAGCGACATGATGCTAGCTGGGGTTATACTAGAGACACTACCCAACACATCTGTGCAAAGCTTTATCGGATTTTCATAGTCGTTTCCATTTCGCGACCGATCGGAGCTTACTTTCTGAACGCCCTTCGTAGCTAATGTCGCGAAGTTATTTGAACAGCAATTCGGTTATATGCTGAAGAGTATTCAGATCGTGCCAAGCACTCCCGATCTGCCTATATAAGTAACATAAAAATATAATAGAAACTGGAAGTGTGGCAAATGAAGTATATCAAGGAAAAAGGAGAGCAAATGATCAAAGGAATGAAACTAACATTTTAACAGCTGCAGTACATAATGGAAATGTCCAGTGAGGCATCTCGGAAGTACGAGAGGGATCAACCAAACTAGTGTTCTGCGAACGCAACACTCCATCGCATTTCATCCTCTTCTCATTTGACTGCATCTAAAGTTTCATGGCAATGACTTCCAAAATTGGTTACAGTTCTCCAATTATTATCTACGAAAGTACAAAGAGACACTGCATATCTATGCAAAATTATGTTTAAGGGAGAAATATGGTTTACAAACCATTGGTATGTCAACCATCGCAATGTGCACTAATCATAAGCTGAAAATCAACGCTTTCTCCGTCAACGTTTGGTGCGTGTGTTTCAAGACCCGCACCATTGGTATCTTTTTTTATTGATCGGAATCAACTACAGTCAAGTATCTAGAGTTCTTAAAATACGCTCCCGGCGCAGTTATTGGTAGACATCCCACTGCACATAAGGCAGTCAGTGTGGTCACAGCATGACAGTGGATCTTCCCATTCGGCAGATCTAATGAGAGACCATATTAAGAGAACATTTAGAGAGAACTGAACGGTCGTCTAAGAAACGCAAGATCGCCTGCACACTCCTCAAACCTTATACTTTTTTTATGTGGCGAAACTTAAAACCAGAGGAAACAGCGACGACACCCGAAGGCAATAAATGCATTCTAAGAAGGGCCTGTGCTGCCTTGAACTCCAGATAAAATTCAAAGAACAATATTGTTTCACCAGAGTCCCTTTATAGAGTGCATCAATGCTCAAGGTCAACATTTTGTGGACTTCGTGTTATACCCGTAATAACAAACATACGATACGTACCTGAGGTACGTGTTTGCTTACACTCGGTACAATACAGCAGACGTTTTTGGAACCTCTTCTCCTGACGGTGGGGCGCTGTTATCTAGGTAACATTTAATACAGTCTCATTAATATTATGTCGCTGAAGTTCTTCCAAATCCCACAAAAAAGTGTATAGTTCCAGTAGAAAAAAACAGTCGGTATCTCTCCACATTGTACGCTATAACTTGGAAAAAACCGCACCTCATTATATTTATTCATTCTGGATATCTTTGGCGTTGTCTGTCTTAGCTGGTTCATCCTGTATAAGTATTGGCAAAGAGGTTGCTTATTGAGCCATCCCTGTGACCTATTTTCTCTCACTGACCTACCCATAGAAAATGCCTGCTGACTACGTGCATCGATTAATGACTCTATAGTTCAGTCCCTTTACTCTGCAAACGAAAGTCATCTAAGCGCCTGCAGTAGAACTCCGCTAGTTGGCGTTACGCCTGTAGCTCCGTTATCCAGTCTCGTCACATGATGAGAAAGTGAATGGTTGCTAGTCTAGCAGGTGCGTTACGGTTAATCATAGCAGTAGAAACTCATAAGGACGAAGCTGCCGTGCAATTTATTTGTGCGCAAGAAGCGTAGAATTACTGAATGTAAACAATATGGTTTCTTGCAGTCTCCAGAGATGCTACAACTACTGTGACCATCTCTCCCGGATTAAAGTCAACTGAGAACAAAAGGAAAAGAACATAAGAGTTCAATCGCCCCTTCTACGTCGAGATCATTACTGTGGGGCGTAATTCGTATTAGCTAACGAAGGGAGTTGGCCATGTCCGTGTCAAAGGAACCATTTAGTGTTCGTCATCATCAGTTTTGAGTAGCAGGGAAACCTTTAAATCTGTCTGGCAGGACAGAAATTTAAGAGCCGACCTCTCCCTAATTTCTCCGTTGTCCCGCTCGCTAATGCGAGCCGATGACTGCGGATGCGCAGTGTGGCGAACTCGTACTCCAGCCACAGTGATGTTGAGCTGTTACTTCTGGCTCAAATAGTCCTCTGACATCAACGAAGACTTCAAGTGTGCTGATGATTAGCGTATTCTTTATAATGGTGGTACACTGAAGCAGATATGATTGTTTATAACTTAATGAATATGCACTCTTGTCTATGTTTCAGGGGACCATCGAGATCCGCGAAAAGATATAGACCACGAAAACGTATTTCACCATAGCCTCAGTTTGTGTTAAGAAAAAGTGTCACTGGCTATAAGAGCCAGTTTTGGAGTGACGGAATCCTGTGAATAAAATCATTAATCAACCCATTAATGGGCCACATGTAATAAGTCCTTACAAAGTCACTTATTCCGTGACTCAAAACAGCAATCAGTCATAGTCCAGGAAACAGCAGAATGAGCTACTTCAAACCACGACTGATGTTTTGTAATCGAAACGCAATTACACTACCAAAGGTAAGAACTTCTGGTTACCACAGTAAATCGAGAGGAATGGCGTGCATACCACAATACTTAATGAAAAACAAAGTTCCATTGCCATTAATGAGTTTTCCACAGTAGAAGCTTCTTAAGGTTTACAACACGGCTACAGCTTTTGTTTGGTGGTTTTAATTGTCAATTGGTGACATTTTGGGACAAGTGAAAAGGTAATCTAAGTTTTTGTGGAAGATCAAAACTGTATGACAGTCTTCGTTGACTCGAATTGTTTCTGATACTGAGATTACCCAAATATTGTATGTAAACAGAAAATATCTGATAGAAGAATCGCTTGAAAACTTCGGCTCACAAAATCGAAATAATTTCTTTGAAGAATGTAAATTGTCCCAACAAAAACAATAACTGAATGTCAAAGTATGTAATAGAGTAAATTACTTCTTTGTCCTTACAATCACCATATATCTTAAAAATAAATAGATGAGCTCGTTGATCTCCGTGAGTGGGTAACTACACTGGATATTCAACATAATCAGAGGAAAGGAATTCGAGTACAAATCTTAACACCAAGACAGTATTGGTGATAACGCAAAACTTGGAGATGTCGTCATTGAGTGCAAGTAAGAAGAACTGTGTCCTAGCAACAGATATAATGTTTTTAAAGAGTGCAACTGGTTTCAGAATTTGCTATCGGAAAAATAACAAGGAGATGAAATAGCAAATAAGAGTTAAAATGCTAACTGGCACAAAATAATATAAAACAAACGTTAATGCCTCCGGGGAAAAATGAGAGAGAATGAAGTAATGCAGTGAAATAACTATGACCTCAGCGGTAAAAGATTGGTAGATAGCGCAAAGAAGAGATTTAAGCAGTTACGGGACCATTTTTCGGAACGGATTTGCAACGTATGCAAATTCCCCACATTCAAATTATCGATCCGCTCTCGTCTTGCATAAGTCACAGATCTTAAATATATGAATTTTCATTACTTGCAGCAGTATAAAGTTAGATCTGCATGCCACTGAGGAGTAGAAAAGTGCTTTGGAAACATACTGGACAACACAATCAGTGACCTCAACGCCAGGACGATCAGCCGCCCTTTTGGCCATCTTCGGAGAATGGCAGTCACATAATGGTCAAGGGCCAGCAAGGCCATTTCTTAGCGCCGTGCAGTGCCGCCAGACGGATTCCGTTTCAGAAAGAGCTTCCTGGATCGACCGATTGCGAAAACGTTTTAGGAGATGGAGACGAGGAACCGAAGTGGAAGGCGCTGTAGCCTGTCGAGTGTAGAAACGACTTTTGGGATAATGCCGGGCAGATGAAAGGAAGCCCCGAGTGGGACGCTGCTCCAAGTGTAGCTCTTACAGAAAAACTTTGCTTGAGAGTGTAAGGAGATTCGACATTGGATCACATTGAACTTTTCTCCCATGTGAATGCCAAAAGAAAGCTCCTTCATCGGGTGAAGAAAGAGCCAGAGTGAGGGATAACTTTTTTCGAGGAACCTATTATGAAAAGATTCACCAGTTAACGAACTTAAACATAGTCCGGGGAAGGGGACAAGTGCTCGCAGAGCTGAGAACGAACCAATTCTGCGAGAGATGTAGGGAGTCACATATGAGTTTACAACTTTAACGTCTTAGATTTTCACTCTATTTGTTTTGCAGGTCACGAAACCTTTGCTTGTGCTCGCAGAGCTGAGAACGAACCAATTCTGCGAGAGATGTAGGGAGTCACATATGAGTTTACAACTTTAACGTCTTAGATTTTCACTCTATTTGTTTTGCAGGTCACGAAACCTTTGCTTCCGAATTCCCCAGCAGATACGAGGTAGTATCTTCCACAATCCAGTGTGTTGGCTTCAGTAGTCCTATCTCTTACTAACAGATTTCACGACGGTTACTCCGTTTGTTGTTTTCCCCCAACCTCCCTGTCAGATTAACAGATTTGTGTTCACGTAGGCTGCCTTACAGAGATGTTGCCACAAGATGCCTTTATAAAAAGTTATTGAGAATTAAATACCTTTGTCCTAACCATTAAGTATTAAAAAGTCATTGAGAGAAAGAGGGAAAACAAAGGGAATGGGAAATGCATCAATGACATGTAAGATAATCACAGGATGTCAACGTCTAACACAGGGCTGGCCAAACGCTGCACAGTGTGCAGACGTGCAGAAGTGCTGCACATGTGCGCACGTGTGCCACAGCGACATCTGTTATTAGACATGTGTCCTAAATGAACGGCGGCGGCTGCACTTCCCTGTTTATGTGGTACATTTCAGACGGAACTGATGAAAGATGTAGCAATAATGGTATTGAAATAACAGGTGATCATCGAGAGGTCTGCGGTTATCATTCTGTTCAGAAGTGATTGAGACAGAAATTATGTGAGTGTATCTGAGGGCACCGAGAATTAGGAAACCTTGCATTTGTTTGTTATTAGAAGTCATGAATTAGGTTCGTAGTCGCTAAGTGCTCTCTTTCTTAAATACTAGATCAAAGACGTTACGCGTATTTACGTGCCGTCAGTCAAGCTACCTTAATAAAAACCCACGGTTGTTAACTGTGTTACTTGTCTTACTGGGTTAAACTGTTAACATAAAAGTAGGCGTCTCAATGAGTAGACTGTGACAGTATTTTAAGTGTTTAATACTCTAAATACATTCCCATGGTCTGCTTGCAAGCTGTGGAAAGAGCACTAGAACGCGCCGGTACAGAGTATCCCAGCAAGTGGGTAAAGCGACATCTGTGCGTAGAGACATGCACTACATGAACGCTGACGGCTGCGACGTGTACGCCGAGACCCGGAAGTTGCACATGTGCAGGAGCACCGCACGCGTGCAGAATTTCTGGCCGGCCCTGATCTAACAGGATGAAAAATGTCTTCGACAAACATTTTTAAATTACTGCCATAGGTAGTGCATTTTTCATTTCTAAGATTTCAGTCGATACACAACAACAGACTTTGTTTTACAGTTATTAGACATTTCGTTGTTTAAATCTGCCCTCCGTCTCTTCCTATTTAGTGTCACTGTTTACTCACAACAACCAATGCCATATCTGAGCACTTTTGCTTGTTCTAATCTTTGTTTGGCCTTAAAATTTGTAATTTCAGTTACTGTTTACAGCACCAAATACCGTATCACTTGCCTTTAGTTCTTCAGACTAACACTTGATGCACGCGCTCCCCATGTACTGGCTGTCTCAACATCCATAAATACGAGTTCCAACCGGCCATTCGTCTCCCTTCTCTCCGACGCCGTGCTAGGACCTTTTATGAATTTCTCGACTTATGATCGTCCAGAAACGACGAATATTAATTTTCTAAAGCGAAACAACCCTATGCAACCTACATCGTATATCCATTTTGTATTCACATCGAGCATAGGCTTCGTAACAAACTCTGGGATCTTGTACCTGGGCGTGTACGTTAGCATGCATACCGTCCTTCTACGTCGCTGCACAATACAAAGAGGATATAGTATTCCCTTTTACTGGGGACTGTTAACAATAAAGATATCCTCCCCTATTTGTCTTCAATCAGATATCAATAAGTAGTTAGTTGTAACATAACTTCCAATAAAGGATCAGAAGAGATGCTGGCGTGGGCAGATGATTTGTACCCTACAACGAGAAGGCTGTGACAGACGATGTGGTTACTACTACATTGGCACAGTGAAGTTCTGCACATCTCGCTATTTTTCTGACTGACTGCGAAGATGTCAGACTGGTGCACACGCATTGTAATGCGTCTCCTACGTAAAACTGATAACGCAGCACCAGGTTTTCCTGCCCTCAGCACGCAGCAAGAGCCCTTTTGGGTGATATTTGTGGTGTGGTGCGGTAATTTAAAAATATTCGTCCGGAATTTCCTCAGTGAGTTACTAACATTGACAGTTGCATTCCAGTGTAAGTTCCCTTCCTCTTGGAGTTTGGCCTTTTCAGGAGAAACAAACAAATAAATGGATTTTTCTTTGGGCTGTGGAAGATGTAGCACTTTGATTAAAAGTTCGTTCATCTTCATGTCTGTTCAAAGATAATCGTTTCCTACCACTAATGACAGTGGGTATCGTTGTCAGTGATTCACTAGTCTTTGTATATTAATGTGGTATTGCAAATAAACATAGTATTCGTGAGATCCAAATACACGGTGTCCCAGGAGGAATGGCCTACATTCAGAGATATGGGAGGAACGAATATCCAAAGGAAAAGCGTCTGGTGAAAATGAGCTCTGAAATGAGAATTTCTTCATCTAAGATACTGTGAAACAAATCTCTTCCACTGCAAGCTCTTTGCTTTCCATATTTTGAGATGGGATTGTGTGGATCAAAACAGTGTAGATTGGCTATAAAGTGCATACGGCAACAGCTATGAGCATTTGTTCATCTTGGCTATAGTGAAACACATCCCTTCTGCTGAAGAAAATCTCATAGCTCTTAAGGTACGCATTTTAGAGCTCATTTTCACTAGACTTTTTTGCTTCGAGTGATCGTTTCATTTATACCCTTGAAAATTGACAATTTCTCCTGGGACATCCAGTTTTTAACATTTCTTGCCTTCTGATGATAACCTGCTGCGTACACTGTCACACAAGGTACACAGCTGTAACCGTAGATAGCACCAACACCCAGGCATTCTCCAAAGTGGCGCCACGTAGTTATGATCGGGCGCCACATGTATAGCGCACATAACAGGAAGAGAAACGTTATTATGCTCCCGCCACAAGACTTACAGACAGTACCAAATATCCACTGATAGTTATGTATGACGCCACAGGGAGCTCTGCAGCAAGGGATTATTTCCTACATCCGGCCAATAGATCTAGGACGGGCATTCTTCCGCCGATCGCAGATAAAACGTCCGCACACCTACACATGGCCCGTTACTGGCGAATTGCTGACCAGCTGTCACTGTAGTCGCAAATCATCGGTTGCTGCCCTCATTACCCCATAGTTGTCAACGAGTCATCACTGGAGAGATGACGCCAAGTGTTTATGATAAACTGGGCCTGAACTACGAACTGTCCAACGGCAGTCCATACTGAACTAATACAATAGCTCAGAAGCCAGAGCCTGGTTCACGCACCCGTGCTGACTGTTGTTCATCGGAGACGAAGGCTGGAATTCGCACTCCAGTACCGCAGCAGGACGTCCACTGAGGACGACAGGTGCCCTAACCAGATGAAACTTTTATGGTCGCACAGCATGAAATGTCAAGATCCAGGCAGGAGGAGGACGTGTTATGGTCTGGGAAATATTTTAGTGTCATTCTGTCCACCCCTATATGCAGTTTCTTTCTGCTCAGATACGATGGCATCTACCTGCAGGACAACGCAACGTATCACACAACGGACGTGCGTTGTTCGAAGAGCACCAGTATGAGTTCATAGTACTCCCCTTGCCACCAAACTCCCCGGTTTTAAACTCAATCGAGTATCTGTGGGACCACCTCTATCGGTCTGTTCGCGTCATGAATCCTCAACCGAGAAACCTAGCGCAGCTGGAGTCGCCCTTGCTCCACATCCCTGGCGGTACCTTCCAGAATCTCACCGACTCTCTTTCTGCACGTTTGCGCTGCCAAAGCTATTTATTGAGTCTTTGGCCTGGTGATCACATTAATGTGACTGGACGGTGTGTATTGCATAGGTATAAAAATATAATTAAAGAAGAAAGGACTAACTACATTAAATGTTTTCGAAACATCAAGTGGAGATACAGATTGCTGCAGTTCCACATTATCTCTTCGCGACCCACACTCTACTGCAAAGTACAGCAATTGCATTAGTGTAGTAGGTGGTTCCCTTCCTACTACTTTTTTCGTTGGGCGCCAAAACTGTTTGGTGAATACAACATAAATGATAAATCAGTCTAATCTAAAAGCCGTAAATTCAACTAAATACCTAGTTATTACAATAAAGAACAACTTAAATGGGAAGGAACACATAGAAAATATTGTGGGGAAGGCTAACCAAAGACTGCGTTTTATTGGCGGGACACTTAGAAAATGTAACAGACCTACTAGGAAGACTGCCTGCACTATGCTTGTCCGTCCTCTTTTAGAATACTGCTGCGCGGTCAGGGATCCTTACCAGATAGGACTGACGGAGTATATCGAAAAAGCTCAAAGAAAGGCAGCACGTTTTGTATTACTGCGAAGTATGGGAGAGAGTGTCACAGAAATAATACAGGATTTGGTCTGGACATCATTAAAAGAAAGGCGTTTTTGGTTGCGACGGAATCTTCTCACGAAATTCTAATCACCATCTTTCTCCTCCGAATGCGAAAATATTTTGTTGACACCGACCTACATAGGGAGGAAAGATCACCAAGGTAAAATAAGGGAAATCAAAGCTCGTACGGAATGGATACAGGTGTTCATTCTTTCCGCGGGCTATATGAGATTGGAATAATAGAGAATTGTGAAGGTGGTTCGATGACCCCTCTGCCAGGCAGTTAAATGTGATTTGCGGAGTATCCATGTAGATGTAGATGTAATGAGACTCGGTGTTTTTGGTGTCTGCAATATTCCTACTTTTCCACCACGGCGTAGTCAGTGGCCCTACCCCACGTCAGTCTCCCTTCCGTGGGAAAGAAGGGAGTCTTTTTTATAACAAGGCACTCCGTTCGTCCTCTTTAATAACCCTGTATCTACCGCTCCCAAGGCATTTTCTTATGATCTTTGTTTACAGATAAAAAAATGTAGTGAAATATAGAAAAACAAAAACGCGTCTGCTTGTCTCCTCTACTCTCAACGTGACGCTACCCCGTCTTCTACAAAGAGGGACGTAATTTAGACATGTGGATATCGATGACAGCCACTTCATTTCTTTGTATGCTGTACATACGACATATCTTCAACCACCTTACAATGCACTCCTTCTTATGTGTGGTACTGTAGCGAGAAGGAAGCGACTCTGTCTTCCTTCTCTGGCTTGTTTATTAATAACTTGGTGTCTTGATGCTTCTGTTGTCCCTCGTCGCAGTAGTAGCACTCAGGTGCCAGGTTCAATGTAGGTTTGTGCTCCTGCTGAAATGGGGTGTGTCGGGATGCCAGTTGTTAAAGGTTAACAACGTTTTGTAGCCGGCCGGGGTGGTCGAGCGATTCTAAGCACTACATTCTGGAACCGTGTGACCACTACGGTCGCAGGTTCGAATCCTGCCTCGGGCATTGATCTGTGTGATGTCCTTAGGTTAGTTAGGTTTAAGTAGTTCTAAGTTCTGATGACCTTAGAAGTTAAATCCCATAGTGCTCAGTCATTTGAACCATTTTTGAACGTTTTATAATATAATCGTTTTAATGGAGAAGACTTTAAAACATGAGTCACAGACTTTCCGATATGGCAGCTCTTGGCTACGCTGTTACACTCAACACTTTACAACACAGTTATCACTTTCAGTACTCATTATAGATACTGCCCACGACACGTGGCTTTCACTGATAATTAATACCGTTCACTTTAACTTTATATTTTGTTTATCACGTCCGCTTACTCGTGACCGTCCTTTTGAAGCCGCCTCCGGTTACTCGACCGTGCGTTTCGAATGGCGCCGTGCTACTAACTTCGCACCGTCTTCCCGACGCACCTTTCTCACTCAGCCAATAGCGACACTCCACTCGTTTCCTACGCTTATAGATATGAAAACTCTCAGCCAATGGGCGTTCAGATCGCTGTTGCCAGGCGGATCTAACGTCACGTTTGTGGATATTGTGACGGGAGTTTGTCTCTGAACACTGTTTCAGATTGTAAGATCCTACTCCGAATAGTCAGATCTTGTCCCTACTAAGGTTGCACAACATTGCCTCTTATGATGTTACCGTCACTTCTCCTTGCTGACGCATAAGTGTCACATGGAAATGTATCCTGGCTGCTACAAAGCATTCGCCAACGTTTAGATTTCGCAAAGGTTCATAAAAGTGCGTAATAATTAGCATAAACACGTGAACGGAATGCACGTATGCATTACAACCTGGTCAAGTGGGCCGAAAGGTCATTCTAATGTTCAAATGTGTGTGAAATCTTATGGGACTTACCTGCTGAGGTCATCAGTCCCTAAGCTTACACACTACTTAACCTAAATTATCCTAAGGACAAAGACACACACCCATGCCGGAGGGAGGACTCGAACCTCCACCGGGACCGGCCGCACAGTCCATGACTGCAGCGCCTGAGACCGCTCGGCTAATTCCACGCGGCCAAAATATCATTCGTGAGCATACATGGTATTCAATCACCCTCTCATCCAGTAACAAATGAGCACATCTCTCCGAGAACATTAATTTTTTGCACACAGTGAAAATATTTAATATCTAGGTTCTCTGTGTAAAAGCTGGTATTTTCGAGCGTCTATACACAGAATCTGGAGGTATCTTCGCATTTTGTTGATCTTCCTTTGCTACTGGAATCTAGCAGATATTCATGTTCGAGGCCTGCGACTACTCATACCGTAATGCTTTATCCTCTTTAATAACATCGCTATAAAAAGCAGTGCATATCGATCGTAACGTAGTCGAAGTTCTCGTCATCTTTTAGCACTTTCGGACAGATCCGTGATGAATGTAATGCTGTCAGCAGCTCTATTTTCAGACCAGTGCTCAGAGATAGTTTCACTTAGTTCAAATGACTCTGAGCACTATGGGACTTGACTTCTGAGATCATAAGTCCCCTAGAACCTAGAACTACTTAAACCTAACTAACCGAAGGACATCACAGACATCTGTGCCCGAGGCAGCATTCGAACCTGCGACCGTAGCGGTCGTGCGGTTCCAGACTGTACCGCCTAGAACCGCTCGGACACCACGGCCGGATAAAGTTTCACTTAAACGCTCTTTAGTAATCACAGATCAGCAGTCAGATTTAATGTTGGTTCAGCTTCCACAGACTGTGTAGACAAATGCATACCAACATCCTCACATTAAAAGGATTTAAGCTTTGAGTTATTTCAAGGACTTGCCTGTAAAAGGGCTCTAAATAAGTGACTAGCTTCTTTAAAATTTTGGTTGAATATTTACGATCTAAGATGAAGAAAATGGTTAACTTTCACGATGGATAAGTCGCAACCGTACACACTTCACATGGTGTATGAAAGGTTCTCTCCGTGTACGTGCTCAGAGAGCTCCATATTCAAGGCACACACCAGCAGGTCACGGCCAGGGGTTCCCATACAGCATATCTTGCCCATCCTGCGCCTTACTCTTAAGCTGAAGGCCAGAACAACATCGGCAAACATCCCCATCACGGGGAACATGTGTGTAATCCGTTCTCCACGTTTTCAGGAGCGCCTCTTATCAACACAGTAGATGTCTCGTACTCAAACTCTCATGAACGTACACAGCGACACTCTTACTCCTAGTTTGGTTTCTCCTTTGTGCTACCCGTCAGTTTCGTAATTTTGAAATAGAGGAATTCTGTTTGGTTTGCGATCCATAGGAATTGGGCACGCCGTACCGCTATGACCCTACATTTGGAACAAAGACGAAAAGTTACATAGGAATCTTAATTTTACGTCATTAAATATCACACGGAATTATCTGATTAACCATTTATTTTCAACTTAATGATTAAATTTGTTATATTCATTTGCTGATTCTGTAACACTTCTACGTACGATGTATGTGAGGCTAAAATGATGAGAAAATCATGCTCTTTTGCAGTTCATAATTCTTTGACAGTGTTTCTTTTATGGCCTAGAAAGTTACGGATCACTGGAATGCAACCTGAAACACATACTGCAGCTTTTTCTCGTTTCTCTCTTTTGTTTTTAAGCAGTTATTCCAGTCTCCCGTAGCACTGACGGCTCTTGCTGCCGAATCATTTACAGCTTTCTAATTACTGGCTAGGAGGATAACACTGATAAAGTCCTTGTTTCCATGCCGCTGCATAGCATCCGTCTGAAGCAAATAGTCACTCAAGTCAAATCTAGTAAAGAAAAGTCTTGCTTCAATTTTTGATGATTTGTGATATTTTATTCGTTGTACTTGAGCTGCTTTAAATTTTGTTCTGATGTTTCAGCCTAATGATTCAATGCATTGGCCAATTTCATACTTAAATGAATCATCCGCACGTGTTCACATGCTGACAACATCGTCCGTTACGACTGCAGTGACGGGACCATCGGCATTCAACCGTCGATCAATGAAAACTTGTTAGCTCTCCGTGTGAATCACATTTTAGCTACACTAGGGCGATGGGTGTCTCCACAAACGCCGTCATCAAGGTGAACGGCGGCTCGAACGTGCAGCGTGCCACAGATGTAGGCTGATGGAACCAGTATTATGCTGTGGAAGACATTATCCTGCGCCTGCATGGGATCTGTAGTACTAAACAAAGACACGCTGACATCTGCGAACCACCTGCATCCCTTCATGCTTGATGCCTTCCCTGACGGTGATGTCATCTTTCAGCAGTACAATTATCCGTGTCGCGGAACCAGAACCATGCCACAGTTGTTCAAGGAGCATGATAGTGAACTCACGTTGATGTTTCGGCGACCAAAATCGCCAGATGTATATCCTATGGAAGTCATCTAGGTCGCTATCGGGTGCCATCAGAGGCCCATTATTAATGCGAATTACATCACGTGTGCGTAGACATCTAACGCCACATACCTCCATAAACATACTAACAAACTGTCGGATCCCTGATACGCAGAGTCAGTGATGTATTTCATTCCAAAGACGGACAAACAACCTACACTACGTGATCTAAAGTATCCGGACACCTGGCTAAAAAATTAATTACAAGTTCGTGGCACCCTCCATCGGTATTGCTGGAATTCAGTATGGCGTTGGCCCACCCTTAGCCTTGTTGACAGCTTATAATCTTGCATCCACAGGTGCAATCAGGTGCTGGAAGATTTCTTGGTGAATGGCAGCCCATTCTTCACGGAGTGCTGCACTGAGGAGAGGTACCGATGTCGGTCGGTGAGGCCTGGCACTGAGTCGGCATTCCAAAACATCTAAAAGAAGTTCTACAGGATTCAGTTCAGGACTCTGTGCAGGCCAGTCCATTACAGGGATGTTATTGTCGTGTACCCACTCCGCCACAGGTCGTGCATTATGAATAGGTGCTCGATCGTGGTGAAAGATGCAGTCGCCTTCCCCGAATTGTTCTTCAACAGTGGGAAGCAAGAAGGTGCTTAAAACATCAATGTAGGCCTGTGTTGTGATAGTGCCACGCAAAACAACAAGGGGTGCCAGCCCATCCACGAAAAACACGACCACACCATAACACCACCGCCTCCGAATTTCACTGTTGGCGCTAGACACGCTGGCAGATGACGTTCACCGAGCATTCGCCACACACACACGCTACCATCAGATCGCCACATTGTGTACCGTGATTCGTCACTCCACACAACGTTTTTCCACTGTTAAATCGTCCAATGTTTACGCTCTTTGCCCCAAGAGAGGCGTCGTTTGACATTTACCGGCGTGACGTGTAGCTTATGAGCAGCCGTTCGACCATGAAATCCAAGTTTTCTCACCTCCCGCCTAACTTTCATAGTACTTGCAGTGGATCCTGATGCAGTTGGAGTTTCTGTGTGATGGTCTGGATAGATGTCTGCCTATTCCACATTACGAGCCTCTTCAACTGTCGGCGGTCTCTGTCAGTTAACAGACGAGGTCGGCCTGTACACTTCACTACCACATCTGAAACAGTGGACCTAGGGATGTGTAGGAGTGTGGAAGTCTCGCGTACAGGCCTAGCACACAAGCGACACCCAACACCTGATCACTTTCGAAGTCTGTGAGTTCCGCGGAGCGCCCCATTCTGCTCTCTCGCGATGTCTAATGACTACTTAGGTCGCTGATTGAGTACCTGGGAGAAGGTGGCAGCACAATGCACGTAATATGAAAAAGGTATGTTTTTGGGGGTGGCCGTATACTTTTGATCACATAGTGTACTAACCAGGAGGACACAATTTTTGGCTCATCAGTGTTCTATTGCATCATGTCCACGCACATCTTGAAAAATGTGATTCATTACTTAAGCATTCTGGAATACTTAGCGACGTCTTACAAGTTATTTGTAATTAAGCATTAAGGGGCTCCGGAAAGGCTCAAAATCATGAAAAGTTCAATTTTTACTTTTTTGCGTTTTCTGAATCTGCAGACTATTACCTTTTAATAGATATATAATTTATTCAATTCCGAAGACTACAACTATTTTTAAATTTTTTTTGAAATGTGTTCTACATGGGCGTGACCCAATGTGGCGCTGTTAAACTGCTGTCAAATGGTGTTATTATTAACGTTCGTGTTCATCAGGTACATTTTAGTGATGTGAGATAAAGTATGTGTTGTGGCCAACCTGATGGTTCAATATATATCGCTGGTGTGATTGTCGATTGTTTTATCTTTATTTACTCTGTCGTTATCTTGAAAATATTAGTAATTAATTCTGTTTCTTGAGTCTGTGTTTTGTTGAAGTATAATAATGAGTAAAAGTAAAGTTATTAGAAATCCTCTGAAGTCTTTTAAGAAAAGGAGAAATGTTGGAAAGCCAAACGTATGTGTTATTACTGTAAACAATAAAGACGATAACCAAGTGAGTGAACCTAACCTCTCAAGTACACCTGCCCATAGCAGTCAAAGTGGGAAAGAAAATACTTCACAGAAGAAGCTTGGTTCAATGAGTGAAAACTATGAATGTTTTATGGGCGAATTGGATGTGAATGAAATATTTGATATGTCGGTTCTCAAAGGAATTTTTTCAAATTGTGTAAGATGTATTCATTGTAGTGAAGTTGGTCTGGAACTCTCCATAATAAAGCACGTAGGACTTGCTAGTGAAATACAACTGAAATGTGATAAGTGTTCATACATGACCACCTTTTGGAACAGTGTTAGCCGGCCGAAGTGGCCGTGCGGTTAAAGGCGCTGCAGTCTGGAACCGCAAGACCGCTACGGTCGCAGGTTCGAATCCTGCCTCGGGCATGGATGTTTGTGATGTCCTTAGGTTAGTTAGGTTTAACTAGTTCTAAGTTCTAGGGGACTAATGACCTCAGCAGTTGAGTCCCATAGTGCTCAGAGCCATTTGAACAGTGTTGCAGTAACTGCAACTGAAGAAAATGGTAGCAAAATCTACGAACATAACAACGAGCGATGCTTGCTTTAGACAAGGAATGCCTTCGGGCTGCAGACAGGGCTGTAAAGAGTCTAGAAATACAAGCAAGAGTAAACAGGAGGAGGAACAAGAGGAAGCTGGAGGAGGAGTTTGCAGAGGATGAAGATAATCCATCCTATGGACCTGGAATGCACTAAAAAGTTAATCCAATCTTTGTCGCTCGATTCCCAAAACTTTTATTTTCTCATACTAATTACATGTTTTCTAAGGATCTTCCAAACATATTTGTTTCAAACTTTCAGTAAATGTTACACAGTACCTTCTGCATAATTTAACACAGCCTATTCCAAAAAACTGTATATTTTTGAATATATAAATAAAAAATTGCAAAAAAATGTTGTGAATTTTCATTACAATTGAAAAAAAATCATCTTTAATAACTGAACTAAAATTTTGTAAAATCCCTGTGTTAAGTTGTAGCCCATATTCCAATAAATAATCTGTAAAAAGTTCAACTTCCTACCTCAAATACTTTGTGAGGAAAGATGTAATTTATAAGCGTTATTTTAACATTGCAAGTATAGGGCGTTCCGGAGCCCCTTAACGTGTCACAGATATTTTGTGATCTGTTATAGAGTTGCCTCTAACGCCATTTTGTGGCGAAGGATATTTATTTTGTAATATGCTGACTGGCCAACCGAATTAAGAAACAATATTTATAATTCTGCAGATACTATGCATACATTAAGGTGTGTAACTCAACTCACTGCGTCACGTGCAGTTAATAGTTTTTTCCCTTACATTTTTTGTATTGCGTCTTTGTACAAATGGCTCTGAGCACTATGGGACTTAACATCTATGGTCATCAGTCCCCTAGAACTTAGAACTACTTAAACCTAGCTAACCTAAGGACGTCACACAACACCCAGTCATCACGAGGCAGAGAAAATCCCTGACCCCGCCGGGAATTGAACCTGGGAACCCGTGCGCGGGAAGCGAGAACGCTACCGCACGACCGCGAGCTGCGGACGTCTTTGTACAGAAAATTGTTTTCTGTCTTTTCTCCTGTTATATTTTGTGACACACGAGTAGATCTGATGAAACTGAGAGCGAAACGCGTCATAAACAGTGATAAACGGATACAAATATTGGCGACCAAGACGAGAAGACTAATGTATTAGTGCGAAAAATGGTCGCAGATTCCCTATAAGATATCACCTCGAAAGTAATTGTATACTCATCGCACCGTAAACTAGATACGAACCACATTCCCTCGTTCCCTTGAGCTATTCCGCATCTTATAGCCTTGTGTGAGACCCTTCCCCCTTAATTCTTCGAATTCCGGCGCGTTTCATAACACTCATTGTACCAAACAAATGCCCTTGCTTGGCCTGTCAAACACAACTTGGTCATTGCTTATCCTACCAGAGACCCAGCTTTGTGGCTGCTATTAGTTCATATATAAATCACAACACATCTCAGTTGATTTACCTGAAAAGGGTTAACCAAATTGGCAGCAACTGAATATAATGAAGTAGTGCCCATACTGGATGAGACCATATCATCTTTCATAATAACTATTTACCTATGCAGCACTGTGTATCCATTATCGGGGGCTAGAATCAGAGTTCGCTATGTCCAAGTAAGAAGTTTTGAGAAACTGTAATATTTATTCATATTTTCTTGATTCTGTGTTTATCCCATCTGTGTGTGAAACAATTATATTAGGACAAAAGTAAGTTAAAAATGGCAATACTGGAAAATATAACTAATTTATGATCAAGATATGGTGGAATACCTTTTGGATGTAGTAATTTCAGCTTGTGATTAACTGGACATAGCCCATTCTGATTCTTACATATCTGGACGTAAACAGCTTTGTCACAGATCTATTTTAAACAGCAAACAAAAAAGTTCGCTACTTTACTTAAGGAAGCCTATTATTAACCAGAATTGAATTTCTTCTAGTGGGTTATAATTTAAGATGAAAACTGAATTCCTTCCAGTGGGTTACAATTTAAGACTACAATATGTTATGAACTTGATCCAAAACTACATGTTAGGTAAGAGTTAAATATTAGATGTTAACCTGATGCTGAGAATGTAGATTTCACTTAATTTAAACCTATGGTTCCTTATATGCTTCACTTAGTTCACGCAAGTTGTTGGAACAATTTACACCCGTTCCATCTATATTGTCATTTGGAACACCAACTTATGGTAAACTCAATGGCCAACCTGTTGTCAGACTCCTCTGAAATGCTTGGTAATTATATTGTCTACATCTTTCAGTTTCTCTTTCTTGATTCAAACTGGAGGAGTCATTGGTATTTTGTTCATGCAAGTGCAAGTCTTCCCCCCCCCCCCCTCTTTTTTTTGGGTCATCAGTCTATTGACTGGTTTGATGCGGTCCGCCACGAATTCCTTTCATGTGCTAACCTCTTCATCTCAGAGAAGCACTTGCAACCTACGTCCTCAATTATTTGCTTGACGTATTCCAATCTCTGTCTTCCTCTACAGTTTTTGCCCTTACAGCTCCCTCTAATACCATGGAAGTCACTCCCTCATGTCTTAGCAGATGTCCTATCATCCTGTCCCTTCTCCTTATCAGTGTTTTCCACATATTCCTTTCCTCTCCGATTCTGCGTAGAACCTCCTCATTCCTTACCTTATCAGTCCACCTAATTTTCAACATTCGTCTATAGCACCACATCTCAAATGCTTCGGTTCTCTTCTGCTCCGGTTTTCCCACAGTCCATGTTTCACTACCATATAATGCTGTACTCCAGACGTACATCCTCAGAAATTTCTTCCTCAAGTTAAGGCCGGTATTTGATATTAGTAGACTTCTCTTGGCCAGAAATGCCTTTTTTGCCATAGTGAGTCTGCTTTTGATGTCCTCCTTGCTCCGTCCGTCATTGGTTATTTTACTGCCTAGGAAGCAGAATTCCTTAATTTCATTGACTTCGTGACCATCAATCGTGATGTTAAGTTTCTCGCTGTTCTCATTTCTACTACTTCTCATTGCCTTCGTCTTTCTCCGATTTACTCTCAAACCATACTGTGTACTCATTAGACTGTTCATTCCGTTCAGCAGATCATTTAATTCTTCTTCTTCACTCAGGATAGCAATGTCATCAGCGAATCGCATCATTGATATCCTTTCACCTTGTATTTTAATTCCACTCCTGAACCTTTCTTTTATTTCCATCATTGCTTCCTCGATGTACAGATTGAAGAGTAGGGACGAAAGGCTACAGCCTTGTCTTACACCCTTCTTAATACGAGCACTTGGTTCTTGATCGTCCACTCTTATTATTCCCTCTTGGTTGTTGTACATATTGTACATGACCCGTCTCTCCCTATAGCTTACCCCTACTTTTTTCAGAATCTTGAAAAGCTTGCACATTTTATATTGTCGAACGCTTTTTCCAGGTCGACAAATCCTATGAAAGTGTCTTGATTTTTCTTTAGTCTTGCTTCCATTATTAGCCGTAACGTCATAGTTGCCTCTCTCGTCCCTTTACTTTTCCTAAAGCCAAACTGATCGCCACCTAGCGCATTCTCAATTTTCTTTTCCATTCTTCTGTATATTATTCTTGTAAGCAGCTTCGATGCATGAGCTGTTAAGCTCATTGTGCGATAATTCTCGCAGTTGTCAGCTCTTCCCGTCTTCGGAATTGTGTGGATGATGCTTTTCCGAAAGTTAGATGGTATGTCGCCAGCCTCATATATTCTACACACCAAGGTGAATAGGTTTTCAATGTATTCTTTCCACCTATCTGCTCTCTCCTCTGCATTTAACAGTGGAATTCCCGTTGCACTCTTAATGTTACCACTGTTGCTTTTAATGTCACCAAAGGTTGTTTTGACTTTCCTGTATGCTGAGTCTGTCCTTCCGACAATCATATCTTTTTCGATGTCTACACATTTTTCCTGCAGCCATTTCGTCTTAGCTTCCCTCCACTTCCTATTTATTTCATTCCTCAGCGACTTGTACTTCTGTATTCCTGATTTTCCCGGAACATGTTTGTACTTCCTCCCTTCATCAATCAACTGAAGTATTTCTTCTGTTACCCATGATTTCTTCGCAGCTACCTTCTTTGTACCTATGTTTTCCTTCCCAACTTCTGTGATGGCCCTTTTTAGGGATGTCCATTCCTCTTCAACTGTACTGCCTACTGCGCTATTCCTTATTGCTGTATCTATAGCGTCAGAGAACTTCAAACGTATCTCGTCATTTCTTAGTACTTCCGTACCCCACTTCGTTGCGTATTGATTTTTCCTGACTAACGTCTTCAACTTCAGCCTACTCTTCATCACTAGTATTTTGTGATCTGAGTCTGTATCTGTTCCTGGGTACGCCTTACAATCCAGTATCTGATTTCGGAATCTCTGTCTGACCATGATGTAATCTAATTGAAATCTTCCCGTATCTCCCGGCCTTTTCCAAGTATACCTCCTCCTCTTGTGATTCTTGAACAAGGTATTCGCTATTACTAGCTGAAACTTGTTACAGAACTCAATTAGTCTTTCCCCTCTTTCATTCCTTGTCCCAAGCCCATATTCTCCTGTAACCTTTTCTTCTACTCCTTCCCCTACAACTGCATTCCAGTCGCCCATGACTATTAGATTTTCGTCCCTCTTTACATACTGCATTACCCTATCAATATCCTCATACACTTTCTCTATCTGTTCATCTTCAGCTTGCGACGTCGGCATGTGTACCTGAACTATCGTTGTCGGTGTTGGTCTGCTGTCGATTCTGATTAGAACAACCCAGTCACTGAACTGTTCACAGTAACACACCCTCTGCCCTAACTTCCTATTCATAATGAATCCTACACCTGTTATACCATTTTCTGCTGCTGTTGATATTACCCGATACTCATCTGACCAGAAATCCTTGTCTTCCTTCCACGTCACTTCACCGACCCCTACTATGTCTAGATTGAGCCTTTGCATCTCCCTTTTCAGATTTTCTAGTTTCCCTATCACGTTCAAGCTTCTGATATTCCACGCCCCGACTCGTAGCACGTTATCCTTTCGTTGATTATTCAATCTTTTTCTCATGGTAACCTCCCCCTTGGCAGTCCCCTCCCGGAGATCCGAATGGGGGACTATTCCGGAATCTTTTGCCAATGGAGAGATCATCATGACACTTCATCAATTACAGGCCACATGTCCTGTGGATACACGTTACGTGTCTTTAATGCAGTGGTTTCCATGGCCTTATGCATCCTCATGTCGTTGATCATTGCTGATTCTTCATCCTTTTGGGGCAATTTCCCACCCCTAGGACAAGAGAGTGCCCTGAACCTCTATCCGCTCCTCCGTCGTCTTTGACAAGGCCGTTGGCAGAATGAGGCTGACTTCTTATGCCGGAAGTCTTCACCCGACAATGCTGATTATTTGTCAAAATTTAGGCAGTGGCGGGGATCGAAGACGCTACATCTTTTTTTTTTCTTTTTTTTTTTCACAAAAGCTAAATGAAATGCATCCTCTGCAAAAACAAAAAAAATCATTGTAAAACAAATTACAAATGTAAAGGAACAGGGATATACAGGGATGTTGTTTTTATTTATTTATTTATTTTCCATAAAGATCACTCTGTCAAAAGGAATATGTAGATCAGTTCATGGTGTAGTATGTGCATTATATATGGAGCGGTGAGAGAATCGCGAGGTTCATTATCAGCTGTCAAATGTGCACACCGACTGCACCCGGCACATCCCAACTGCGTGGGGGGTCGAGGAAGACCGCCTGAAGATAGTTGGCAAAGGTTTTCCGATAGTGTGACCATCTATGAACCTCATTGTGGGCTTGCTGCAAGAAATACCAAAAGTCGAGTCACGACTTGGCAGCGTCCCCATAGAGGTACGCGATCGTCCAACCTTTGACCCAGATGATCGATTGTGATTTAGTCGCCGGAAAGTAGTCACTCTCCGAATGTAAGAAGGAAGCAGGTGTAATATGTTGCGGGGTCACACGGAGGTAGCAAGCCACCATCTGCCTTCCTAGGAGCCATAGTCCTCCACCGCCATACAAGTTAAGCGGTGATGGTCGTCATCCACTTGGCGACATTTCGGGCATAGTGGAGTGTCCACTAGTCCAATTGCATGGAGTCGTTGGTTGGTGTTGAACTTGCCACAGGTGACAGAGAACCACAGTGCCCGAACGAAGGTAGGAAGGAATTTTTGGTGCACATGTCTCCAAATCTTCGGCCAATGCAACCTGGGGTGTTTGAGTTTAATGACATTACGATTTATCCGTCGTAGCAGCCAAACATAAAAATCCTTCGCGCATGGCGGTCTCGTGCGCGGAAGCTCTTCTCTGATATAACTAAGTTCCACGATAAATGTTGATACATGCGCAAAATGTGACGTAATGTTGCCCACCGCCACCGGAGGTGTGAGGGACGCTGGAACTAGGAGATCTAGTAGGCGGGATGTAAGGGAATCACGCCCGCTACGCCATTGCTTGCACATCGTGGCTAGAAGGAGCGCCGTCACTCGGCTGTGAACATTCGTGAGTCCGAGTCCCCCATTGTCCGTAGGGAGCGTGAGCGTTGCGTATCGCACCTTGAGGGGCGACCCAATCATCACAAAATAGCCTAGTGCTGATTGAAGTCGACGTCCGAGCGTGAGTGGTAGGGGCAGGATCTGCGAAATATGCACCATTCGAGAAACCACATAAGTGTTCAGATATTCGACTCGCTGCAAAGGATCAAGGGGCCGTAGGAGATGTTATCGGACCATGGTACGTGTTGTCTGTAAAATACGACGGTAGTTAACTGCCGCAGTATGTTTTACAGATGAGGTAAAGTCTATGCCGAGATAGCGGAATCGTTCCACATAAGGAAACGGAGTGATTTCTTCCGGCGTAAGGCCCCTTCCAACCGGCATTGCCGCCGATTTGTTCATGTTCACTGCACTACCCGCCGTCACACTGTGGTCCAACAACAGTTCAAGGACCGTCTTCACCTCTTCCTCAGAACGAACGAGCAGCAGGAGGTCGTCCGCATAGGCACGACATTTGAAGGTGTAGCCCCGCAGTTCCATCCCAGAAAGAGAATTTGTTAGCCTCCCAATTAATGGTTCCAACGCTATCGCGAACAGCAGCATCGAAAGAGGGCAGCCCTGGCGAATGGATCGTAGAATTTGAATGGGCCCTGCTATACGCCCATTTACCTGTACCAAGGATTGTGCGCCCCCAAAAATCCTTATAATGAGACCAGTAAAACGGTCTGGAAATCCCATTTGTTCCAGTAAAGCGTACAGATAGTTGTGGCGCACCTTATCAAAAGCACTGTCAAAATCAACCGCCACCATCGCCGCTTTAAGCCGGCACTCCTCCGCCAGCGCTATCACATCACGGCATTCGCCAGTAGCTGTTTGCACATTCACAGATCCACCCGGTGTCGTCTGTTCTGGAGAGAGAACGCTACGAATTAACATACGACATCGGGGCGCTAGCAACCGTGCAAAGATCTTATAGTCGGCATTAAGCAGGGTGATGGGGCGATAATGTGTGACCGTAATTCCTGGCTTCGGTTTATGTACTGGCACCAAGAGGCCTTCCAGAAAAGACGGTGGAATAGGCGCATCGGAATTTAACATCTCGTTGTACATTTCCGTCCATCGCGGTGCCATTTCGTTGCGAAATTCTCGATAAAATTCAGCAGGAAGTCCATCAATGCCTGGGGACCGATTCAACGCATCCTTTGCGATCGCATCATGTACTTCCTCACAGCTAATGGCTTCCAGTAAGGTTCCCGCGGCTTCCACCGTCAGTGCACGGGAGACGTACGTGGCTATACGTTCGAGGTCATCGACAGGGGCTGCTTCTTCCCGATAGATGTGTTGGTAATGGTCGACGAATGCAGAGACAATGTCCGCTTGACGCGTCACTCTTCGGTCTTCGCGGGTAATTAAATCCCGTACCAAAACGCGTCGTCGGTGCTTTCGTTCATTCACGACGTGGTGCATGGAAGGAATCTCGTGCATTATCGTATCGTGACATCTGGCGCACACCATGGTTCCCTGAAGATGTTTCCGAGCTAAAGCCACTAGTTTAGCTTTTATCCTTTTGCGTTCGATCCAGACGTCCTGTCCCAGCGGACCATCGTCCAGGTCGCACAGAGCTGCAAAATAAAAGTCGGTCGTACGGCGGCGCCATTCTGCCATCTCCCTGTTATATGAGATGAACGTACGGCGAAGCGCCGGTTTAGCACAAGTCAGCCACCAATGAAGCTTCGTCGCATACCTTCCAACCCTTCGCTCGCACATCGTCCATGTCTCAAGGATCCGGTGACGGCATTCAGGATCATGTAGATGTTGAATGTTTAATTTCCAAGGGGCCTTACTGTTCCACACCTCTCTGCGGGGAAGAAGCACCGTACAGATGTAAGCGCTGTGATCGGAAAATGCCAATGGCCCGCGTTCGGCGTCCTGGACATCATTTGCATGAGCCCGTGATATATAAATGCGATCTAACCTGCTCGCCGAATGACTTGTCACATAGGTGTATCCCGGTGCATCTCCATGTCGTAATTCCCACGTGTCACTAAGTACAAGGTCGTTGACAACGATTCGCAACTCCTGGCTGATGTTTGCTTGCGGCCATTGGTCTTTCTGGCTGAGAACACAGTTGAAATCTCCACCAGTTATTACACATTCATAACGTCCATGGAAAAGTGGGGCAATGTCTTCTGCATAAAATAGCGCCCTTTTCCGCCGCCGATTGTTTCCCGACGGTGCATAAAGATTGATGATGCGTGTCCCAAACGTCGTGAAAGCCGTTCCCCTGGCCGACGGAAGGTTTTCCACTGGGAAGCCATCTCGCACGTAAACTGCCACCCCACTCCCATTGTGATCTCCATGCGACGAATAGGATTGGTAGCCTGCGATGTATGGGAGTGCAGCAAAGCAATATCCACATCAGATGCCCAAATCGTTTCCTTCAGTAGGTGTATTTTGGCCGGTGAACGCACGTCATTTATATTTAATGTCGCAATACGGTTCCCATGGCGTTGAATCCCACTCTGTCGATGCGCAACATCTCCCTGCATCGGCGCTGGGGGCTGAGTTAGAAGACATTCTCTCGCCCCTCTCCCTTCACCTTCAGCAATTATTAGGCTGTCTTCGTGAGTGCCGGCTGCCTCTGTATGACGTCCGGCGCCTCCTTAATATCGTCATACCACATCTTTGCAGGCAGTGATATATTCGTGTCCATTGGCACAGCATCTGCGACTGGAGAGCCAACTGGTTGTGATTCCTCTTCAGCATCACTACGTCCCGGTACCGTCAATGTGACAGACCGCTACGGGTCTGATCGAACAGTTTCCATTGCCTTATCCTGTTTCGTAGAGGCTGTTGTGTCGTCTTGGTCCACAGGCACATCGTCGTCGGGGCAAGGGGAGTCATCCTTAGGAGATGTCGTGCGACGACGCCGTTTCCTCCTTTTCGGGGAACGATGTTTGCGTGATCTTCCTTCCGTGTCCTCAGATTGTAGGGAATCACGGCTGCCCGACAGGAAAGCATCCGTAGGAACTGGGAGTGTTTCGAGTCCCATCGTTGTACTTGGTGGGAGTTCTGTCGAAACTGATGTTGTCGTCTCAGAGTGCGTTCCAGACGGAACAGCATCCGTAGTGGCTGGAACTGCTTCGTGTACTATCGGTATGCTTGGTGGGATTTCGGTTTCATCTGATGTTGTCGCCGTAGATTGTAGGCTCGATGGAGCAGCATCCTCTGTCATCCCGACGTCTGCTACAAGGTTTCGGAGAGTGCCATCTTGATCTTCCACCGGGGCTGTGTCTTTTCGGTCATCAGCGGACGCAGTGAGGGCTATGGCATAGGTGATCGGTAGTACTGTCATCGCCGGCGACGGCTCCCGCACATCTGAAGGCAGTTGCGTAATCCGCCGTTGCATACAGTTCGATCTGAGGTGTCCCTCCTAGCCACAGCCAGAACATGTACGTGCTTGACCATCGTAAATCACCACCGCCCGAAAACCACCAATTGTCAGATAGGACGGTTTATGCTTCTGAATATCAATAGTGATCTGTCGCACTCCGTTAAGAACGGGGTACGTGGCGAATTGTGTCCAGCGTTCTACTGTGTGACCATGTACCGTGCCGTATGGCTTAAAAGCCTCGATAACTTCGTCAGCCGGGAGCTCAAATGGCAGCTCAAAAACACGTATTGTCCGTACACCCAGACCAGCATATTCTACAGTTACCGTGCCGACATTCCCGTCACTATGGCAAAATCGGAGACCTGCTTTTGTCGCCTGTAGAATTCTCTCACACGCCGCGTCATTTACCATCTTTACATACACCGTGAACTAACGATGGACAGGTGAATTCCGACAATATCGTTTGGCGGTATCTTCACGTCCTCTCGAATGAATCGTTCCACTGCTAAAGCCTTTGGTCGTTCGTAGTTTTTGCAGAAATTGAATCGTAATGTAGTTTTCCTGTACTTGTTCGCCATGATCGTTGTTACTAGCCCGCGCGCAGACTAAGTCCACAAGTAAACAAACACTCGCGCACTCCGCACAGGCGGAAGTATCCGACCTCCGCTTCGCACGGCCGCTAGCGGCGAACTGTTCACCTCTCACTAATCTATTTCCAGTTTTTTACTTTTTGATGAAAATTCATCTTGAATAAATGAAACCGAAATACAAATCTTCTGGTAGTTTAATTGTCACCTTTTTAGCATGCTTCCAATCATAAATTTTTGTATATTCACCTAAATTTCTTACTGTTCCATGATTCTGAAATATAGCCATATACCCTTGTGGAAGAATGATTGTGTTTTTCTTTCGCAAAACCTTATGAATTCTCCCAAAAGCACGATTAGGTAGCCCAGCCACAGAAAAAATCAGCTGAACTTTTTTATATTACGTGGTACATCGTGGATAAGCCAGTAAGAAATCATTGGAGACGTAGAGGAATTCTTATTCTGGGCACCAAAACTATGTATGAGACTAACTTCTTTGTCATCTTTACCATATTGAGTATTACACAGGCGATCATATACTGCCAATGCAAATTCATTTGCTCCTTTTCAGGCATCGCTTTCTTTCCACAGATAAAGAAACATATTTCTCACTATGATTTTGTTTTGAATATCGAGCACAGGCAGTGAAACTGCAACAGTACAACTTTCTTGAATAATATGCAGCTTGGTCAGGTACTTTTGGCATAACTAAATTTTTTGGGCAGTCATATGAATGTGGTATCACAGAATGCCTTAGTTCTTAATTTAGTTATTTTTAGCTCAGTAATAATTTGGATCCTCTCATTACTATAATTATCTTCAGCTTTTCTTTTAACATAACATACACTCCTGGAAATGGAAAAAAGAACACATTGACACCGGTGTGTCAGACCCACCATACTTGCTCCGGACACTGCGAGAGGGCTGTACAAGCAATGATCACACGCACGGCACAGCGGACACACCAGGAACCGCGGTGTTGGCCGTCGAATGGCGCTAGCTGCGCAGCATTTGTGCACCGCCGCCGTCAGTGTCAGCCAGTTTGCCGTGGCATACGGAGCTCCATCGCAGTCTTTAACACTGGTAGCATGCCGCGACAGCGTGGACGTGAACCGTATGTGCAGTTGACGGACTTTGAGCGAGGGCGTATAGTGGGCATGCGGGAGGCCGGGTGGACGTACCGCCGAATTGCTCAACACGTGGGGCGTGAGGTCTCCACAGTACATCGATGTTGTCGCCAGTGGTCGGCGGAAGGTGCACGTACCCGTCGACCTGCAACCGGACCGCAGCGACGCACGGATGCACGCCAAGACCGCAGGATCCTACGCAGTGCCGTAGGGGACCGCACCGCCACTTCCCAGCAAATTAGGGACACTGTTGCTCCTGGGGTATCGGCGAGGACCATTCGCAACCGTCTCCATGAAGCTGGGCTACGGTCCCGCACACCGTTAGGCCGTCTTCCGCTCACGCCCCAACATCGTGCAGCCCGCCTCCAGTGGTGTCGCGACAGGCGTGAATGGAGGGACGAATGGAGACGTGTCGTCTTCAGCGATGAGAGTCGCTTCTGCCTTGGTGCCAATGATGGTCGTATGCGTGTTTGGCGCCGTGCAGGTGAGCGCCACAATCAGGACTGCATACGACCGAGGCACACAGGGCCAACACCCGGCATCATGCTGTGGGGAGCGATCTCCTACACTGGCCGTACACCACTGGTGATCGTCGAGGGGACACTGAATAGTGCACGGTGCATCCAAACCGTCATCGAACCCATCGTTCTACCATTCCTAGACGGGCAAGGGAACTTGCTGTTCCAACAGGACAATGCACGTCCGCATGTATCCCGTGCCACCCAACGTGCTCTAGAAGGTGTAAGTCAACTACCCTGGCCAGCAAGATCTCCGGATCTGTCCCCCATTGAGCATGTTTGGGACTGGATGAAGCGTCGTCTCACGCGGTCTGCACGTCCAGCACGAACGCTGGTCCAACTGAGGCGCCAGGTGGAAATGGCATGGCAAGCCGTTCCACAGGACTACATCCAGCATCTCTACGATCGTCTGCATGGGAGAATAGCAGCCTGCATTGCTGCGAAAGGTGGATATACACTGTACTAGTGCCGACATTGTGCATGCTCTGTTGCCTGTGTCTATGTGCCTGTGGTTCTGTCAGTGTGATCATGTGATGTATCTGACCCCAGGAATGTGTCAATAAAGTTTCCCCTTCCTGGGACAATGAATTCACGGTGTTCTTATTTCAATTTCCAGGAGTGTAGTTACAACATGCATCTTTGCAGGAGTTCGGAATCCATTATTAAAAATCTGAATTAAAATGGTACAGAAATTAGCCTTCTTAACCTTTAGATCAGTAGTGACAGATTCAATGTACTCTTCTATAATTTTTCAATGCGTAAATTAATGTCTGGTTGTAACATCCTCCCGGCGATGAGCCTTTCGAGGGCATACACATTTATAGAACTGTGTCACAGATTTGTTTTTTAATTCAAATGCCTATCCGTTGCTGCCATCACCTTGAAACTCTTTAGGAGCTAAGCCAATTAGAACAAATGTCATTTACACACTCGTTGCACGCTATTATTAGGTAACTGTAGTATACCAAAGAGTTTGTCTCTGTAAACTGGAGTTACCAATGCGTTCTTAATTTGAACCAGCAATGCTTTTTTCACATACTATTTAACTGAACAATCCATTACTAACTTTTGTCCTGGTGCTTCTCTTGTTCTTGGTCTTTCAGGAGGAATGTGTATAGTGTACTTCCAAATTAGAGGGTCTTGTGTAACTATTTCAGATATAGTGTACAAAGTTGCATGGTAACACTTCATGCCATATTTGGCTAGTGAACTACACAGGAAGGCTGCAAACTTCTGGGCATAAATGGGACGTCTTTGGGGCTTGAAGCCTGTGTGCAAAATATAGCTTGTTCCTCATCTAAATGTGTACAATAGTCAAAAGATCTGAAAAAAACTTTACATAATTGTTCTTGTCTTTACTGTTTATTTTTCTTTGCTTTCCAGTTCTCTACATTTCTCACTCTTTTACATACTCATCCAGGGATAGATTTCACACTTACATTCATCTTCAAAAGTTTTAAAATTTAAGAATGATGTGGTTTTCTGCGTTATGCAAATAGCACTGGTTAGTGGAAAAGCTTCCCATCTAAAATCACAACTTCCATTTACACAACAATATGTGGAGCCAACACCTAATCAGAGTTTACCAACAATCACTAACATAATGCTGCATATGGAACTTTTTTAAAGGAAACCTCCAGGTAACCGACTTTTACAAGTAACACTTCTAATCAACAATGATTTTAAAGCACCTTGTACAGATTTAACATTGATAAAATTTTAAAACGTTTGTGGACAGTTATGATAGAGAGTCTGTAGTTGGTTTTGTGTGGGTCATTGTTAGTTTTGATATAGACAAGATATGACCATTTACGTTTCATACATGCATGTCGACATGAATATTTTTGTTAATAATGCACAATTTAGATGCTGCTTTTAAGGTATTAACAGCCAGTTTTGTTAAATAAATAGTGTAGCAAGGAAATCATGGTGACCAATACATTTGAAATTCAGCACAAATTCTTTTTTGTTACATAGAAGGTTGAAACACACGTCAACTGATACAGGACATGAGTGCAGATAGGAAATTTTACTTGCGAAACTTGTCCGATGTCCCGTGGTAGTGAGTTTTTAAATATCTCACAATTTTTAGTGTAGGCATTTGTAATTTCCCACAAATTTTTTTTAAATTTTAGGTTGGGAACAGTTATTTTGGAAGAGAAACAACAATTTTTGGGTCATTAATCGTAATAGTTGGGTAATAAATTATAGTAATTATGTATAAAACATTTGACCGGTCTTCAGTTACAGTAACTGGATAATAAGTTACAGCGATAAAAAGCGTGGTTGAACATGACAGGTCATTAATAATAGTAATATTATAGACCTCTAGTCTTGGATAGATCTGGTAGCCATGCAGGCTGGCCCAGCCTTCCTAACCAATACAACAGTGCTCTTTTGAATTTCCCCCATTTTTGTCTCACACAAGCATCCGAGAGAAGGGGGGTGAGGGTGGAGGAGGGGAATGTGTTCTAGATTCTGGCTGGACTGGCAATAATGGAGAGTGGTCCAGGACCAGCCATGTGCCACTACTGACCCTCAGTAGCGCTCCGTGTCTGCCAGTGCATGAGGACTGCCTGATCTTGATTTGGTGTGGCTGTTCCTTAGTATTCCCGTTCCTCGATCACGTCACCAACAATCGACTTGGACAGCTTAAGGATGGCTGTAATGTCTGTCATTGATCTGTTACTCAGGACACCTCCAATGACCAGTCCACATTCGATATCACTGAAATCTTCTGATCAACGCATTCTGATGTTAGTGCTTCTCCAGTGGTCTGTGTATCATAGGGGTATATCGCTACTTTGGTTCCTTACCATATGCTGAATAACAGCTTCCAATTGTAGCTATTTTACTGGAATAATTCAAAATGTAAATCGAAGACTTTCCTGCTAGCAGACAAAAAACCTTTGGGCGGTTATTCACAACTTGGCTTCGGATACAAGAAATTCAACTAAAAGCCGCTGATGATGTAAAATAACCATATAGTAGGAAAAGGGAACGCAATGATGCAGGAAATAAGATAGTTTCGGAAAACTGGACAAAGATAATTGACACTCAGTCCGAAATGATGTTATTGCGTGTAAAACATGTTACGTGTTATGGTTTATTCATACTAGTCGATATCTCCAAGATAAAGCAAATGCCTGCTCTATCTCTAATTTCAGTAATGGCGACTTTGTCAGGATGTGTGCTTGTAAACAGTGGTGAATGTCAAGGCATAACTGTTGATAGCAGTGCCAAAAAAAGTTTTTGATGGATAATTTATACACATCTGAGGCTTATGTGGGTAAGTATAACTCAGATAAAGAAAGTGAATATGTTCCTGAATGAAAATGCACTCAAACGTTGCTGTACAACAGGTAAATGTGAATAATTCTTGAAGAAGTAAACAATGTTAAGTTGTGTCCATTATCAATTTTTATGAGAATTTACATGACAGTGTGTTGACAGAAATTGTAAAGGCCGTCCTTAACACTGAGCTGAATAACAGAATAACTTTTGCGGTTGTCGTATGTCATTATTTCAAAATTTGGTAATGCATATCTCAGTTTCATAAACTTAAACATTGCAGAGCTTTTAAATTTGTATCTCAGAGGGGTTTCACAGTAATGATTCGTTAACTGGCCCAGCAAGTAAACAGTGGTAAGTCAATGGTAACTGACGCTAAGCAGGTTTATTTTGCAAGTAAGCAATGATAACTGACCATTGATGTATTTTAAGAATAAAGTTTCGAATATACTTTACGATTTTAAACTCATGTTGTTTCTCTACAAATAATTGCTAACAATGACTTGTCTCAATAAAGAAATCACGATGAATGTCCTGGAAGCATCTTATTTATGCGAATTCATTGAATCTTTGCTGTGCTATTTCTCGAAACCACCAAACTGTTGCTTACAATTGTTTACAGCGGATGTCTTCATACTTATGACATTGTTGAGACTTGGTACAGTGCAAAACATTTGAGGAAATACGAATGGCAGGAACCCAGAGTGCCGTAGGCTTCACCAAAGAGTATAACTGTCATATAACAAGTGTTCAAGAGTGGAATCAACAGAAAGGAGCAACTGAAACACTTCCCTGAGCTGGAAGGAAAATTATATTTTGCAAAATGCTACCTTATGTGTTACTGAATAAAAATATGATGCAGTTTATATTATGAAATATAGTTTGGAAGCATTTCCGAAACTTACCCGACATATTTGCGGTTGACATAGATTGGAATTTATTACAAAATCAACAATAAAGGGATTTTATTGCTTAATGGCTTAAAAAACAGTAACGTAAAGCTTTCACTTAATACGAGGAAAGCAAGAATACTGAAACACTACGGGACTACACATCACAAGAATTCCGTCTTGGGATTGCATTGTGCTCAGTGGGCTAAGAAATTGAGCCTCTGTGGCGAATGTATTGCGTTCAGTGGAGTAAGAAATTAAACTGCTGTGGTTTCCTTGGGAGCACTGTGAATTCAGCGCCATTGACCTTATTTGGGCCGTTATCAAGAAGAAGTTAGCGAAGGAGAATAAGAATTTTAAGACAAATGGTTCTCCACGCCTGCCACTCCGCTCTGTAAAGTGTTCCTCAGAGTACGGGAAAGGATGTATTATGTCACAGGCACAAACTACTGTACTGATACGTACAGAGAGTGTTTGTAGCAACAAAACCGTTACTAATTAAAGCAGACGAATGCAACAGTAGTGAGATCTCAGCCAGCATCAAAAACAAGAAAGGTAATACTTTTTAAATGTCTTTTCCAGCATTCTCTCATGCACAGCTAATAGTAACGCACAATACTTCAATCTTCCACTTTAATGATAAAACGCACAATAAATTTCATTGTTTATATTTCGAGTGCAGGCGAGCAATTTTCCATTTTATTTTATCGCTGTGCGTGACAGCCAGTAAATGCGGAAATGCTGTACTCGAAGATGGATACGACGATTCCACTCCTCGCTGTAGGCATATGCAGCGCTTCTATGACGACAGTGCTCCACTGCACCCGCAGCTACTAATGCAACTGCTTTTAAAACTCTTAAATGATAAACATGAAGTTTACCCATTAGCAATTATGGGTGATGTGAACAACAAAACTTCAAGCTTTACAGTCACGTTTTCTCCATTCAAATGGTTCAGGTGGCTCTGAGCTCTATGGGACTTAACTTCTGAGGTCATCAGTCCCCTAGAACGTAGAACTACTTAAACCTAACTAACCCAAGGGCATCACACACATCCATGCCCGAGGCAGGATTCGAACCTGCGAGCGTAGCGGTCGCGCGGTTCCAGACTGTAGCACCTAGAACCGCTCGGCCATTTACTCCGTTCCAATAGGAACGACAATAAGCTCAATCGTAGTATCTTACAGTTGATATTATTACAAATAACAATAAACGGGAAGCAAATGGACTGCTGTGATTTATTGTTAGAAAAAGAAACCAAAAAACTGTAGAATCCGTGGAGCTTCAAAAGTTTACAGTTTACAAAAAAACACCTGGGAAAGCAGGCACAGACATAAATATTTCCGATTATATCACCCCATTTGCAACCAAAGTAATATTCAGAAGCCCAATAAAAGTTCTCATATCCACGACTGGATCAACGTAAAGGAATACCGATGGTCATTACGTCATGTAGTCAGAATAGGAACTCGAAGCCCATTAGGAAGTGGACAGCAGATGCAGATGTAAACCCGTTGGGGGACTAGAATTCGGAAGGCCGAAGTGATCGCAGTACCCCTAGGATATACTTGCAAGGAATGAGTCGCTTAACAGACGAGAACATTGTCGGCGACGTGTCGAACCCATTACTTTACGTAGACACAGTTGTAACATGTCCCTGGAGTGCGTCAGATAGGCAGACGACGGATTCACTGCCCAATGTTAAGTCAGTTCCCTATTGTTCTTCCAGCCTCTGAAGATTGTCAAGACACCACGTTCACGGGTCCAATCTGTACTTTTTATGTGAAGGAATGTATATCACCGAGCATACAGATCATCTTCTCTGTCTTAGACATTGTAAGAAGAAAATTGTGCTGTTTTAACGTGTCCTGGCACTTAAACCAACGATAATGGCGATTGTTTGCTACATCCTTGTCCTTTGTCTCAGTGCCTTTCACTGTTTCCTCTCATGGATTCTTCTTCACATACGTGAATTCTGCGTCCGTATCGAGTGGACTGTCATCCATATGTTTCTGATGTGTCATTCTGTTTCATATGATCAGGAAGCCGTCTGTCAACGCGACACAACACGTATCCCGGACGACAGTACCAGATACGCTAGGAAAAAAGCATGATACACACTGTGTTGTATTGCAGTATATTCATAAACTACTGGTTTCGGTCATACACCATCTCCACAGTGGAAAAAATATTTATTGTAACACGGTGAAGGTGGTCCATGTTCGAAACGAGTAGCTAATAAATATATTGTAATACAGCACAGTGTTCATTATGCATTTCTCCAAGTATATCGACGCTGTTGACAGCTGTCTCAAAAGAGAAAACCCTTGACTACGCGATATCTCAGCCAAAACTGTCGTTTCAGGCACGCTAAGCCATCTCATCCGACTCTATAGCCTATGTTAACTGAAGCACACTTTTGCGGTAACGCTGGATTCAGTGGTACACTGGTTCGAATGCTGGCAGTGGACAATTTTGACTTTTTAATCTTTGTCCAGCATAGGAAGGAGGGTCGGTGACGTAGAAGTTGTTGATCACCAGCCTCTGCGCCAGTATGCCGGTTTAAACTCTAAACCACTCCCTAGAGTTCTTGAAGTGAGTGTGTGACATTGTTGCTGGTGATCCGTCCTTCGGATAGCAGCGTTAAGCTTGGTGGACTCGTTGGTACTATCCTCCCTTGACTTCATCTGTAACAACACAAACCTAACACTACACTTCACAAGCAGTCATCACATCCACACGGCTCAGATATACACCTGAGACTTTATAACAGGCCGGAGGAAGGCAATGGTAAATCACTTCCACTATAAGTGACTTCGTAGGCTTTCCCCACGTAATAAGGCTTGAAAGTCTCTTCGGCTTGCTGCCGGAACCTAAAATCAACTCCATTCGATATTTCGGCGATCCAACTGGTCGCCATCTTCAGGATAATGCTGTTTCTGCAGATGGGTCCTGCTGAGAACTGATGCCAGGCTGCAAATCGACGTCCTATTAAGCCACCGTATCGTACACGGCGCATGCGCTGTCCATCACGGTTGCTGCCCTCCAAGACCTGTCTGTTTTGATGCGGGATAGTATAGGATTCCACATCCTGCTGACAAGAAACCCATTTTTCTGTTAATTAAATTATCCGCCAACCTAATTTCAATTACCTCTTCATAGACACTGTTCCAAAAACCAGAAGTGTTGACAACTATTACAGTTTTCTCAAATTTCATACTGTGTCCGTCATTTAAGCAGTATTCTGCTACTGCCAATTTCTCTGGCCGTTGTAGCCTCGCCCGCATCTCGTGGTCGTGCGGTAGCGTTCTCGCTTTCCACGCCCGGGTTCCCGGGTTCGATTCCCGGCGGGGTCAGGGATTTTCTCTGCCTCGTGATGGCTGGGTGTTGTGTACTGTCCATAGGTTAGTTAGGTTTAAGTGGTTCTAAGTTCTAGGGGACTGATGACCATAGCTGTTAAGTCCCATAGTGCTCAGAGCAATTTTTTTTGTTGTAGCCTCGTATGACGGCGATGTTCCACACACCCCCCATGAACTGTGCGAATCGTACGGCAGATGTAAGCCTTCCCACATTGACACGGAATTTTATACACACCGGGTTCCCTAAGCTGCAAATCATCTTTCTCATAACTGAGTAGTCCCTTAATCTTAGAAGGTGGACGGAACACACTCTTAAAATTCCTTAAAATTCCTCCAATCCAGCATAAGAAAGAAAGGCCACCGATCTATAATCCTCTTCATGCACCTCCAGTGACAGTCCAAACTCCATATCCTGGCGAATCTGCTTCTCAGAGTATCCATTTTCCTTAAAAACAACCATCAAATGCGCAAGTTCTTGAATTAAAATCTCCGCGTCGGAAATGGCATATGTTCTGCTTACGAAAGTCCTAAGGACGCCACTGCGTTGGTGTGGTGGAGGACAACTCTTAGAATGTAGATACCGATCTGTGTGCATCAGCTTTCCGTGAACACTATAACTCAAAGTACCATCTTGTTTTTTATATTCCATAACGTCTAAAAATGGAAGCATCTCATCACTTTCAACCTCCATGATAAATTTAATGCGACGATGAAGACAGTTGAAGCGGTCCAAAAATATGTTTAAGAGCATCACGTCCATGTCGCCAGACGAAAAAGATATCATCTACACTCCTGGAAATGGAAAAAAGAACACATTGACACCGGTGTGTCAGACCCACCATACTTGCTCCGGACACTGCGAGAGGGCTGTACAAGTAATGATCACACGCACGGCACAGCGGACACACCAGGAACCACGGTGTTGGCCGTCGAATGGCGCTAGCTGCGCAGCATTTGTGCACCGCCGCCGTCAGTGTCAGCCAGTTTGCCGTGGCATACGGAGCTCCATCGCAGTCTTTAACACTGGTAGCATGCCGCGACAGCGTGGACGTGAACCGTATGTGCAGTTGACGGACTTTGAGCGAGGGCGTATAGTGGGCATGCGGGGGCCGGGTGGACGTACCGCCGAATTGCTCAACACGTGGGGCGTGAGGTCTCCACAGTACATCGATGTTGTCGCCAGTGGTCGGCGGAAGGTGCACGTGCCCGTCGTCATGGGACCGGACCGCAGCGACGCACGGATGCACGCCAAGACCGTAGGATCCTACGCAGTGCCGTAGGGGACCGCACCGCCACTTCCCAGCAAATTAGGGACACTGTTGCTCCTGGGGTATCGGCGAGGACCATTCGCAACCGTCTCCATGAAGCTGGGCTACGGTCCCGCACACCGTTAGGCCGTCTTCCGCTCACGCCCCAATATCGTGCAGCCCGCCTCCAGTGGTGTCGCGACAGGCGTGAATGGAGGGACGAATGGAGACGTGTCGTCTTCAGCGATGAGAGTCGCTTCTGCCTTGGTGCCAATGATGGTCGTATGCGTGTTTGGCGCCGTGCAGGTGAGCGCCACAATCAGGACTGCATACGACCGAGGCACACAGGGCCAACACCCGGCATCATGGTGTGGGGAGCGATCTCCTACACTGGCCGTACACCACTGGTGATCGTCGAGGGGACACTGAATAGTGCACGGTATATCCAAACCGTCATCGAACCCATCGTTCTACCATTCCTAGACCGGCCAGGGAACTTGCTGTTCCAACAGGACAATGCACGTCCGCATGTATCCCGTGCCACCCAACGTGCTCTAGAAGGTGTAAGTCAACTACCCTGGCCAGCAAGATCTCCGGATCTGTCCCCCATTGAGCATGTTTGGGACTGGATTAAGCGTCGTCTCACGCGGTCTGCACGCCCAGCACGAACGCTGGTCCAACTGAGGCGCCAGGTGGAAATGGCATGGCAAGCCGTTCCACAGGACTACATGCAGCATCTCTACGATCGTCTCCATGGGAGAATAGCGGCCTGCATTGCTGCGAAAGGTGGATATACACTGTACTAGTGCCGACATTGTGCATGCTCTGTTGCCTGTGTCTATGTGCCTGTGGTTCTGTCAGTGTGATCATGTGATGTATCTGACCCCAGGAATGTGTCAATAAAGTTTCCCCTTCCTGGGACAATGAATTCACGGTGTTCTTATTTCAATTTCCGGGAGTGTATGTATCTCCAGAAGTATATTGGTTGCAAAGCCGAGGTCCTCAGTGCCATATCATCGAAGTCCTCCATAAATAAATTGGTGACTATGGGTAATAAGGGGCCGTTAAATTAAAAATACGTGGATGTCAGCACATGATGACAAAGCTTCACCAACTCTTCATCCAATTTTTCACTAATCAAAGTAAGGGACTCTTCCAGAGGGACTTGTATAAACAGAGATATCACTTCAAAACTCACTAATAGATCTGAAGGAATCACCCTCAAAGATTTCAATAGTTGCATAAAATCCACTGAATTGGAGATATGGTGTTCACACTTGCCAGCATATTGACTCAGAACAGATGATGAATACTTCGCCAGGTGTTTGGGCTCAAAATGGCCACCTGGCGGCAGTCTGAAGCTGGACAGTAATGATGTCCAGTCTGGTCTGGCCCCTATGTGAAATGTTGGAACTCAAAGGGTAGTCTGGTCACCACTGTGTTGGCCGAGTTTCCGCCGGCAGGAAAACACTTTTTTGTCCCACTGCTGACGGCGTCTAAAGCTAGCGAAATGAGGGGTGCTCAACTACCGGACCTACCGATAGATGGCTCTAGCGCGTGCCGGCCAAAGATCATATCATTGAGTGTCCGCCATATCTGAATTTGGCAAAAAACGAAGTGTCGAAACACGGATGAAAATGTTTTTCGTTCTGCGCCCTCATAAATCTTTTATATTGGATGTTCTAGATATCTACACATCAACATAATGAAATGTTTCTAATCTAGTGAGAAAAAAACAGTGACAGTTCTGCTATGAAATTCCTAAATTCGAGTGTGTTTTCGAAGTTTGACAAGCTGACCTATAAATTGTTTACTATTAATTTTATGAGTGCCTTACTTATTTGCCCGTTTTAAAACACTATTTAAGATGGTGGTCAACAAATTACCTTACTTGCCAAAGCTTTTAACAACAGGTATAATTCGGAAAAATCAATTGTGGAAAACGTCTCTTGAAAAATAGTTGACAACGTTTGCTTAGGGGTATCTTTACTGATAACAGAAATTACAACTTAACTATTAAAGTATTACTTACGTATAAATGGAACAAATTGTTATTTTTCTTTATCTGAAGTGGTGCATTACCGATCTGCATATATGCTGACACTGTAATTGCAACATGCACTTACGAATTTGGCTTTCTCTTTGATCAGAAATTTAAATGCCAAGATTTTATTAACGCCTGTATGTGGTATGGTGTATTTTAACTGAGTGATAAGGTAGAAGCACCAGTTTTTGACAGTGCTTCAGTCTTTGATACGAGACAAGAAATACATTTAAATGAGACAAACACAAAGGCCAACGTTAAGGCTCCTCTTAAAAGCATGACTTGTATCATTAATAACATTATATTTGACTGCTCCATGATGATGTAGGAAGTGAAGGAACTTGTTGAAAATAACATCGATCACAGCGGTTAATTTTAAGGTTGGGGTGTCTTAAAACTGTAATTTTCCAGTCTGACACCCAAACAATGACTGGTACTATGTTTTTATTTTAAAATTGAATTCAAAACATGTCAATGAGCAAAATTAATTACACTATGAATTACAACCATGGAATTTTATTTCTGTGAATTTTGGTTCCAGTCTTTGACATGGTGTCAATCACTGGAATGACTGATTGTCAGTATAGGGCCAAAGCAAAAAACAAACCTGAAAGTGAAAGCTGCAGAAGCTGACCAGACAGGCTGCTACAGTCTGTGTGAGACAAGGGTGACATTATATTGCAAATTTAGTGTAAAAAGTTCCATATTGTCTGAATTTGTCCTACACTGACAGGACATTCTAGTCCAGTCGATTTTCTTATCTGCAAAAGTACACTAGCCAATACCAGTGGCACAAAGGTAGCGCCAAATTACAAACTGCCCGGTAACATTTGGAAAATAACAAATGACGCAAGCAGAGTTTTCAGTTCTCATGAAAGCTTGCTTAATTTTTTTCCCCTCTGCATATGCTGCTGTAAAGTTTGCTCCTCCTAAGAACATAATTTTCTCCCATCTCTCTCTCTCTCTCTCTCTCTCTCTCTCTCTCTCTCTCTCTCTCTCTCTCTCTCCCTCCCCTCCTCCATGTAAAGAGTATTACTGTAATAATAGCTAATAGCATACCAAGAACGTGAGGGTGTCACAGTGGAGATTTGTTTTCTTGTAGAGACGTCTGATACAACTACTCCACAGCAAAACTTTCTTTCAATAGGTGTGGTACCAGTGCATTCCCATAAGATAACAGAATATTATGTCTTCCAGGAATCACATTGGGCACACCACATACAGCATAAACTGTACAGCAACTACAATGTTTTGTGAGTAAGTAATAGCAGTCAGTATCTTTAATTTTAACATAACTCTTGACTCCCACAATTACCTGCTTGTACGTGCGCTTGTACTACAGGTTATTGGTAAGGCAAATACTAATTGAATAGGTCTTCACACTTTTAATACTTAGCAGAAATTCTGAAAAAAGTAAATTGTTTTATTACTGTATCACCTCTATGGTGAATTAAGAGGCACTGAACATTTAATAGAAGCCTTATTTTTACCTGCTATTGATAAAGAGCCATTCCAAGTTCTATACAGAACAATCTCTCGCATTTTTCATGAGGTTTGTTATTCTGTACACTAATATTTCTTCTTCTAAATGGTGAATAATGCATTCAGACATTATTGGTATTAAAGATAATTCATGAAATAAATTATATTTAAACGCGAAAATTAAAGGTTCCACATGGCACATGACAAGTACCTTGCTACACACATGTATGTACAAATTCCAAAATGTCTGTGAATTTGAGTTACAAACTTTTTTAAATAGAAATATGAAGAGCACAATACTTTGTGTCTGCAATAACTCAAACGTAAAATACTTTAGTTCCCTATTGGAAACTTCATTCTTTATGGGACTTGTGCAACTACTTTCACTCTTAATGGAAAACTAAATTGCTTATGTTAAAGTTAACTAGCAAAAAGTGTACTTGTTACATAACTTCTGTGAAGTAAGATTCTTTAATGTTAGTTCCTTCCTTTGTCATCATAACTTGATAATTTCAGTTCCATACGGGACATATGAACTAAGAAAGTGAAATGCTTTTATTACTATGACCAAACAAAATCTTTTTAACATGTAGTCCACAGTTCAAATCAGCAAAAAGTGTAACAGTGTAATTAAAGTAAATGTTGATGAAAATTAAGCATGTAACGTGAATACTTAAATTTCCAAGATTTCCGAGTGTAACTGTAATCACTGTATTCTGTAATTTGTAGTGCTAGAAAGATAATTCTGTATGAATATTTCTCTTCCCTCCCCCCTCCTCCTCAATACAGGAAAATATAATAGAAAGACCTCCTAGCAACATAAAGATAAAATTCAGAAAATTAGGTTTTGCCTGATTCAGACCCCCTTATTCTAGAATGGTTCTAAAGTAATAAGAGTGCTTACGATCAATTGGAACATTTTGTTCATTCTAGGAAGTATTAGAATAAGAATTAACAGAGTAACAATTTTATTGCTTTTATGTTGCAGAGTATCCACAAACACTGCTGTTTGAAACATAGGGCCACTGCATACTCCATTAGATCACACCCATCCTGTGATTGAACTTTTTATTAAAGTGAAAAATTCAAGTTAACATAGTTATTGAGGGAAATATTTTCTCACACTGAAAGCCATCTGTCAAATAAGTCCCAGAACATTTTTTTATCATTAATTTCACACAAAGCACCTGTTATTAATGCAAGTGCATATTTTGCGACACCAAACATCTTAAAATAAGCTTATATAATAAACAATTATAATTTTGTTACAATATCTACACACGATGTAAAGAGTTAATTTTACTTCAATGTGATTCATCCTTTGAGGTTCATCATTACACAACAACAAATCTATGGACAAAATAGTTTTAAAAAATCTGTCAAAATGTCACACCCATCTGCATGGAATGCCCCATTACATAATCCTTTCCAATTTGAGCACTATACATGATTAAACAATATGAGTTTATTTAACTTCTGCCTTATACCTGACTTGTTATTTAAAATTTTCTCTGCAGACTTTTTTCCATATGTTTTTAAGCATATGCAGGAGTACAGGGATGCAATCTTACAAACAAGTTGAGTCTGATGAAAGCCCTCAATCCCAATTTCATAATGGTAATCATGACCACGAGCAGGAAATGGGTAATCTACAAATTTATTTTTAACATAATGCAAAATCTTGGCCTGTATATACTTCTGTCGCATATCCCCAGCAATCACAAACATCTGAAACAGTTTCTCTGAGTATTCTACAACAGAGTACATGCAGTCACTTGTTTTAATCGGTCTTCCCGGTTAACAAAATTTACAAATGCATTTTTACTGGCCATATTGGGAAAAGCATAGAGAGCACCACATTATAATGCAGATTTAACTACTGGTGGATTCAGTATGCGAAGACAGGCTTCGCATGTGATCTGCCTTGAAAGGCGCAAAGATACATACAGTGCAATATAATAGAGTATGTTTTGCTTTTAAAATGAAAACTTAATCTTATCATCAAGAAGTGCATACCATTTCTCTATTTCATTTTCTGCAGTACTTTCATCAATTTCTACTACATGCTTTCTTGCTTGAAAATCATAAACAGGTGGCAAACAACACATATTAAAATTTGAACAATTCCAATTCATTGCGGTGACACTGTTACCCAAGAGCAAATTTCTTATGGCACATTTGAACTGGTATGCATTTGGATTGTTGTTCCAACCACCTCTGGACCAAATGCAGGAAAAAAAGCTCTATGTGGTCTTGTGACAGTTTATGTGTTAGCAAATACTTCAGAGGAGATTCAACACGAAGCAAACTTGCCAGAGTTATGTGCCTGACTGATTGCATATTGAAAATTATCCCAAAAGCAAAAGTATTTCTTGCATGGAGCAGGAACGGAACACCATTGATTTGTAAGCTTTTGATATAATTTTCAGTATCTCTGAAAATACCAAGCCAATAAGATCTGTTGTCAAGTCTTAGGGGGCTCTTATACCCTTTACCTAATGGATTTCTGGAGTTCAGAATATCAAAAATCCTATCAATATAATATAAAATTCTACTGTTGCTTCACTCCCTTTAAAATTTGGATCACCAACCCTCCTCAAAAACTCTATACTATCAGCCACAGTAGAAAAAAACTGCGCAGCTAATGAAACATTCATTTTTCTATTTACATAACTTATATGTTGTCCTGATACTTTGTTGGCAAATGTCATACCTTCTTCTTGTTGTACCTTGTTCAATTGCTCAATGAAATGCCATCTAATAATGCCAGTTGGAGACTCAAAAACAGATACTTCTGCTGCAGCATTTCTGGCTAACTTAATCATATGACACATGTCCAAGATACAATAAACATTGTATTTTTCCCAGGATGAGGAAAGTGGCTTTTCATCCTTGGAAAAATTTAATGTACAGCCAAGTGATCGTAAAGTGCTTATATTTATCTTGCAGCCATCACATGTAACACACCAAACCCTAATGCCAGAACTATGCAGCCTCTCGAAAGCAGATTTTATCAGTGTGGCCTGATTATTTGGCTGTACACCGTTGATATGGAAATATGCTATCGGGCATTTAAATTTGCCTTTAATAGAGACTAGCATGAAAACCAGAGCCTCATATGCCTCTATTACTTCTTTTGACTGAGGCTCTTCTAAAAAACCTGCGTATTGCTTAGTTCCTTGGTCCCCAACAACTTGCTTCCTAATTGCCATACTGTCTACAATTAGACATGAATCGCTGAACTGGTCCCTTACAATTGGGTTCAAATCAATGTACTTAAAAACATATTGTAAGAAGCCAGGTTCACAGTCTACACTTGCCACCCATTTGGAAATCAGTGGTTTATGGGGCAGAGGCATTAATTTTTGAAGGTATTCATACGCTGCTGGTGAATAAAAGTAGACAGTCATCGCAAACATTTTCACATTTGTTGTTTATCTATTACCCTTTGACGAGAGAAAGTTCACTAAATTGCACACTAATTCCACTTGTGTTCCTTTCTAATGATTGAGGAAGTTATGTAACTTCACAGGAAGATGCCCCTTGTCCTTCAATGAACTTATGATGTCATCCATGGAAAACACTTTCTTCTCTCTTCTTCGAAGTTTTTCACGGATGCGCTTCAGTTTACGTTTTAATTCGCGCACAGTGTCTGAGAAAAAATTGCAAGTTTCGGTCGCCTTGTCTTCCATTTCTACTTTCGACTGTATACCACAATCAATTACTGAAGAACCAACTGCACTCTGAAATAAAGAAATAATTTCGTTATATATGACTGAAATAACTCAAGGCTTGATAAAAAAAAATATTATAAGAAAACTTTGGAGGTGTGAAAACATCCTTATACTAACGTTTTCGACACAATTCGCAGCTTCTGCATTGGATAAATGAGACATGCTTTCCACGGAAGAACTCTTACTGACAACATTCTCCACGCAATCAGTACCTTCTGCTGTGGACAAATCGAGCACGGATTCCATGACAGAACGCTAAAAACACAAATATGGACGTGTATTACAACATTGCTTGGACCTATGTAGCCCATTTGTGTCCGTACGAAATAAATTCACAAAAGTAAAAAGCACACACATAGCAAGGAAATTAATTAGCTACCTCAAATGGAGAAGCGTCGTTGTCACACAAAATCCTAACAACATGTCATCGTGGCTGTTTATTTGGTGGCATCAAATGTGTCGGAAAGGCAAAACATGATGGCACTGCTTCAGGTTTGAGACGTTTCTTCCGCGTTCCAGGGCTCACTACGTAATCATCTTGTCGGATATGGTTTCCGCAAAGAAAACTGCAAGACGGAGGAATAAAACCTTTCCGCTTCACGGAAGTAATCCACTTCTTTAGCAGCTCTGGGTGCTTTAGAGGAAACCTGTTCAAAAACATCGAATTAGCAAAACGCATTAAGTCTGCATTTTTATCGTATTGTATCAGTAGCCCTATTACCTGTGAAATGGTAAGTCACTTTCCTTACTCCATCGCTTCGTACAATTGAAAGCGGAACAAGAAATCACCATTTCGATAATCCTTAATTCCTTATACACCGTACAGACCGAGAGAAACTTCTTCCCAAATTCGAATATGGCGGACAATGCAGACGCCAGTAATCATGACAGAACACCAATCAGCTGGTAGAGCCATCTATCGGCAGTTCCGGTAGTTGAGCATCCCTCATTTCGCTAGCTTTAGACGCCTGTCCACTGCTGCGCCAGCCGCAGTGCTGGGAGCTATTCAGACTAGTTCGAGAGTCCGCCGCCGCCGGTTGTCACATGTCGGACGTCTCAGAGGGCTACCACCTGTAGACACTTCAATGATGATTGTTCAGCATAGTACTCGCAGTTGGCAAGATATTGTGCAGTGTACTGAGACGCAATAAAATGTTTTTAATATCCAATCTTGTTGCGTCTACTTATTTGTGCGATGGTGAAAACGATGAGGAGATCATAGTCTCTCGGATCTATACATCATCGACAAATGTACGTGGCAACCAGAGGTGCGTAAACCAGGTCATAATTGGGGGCACCCAAATTACTAATAGCAGGACGTAGAGAAACCACTTCCTTATGCAGCTTAGGCAGACCATACAACCTAGGTTGAACGAAAGCACCAGGATGAAGTTTCTTACGTAAATCTTCGGACAACGAACTCTTTTTCTACAGTGAAAGTGTCTTGCGCTTAATCCTTTGTGTGAGATCACTGGATAATCTTCTGTGCGCCGCGTCGTTGAGTAGTAAATCCATTTTTTGGACGTAATCATCACTGGCGTCATTACAACTGTCGCATTCCCCTTGTCAGCTGGTAAAACTACTTCTTCATTGTTCCTAAGGGAACGAATGGCTGCTCTCTCTGCGGAAGAGATGTTGTCCCGTGGTAGCCGAGCCCGACGTAATGTGTGGGACACTGCTTGCCTTATTTATTCCGCTTGGTCCTCGGGAACGCTGCGTACTGCTTGTTGTAAAAGGTATCTTGGGAGCGGGGAAAAATTTAAACCTTTCTCCAACACCGCCACTGTGGACCCATCCAATGGCTTGTTAGAAAGGTTAACCGCAGTGCGTCGACTACTAATGTCTTCTAATGCTGTAGAATGAGAAAGCAACCGTTCAAATTTCGAAGATTGGTTCACAATCCGATAGCGTCCATGTGGAATCATCAACCCACTGCCAAACATCCCATGAAAACTGCGATGACAAGTTCAAATGTAAGTAAAATAAAACTTTGGAAACAATATCTAGCTGTCTACGGGTAAAACGAATGCGTTCTGTTGTAAGTGCTTGGCTTGCACTCTCCTTAATCCCATTAGCTCTGTTACTACTAATAAAATGAACAAATCTGGCAAAATTAGGAATAATATCTTCATCATGGCATTTCAACAGGAAGGCGAGTGTACTCAATAGCTTTCCCTTCTTCCTCCGAAGTCTATCTAACTTCTGTACAAGTTTCACCACCTCCTCCCCGTAGAGGTACTTGATGTGAGTTTGTAGGCTTTGCCGGTGTAATAAGTGTTGAAAGTCTCTTCGGGTTTGCTGCCGAATGCTAAAATCAGCTCTATTCGATTCGATATTTCAGGTTCTCAGCGGGACTCATCAGCAGAAGTAGGATTCTCCTGAAGATGGCGACCCTTTGGATCGCCGAAATATCGAATCTGCCGGTAAATATCGCGGCCCAACTCTAGCTAGCCAGTCTCTTGCTTGTCTCTGAAGTCTCCAGTTACGCGAAGTTGAATAGCAGAGTCTTAACATTGCCTGATTTACGCTTGTGATTTGGATTGCTCCCGGACTGATGTGTACGCTTGACTTTGCTATGTTTGTACTTGTTTTTGTTTAGCCGCACACTTTGTGAACTCCGCTGTAGCCAGTGTGGGTAGTCATAAACTGTGTTCTACCTGTGCAGAGTAGGTTATAAAAGTGGTGAAGACAAATTTCTCACCGTGCATCTGTTCCAGAGAGACGTGGACCCCGAGTATCTAAAGCTGTGGCAACGGAGTCACCACTACAGTAATATCAGCAACAGATAGGAAACCAGATAGAATTCCACTAGCAACAGAAGAATCTTTTTTTATTTTATTTTACAACAGCAGCAAGACTAACAACAGTTCGCAGCTGCAGCTTTCTCGCCTCCCACTCGGCCATTTACTTGTTTCGACGAGGCAAATGAGAGCTGGAAACTCTGGTTACGGTACATTCTTTTGTTCTTCACTGCTATACAGGTAACTCACCCTGATCGTCAGGATGCGCTCTTACTGTCTTCTAGTACTAGACCGTACATAGTCGTGCAAAATCTACACTCACTCTCAGGTCGCAGTAGTTTGAGTTTTTCTGACTCACTGTTACGGTCACCAAATCCTCGATGTAACAACTTGGCTTAAGTTCCATCAACGTCTTAAGCATCGTAAGCAATCCTCCGCAGCCTTGGCTGCTAACTTGCAAGGCCTGGCACGCACTTGCGATTTTTTCTGTGTGCAGTGTGGCGCATCTTATGTGACATCCTTAATTCGATATGTTATTATACGTCTCACCCCTGATAGAGAAAGTGCGAAGGCTTTAGAGTCAACTGATCCGAACCTGAGCGATGTGCTAAAAGTTGTCAAGGCTCGCGAAGTAACTGCTTCAGCGCGAGCAGTGTTTCGTTATTCCTCTGGGATAGTCTTTGTTAGTTGTATTAGTCGTCATTGTGCTCTGCAGTCAGTTGATGAGTCCAATCAACATCATCTTGCGATTTATCGAGAACCCATTCGTCCGCAAGTCCGGCGACATGGGATTCAGTAATCAGTAGAGTAATTAGTGATCCTTCGCCCTCATCGGAGGTAGAGGCGCAAAAACAGAAATACTTTGTTCCGCCTCGGTGTGTCCGTATAGTCAAGACGAGGCTCATACAACATTGCCAAAGAGTTCCGGAGAAGTTCGTGCCAACGGCCTCTCTCTGCCCTTTCCATGACGTCATCTGTTTTGCATGCCACTTACTGGGGCACCTAGTGATTGCCTCGCCCGGCGTGCGTCAGAAACATCGGCCATCAGCAAAGTGCACTCTATCTTGTCAGAGTTCATAGCAGCAGCAGACGCAATGCAAAGCCTCATATTACAACTGGATATTAATGGAATGACAGACGATTTTCAGTTGAAAATAGGAACGGCGGTGTGTCTGATTAATGAGTATACGGACTGGCACATTGGCTTCCCGCAGTTGGCGCTCCGATCAGCACAATATGCTGACGTGCATGGACAGTCGATCCCATTGCTAGATCAAAAATGTTCAAATGTGTGTGAAATCATACGGGACTCAACTGCTAAGGTCATCAGTCCCTAAGCTTACTCACTACTTAACCTAAATTATCATAAGGACTAACACACACACCCATGCCCGAGGGAGGACTCGAACCTCTGCCGGGACCAGTGCTAGATCAGATCGTAGTCCAAGCAAAGTATAAAAATATAGCTAGGCAACGAACTTTGGTGGTAGTCAACTTATGGATGTCAACTGACATTTTAGGTTTAGACGCTTTTTGATTTTCAAAAGCAGGGCCACCTGAATCTAGTTTCAACTTTGATACCATTCACAGAATTTGACACGTCATGCGTGTAATTTAAGCAGCTGTTTGAACCAAGGTAGGTTGTGCAGCAGGGTTGTAGACCCATGTATCCTTAAAGAAATCAGAAGTGCCTAAGTTCTGTATAGCTCATCCAGTGCATTTCGCCATTTGTTGGCAAGTTAAAGCAGAACTAGATAGGTTGCAAAAAATACGAGTCATATCTCTGTGATAGTCTATCCTGTGACTACGCGCATGGTCGTAGTTCAGAAACCAAGTGTATCACTTAGACAGTAAATGCATTCACAATTGCGAATATGGACAATTATCAGCTTTACAATGGGATGATGAGCATAAAAATTTGCACCGGAGCGGGACTGGAACCCGGATTTCCTCCTATAGCGAGTGGACGCCTTACCTTCTTCTTCTCCTTCTTCTCTCTCTCTCTCACCCCGCCCCCTTTTTTTTCTGAGCTCGTTTTGTTCGTTAATGTTCGTTGCATTTGTGCTGGGCTGACGTTCCATTACACCTGTTCAAGTTCCTCGTTGATCTGTTCGCTCAGTCTTTTTATTACAGAGGGCACATTTTGGCTATTCGTGGACGACTCCCAACAAAAATTTTCATATGTGTCAACTATGTATCGACAACCTGTACGTGCACATCCCTTAAGTATATTCCCATAAAGGCGAGATATTTTACTTGAAACTCGCTTGCCTGGTGTCGGCAGAGCAACGCGATATATAATATATCGAAGTTATGATTCAGAATTTCTGGTGATTTTAAGTCTACTACTAATTCTCAGTCAAATGTCGACGTGTATCACTTCCCAGGAAGGAGGAATTGGTTGGCAAAATTGCCTGGGGGGTGATTATTTTTGAAAGATAGATCTCACAAATGCCTGCTTTCAATTACCTGTAGATGACCACATGAAACCGTTTTTAGTGATTTGTACGCCATTCGATATAACAGACAGCCGCTTGAGATCACAGGCCCTCCAGCGATATTTCAGGTATAACTTGACTAATTCGTCCAACGTATGCCAAACTAAGTCAGTTATTTAGACGACTTCCTAATTAATGGTGTGATAGGGGAGTAGCACTACGCAACCTACAGATGTTGCTAGGGTGCCTCTAGCCTCATGGTCTGCATTATCGACTCGACAAATCAAGTATCTCAGACAATCAAGTATCTCAGACGCATAGAAAGGAATGAATGTGTCACAATATACACAAACACACACACACACACACACACACACACACACAGATTCATGTGGACTCAATAACTAACTTGCTAGCCCCTAAGAACCTCAAAGAACTACAGTCATTCCTCTGTGAGGGTGCGGTAAAATATGAATTGAAATACTAAGATGAATAGATGACGATGGTCCGATATTGGGTGTTATAGTTGTGTAGGAATGAAGTGACTTCCACAAGACAGTAAAAGCTAATGACTAGTATCAGTCTAAAAAAGTTCGTCTCCTTCCTAAACCTCCCATTTTTGCGGCAAGAGATGAACTCAGTGTTACTGGCTCGAAGAAAAACTTCTGTTTTAATTAAAATTCGTATATTTGTGTCAAATACTGTACAGACGCCAGTTTTTATTTTATTTTATTTATTTATTTACTTTTTTTCAAACGTGCGGATGCTCCTCAGTAGCTACAGAAATTATCTTTAAATGTTTCCAAACTTTAGCTATTTGGATTAAGACACGCTAACTGACGCCCTTGCTCTTGTAGCAGACTGCAGCGTCACCGGGAGATAACACTCGCAGTTGACCACAGCGATGCTCTTTACAGTTAATCAGATTTTATCACGAATCTGAATTACAGGTATTGTCTCAGTAATATCGATGATAAATTAATGCTAATTCGGAAACTGTAAATGTGCCGATAATAATACCCTATTACGAACGAGCTTTAGTCTGATTTATGTGTGGATAACAGAGGAAATTGCAAGGATTACTGCGGTGTAACCACATGAACACTGGTATAATTTGTTCAAAAGTTATTATTTCCACAATACAACGTAGGATGCGAGCAAAATTTATTAATGGCGGAAATTACACGTTGTACAAACAGAGTATCATTTTTTTTCAGATTGCGCTCTACAACAGTCTGTTAGTAAGCCATCGTTAAAAATTTCAGTTTACTTTGTCTGGACGCACTCACCAACCGATCATAATTCCTTTTCTATACCTTTAATTTCCTTTCACCAGCGTCGTCGCAGAGAAATCTCTCTCAGGCTGTTTCCCCTTGCTCCACAGGACATGCTTCACGCCTGAATTCGGTTTACGACGTAATTGCTTCACGGTGACCAATCAAGTAGTAACTGCCGGACCCGTATGAGCTCTCTGCAACCGGAAAGCTGTTATTAGGGTGTCCAATCTCGCACTGATCGGGAATAGCAATATTAATAAGTCATTTATCACAACAGCCGTTATCAAAAAGTGTCATATGGTTTTAGAATTATACGCCTATATAATTATGGAACACGTTTTATGACCACGTACTATGATCTTTTTATAAGCCTAGAATCTCCTATGTACGAATCAACATCTGTGGAAACTCTGATAACCTTTTTCGACCAGTGTGTCATAGGTAAGGTTGACGCCGCATTGCTTGACTTCAGGGCGACATTCCGTACAGTACACCACCGTCGGTCAAAAATGAGAATACGGGCTTTTGGTGTTTTGACAGCAGCATTTATCCGCTGGTTCCCTTCTCTTCGCCACTAGCGCAGGGTGTGCTGCTTATACAAAACGAATTCTAAACATCAGTAACGTTTTGCCAGTTTATTTATATACGTCGACATATTTATATTCTTCGACATAAATAAAGAACAAATAAGTACGCATAGCATAAGGTTAACAAAAAATCGTTTGCTTGAAATTTTTTCTGGATGCTTTTCTCATTGATATTAAGATACAAAAGCAAAAATTTTAATGGAACTATTTTACTGACTCTGTAGTCTTTCCCTTTTACATAATTTTTGGAAGCCGTTTTAAGTCACTTTCAGGCATGTTAATGCCCTTTTGAGTCCATTTTTGTCACTGCTGCATCACTTCGGGCATATTTGTATAGGCGTGACGTGTTCATTATACTCATACAGCGGGACATAAGAACTTTATTGGAGAAAAAATGCTGACGAAAATCTTCGTTTAGTGACAAAAATAACCATTACGATAACCTTAATGGCCTTTCATGTGTACAATGCGCCAATTAAAACTACATTTACGCCTCAGCCCGGATATTACGTGCATATTTACGGCCATAAATACGGTAATTTCGAATGTCTGGATCTCGGTAAGGGATAAAGATATCGAAAAATGTTTCAAGATTACCCGAGGTTATCATCTTCAGAATAAACTGAAAAAGCTTCGACGATTTGCCATGGATAGAAACTATAGAAGTGAGCATACCCACAGTTGATAATTCGGTAAGCAACAACCATAATTTTTCGGGTGTCTCTTGACAAAAAATACAGAATTCCAAAAACGAGGAAATTTCGTTTCTAGATGAATGCCTGAGGCTTGTACAATTTTGAGCCATTTGCTATTGTTAGTTACGTAGACTTTTCCGCCCACGAAGTAAAAACGGCTAAATACCTGTTTAGCGGTCTTCTACATAAGTACGACAAATTTGAATGTCTTGATGTTGGTGACGAGGAATTATATCGATAAAGCTTTCGAAGTTCCCTGAGAATATCATCTTACCAACATATGGTAAAAATTTCGACAGTCTACCATGAACATGATGGCCATCCCCGCATCTAGTACTTTTCGTACTCAAAAATTGTGGTATTGTAGGACAGCTACAAGATGTCTTTTCTTCCGATGGGTATACAAATCATCACTAAGAAAGAACTATCCAGAATACTTGATCCCTTATCTTTGAGACGGCCGCTGTGACCGAGCGGTTCTAGGCTCTTCAGTCCGGAACTGCGCTGCTGCTACGGCCGCAGGTTCAAATCCTGCGTCGGGCATGGATGTGTGTGATGTACTTAGGTTAGTTAGGTTTAAGTGGGGGACTGATGACCTCGGACGTTAAGTCCCATAGTGCTCAGAGCCATTTGAACCATTTGAACCTTATCTCTGTGATCAATAGGACCCGAAAGAAGGCTTCCGGAAAAATTTAATTTTTGAGCGTAGCTCTTTGGAACGTATCGGTACCGTGAGTACGGACAGATGTTAAAAATAAAATCTTTCTTACTCCCGAAGTCGTTAGATAGGCAACTTGCGATCTCGTTAGGGGGACTGAATGTTCGTTTCAGCCGTTTGTTAATGTAGATGATTCAGTGACTTCGTGGCCCTCGTGTCTAGATTTCCGCAATTCGTCTGGCTCAGTCAGAGAGAACACCATACACCGCCATTGTTCTCGCAGACCCGCCCCTGATGGTGCTCGAGCGTCGGCAGTTAATTCCGGTAATCCAGCGGTACACGAGCTGGCCCGTGGGGAGCTATTTGTCGTGTGCGAGACAGCCACTGCCCGTGGTATCGGCAAGTCGATTAGCCATGCGGCCGGCTCTGACCGCCGGCTCGCCTTTCTGGCAACCTGACATGGTGCTCGATTGTCAGGTCATAACTGTAAACTCTGATGTCCACGTGTGAACAGGTTTCCACACAGGATGTATGTATCTATGAGGAAACTATTAAATTAATAGCCGGAACTTGGAAAAATATCCACCTTATGCCAAGACTGACTACTTGCTCTCAAAAAACAGAGAACTGTAAAAGCATGGTAATCTTTGACGGCAGCGTTAATGAGTCGCAACGAGATTTAGCTCTGTCACACAAACATTTGGAAGTAACAAGTGAAAACCTCTATTCATCGATGGTATATGACTGTTGTGGCTATGGTCTAAATGACCAAAAATATCTACCTTTGACCCATGAATGAACAGCCACGCGATATGCCTGCAGTTAATGAAACACGAGGTAGAAAATACCTTAAGCACCGCAACGGAATATAGCCAGTGTATCGAAGTCTTTGCTTCAAACGTCCGCCTCCTTAGCTGAGTGGTAACATGCTTGCCTCCCATGCAGCGGGCCGGGGTTCGGTTGCCGGCCAGGGTCGAGATTTTCTCCGCTCGTCGACTGGGTGTTGTGTTGTCCTCATCGTCATTTCATCCTCATCACTGACACGCCAGTCGCCCAATGTGGCCTCGAGTGAAGTAAGACTTGCATTCGGCGGCCGAACTTCCCCGGATGGGGCCTCCCGCCCAACAGCGTCATACCATCATTTCATTTCATTGCTTCAAACGTCTAGTGACGATAGATCACGTCATGGGGAACAACTTCTGTTAAAGACGAAGTATTTGGTAACACTTTCAGGAGGTGGTAGGTATCTTTTCATTGCATTCTACGGACCGGGCAAGACCAAATTTGACCAGATTACCAGAGTTTACTAACCAGGTGCGCTGCATGTGTATACCACCAACCCCGGTAAATCGATTGAGCGGTTTTCCAACAAGGAAACCTAAAGCGGAAATTGAACTGTTATTTTGCTGAGCCTGTTCCCTTTCAGATAGTGCAGATGAACGAATTACAGGCAACACACGCTGCGTGCACACATCGCAGAGTGCGTACGCCCTGCTGCCTCTCGGGGGCATAACTAGTAATAAGACGCCAAGCAACAAACTCTCTCTCTGGTCATGATGCACGGCTAACTAGGACAAATAACACAGTGCCGTACAGTATGCATACACCTCAGTGGAAATCAGTTAGAATAATTATTGACTCCAGGACAAAGTTTTTAAGGATAGTTTACACGAGCAGACCAGGGAAGAAATTTATAATCAACCTAACGCTAAAATAAAATTCAATCTGTTCCATGATACATTCATATCATTATTTGAAAATACCTGTCCACAATAGTTAAAAACGGTTCAAATGGCTCTGAGCACTATGGGACTTAACATCTGTGGTCATCAGTCCCCTAGAACTTAAAACTACTTAAACCTAAAAAACCTAAGAACATCACACACATCCATGCCCGAGGCAGGATTCGAACCTGTGACCGTAGCAGTCGTGCGGTTCCAGACTGAAGCGCTTAGAACCGCACGGCGACACCGACCGGCAAAGTTAATCAAAAAGGAAGTTAATTAGAAAGGCCATTGTACGGCCAGACCATGGATCACTAGACAAATGAAAATACCATGTGAAAGGAAATAAAAACGTGCCTCTTAGCAAGAAGAAGTAGAGATAATCGTAGACTACAAAAACTACTCAGAATTACAAAGAAAACTTATTTCAAATCAATGAAGATGCACATTACTAATTACGACAACAGGCTCAAGGCTGTATGGTATGTAGTGAAAATCATCCACAGAACAGGACAACATCACTATTGAACAGAAGGAAAGGGCTACGAATGATCAACAGGTACCAAACACATTTAATAATCATTTCTTAAATATAGTAGAAATATAGGGACGAACAGTTAAAGAGAAAAATCACAGCAACTCTCATAGAATTCAATCAAATGTATCACCAACTTCTTCTTTCTGAAATTAGAAAAATTTTACCGTCTCTCAAAAATGAAAGGTCAGCCGGTTTTGATAATGTTTGTACGGCACGAAAGAACTATCTTTTAGGATAGAAACTACGAATATCTGAATCCTCGGACATATTTATCACGTTGATATTGCGTACATAAATCGTCAAATAACAGCTCGCACGCAGACGTCCTTAGAACGCTTCCTCCTTGAATGGAAAGAGACAAATCATAATGTAGTATATGATGCACTGAAGAGTGTACTAAGTTTCACATTTCAAGGTGACCTGTAGAATACAGAAGCAGATGTAGTTTAACCACTTATGATGGTTTGTTTATCTTTCTGTGTAATTCGAAATTTAGTGAACACTTGACACAAAATCACAGCTTAATTCACTTACTTTCTTGACAATCGTCGCTAAACTTCACAACACATTTCATGTGAAAGTAAACGTAAAATCAAAAAGCACGTAAGTCAAACCCCTTAGATACATCCTCATCGTAGCTTGCTGACATCCTCTTCTAGCTTTTTCTTGTATTCCATTCCGTTTCGATTCCTTCTCCGTATTTTGATCTTAAACAATTCTGAGATTTTCTTTTTTTTGTCATCAGTCTACTGACTGGTTTGATGCGGCCGGCCACGAATTCCTTTCCTGTGCTAACCTCTTCATCTCAGAGTAGCAATTGCAACCTACGTCCTCAATTATTTGCTTGACGTATTCCAATCTCTGTCTTCCTCTACTGTTTTTGCCCTCTACAGCTCCCTCTAGTACCATGGAAGTCATTCCCTCATGTCTTAGCAGATGTCCTATCATCCCGTCCCTTCTCCTTATCAGTGTTTTCCACATATTCCATTCCTCTCCGATTCTGCGTAGAACCTCCTCATTCCTTACCTTATCAGTCCACCTAATTTTCAACATTCATCTATAGCACCACATCTCAAATGCTTCGATTCTCTTCTGTTCCGGTTTTCCCACAGTCCATGTTTCATTACCATACAATGGTGTACTCCAGACGTACATCCTCAGAAATTTCTTCCTCAAATTAAGGTCGGTATTTGATATTAGTAGACTTCTCTTGGCCACAAATGCCTTTTTTGACATAGCGAGTCTGCTTTTGATGTCCTCCTTGCTCCGTCCGTCTTGGTTATTTTACTGCCTAGATAGCAGAATTCCTTAACTTCATTGACTTCGTGACCATCAATCCTGATGTTAAGTTTCTCGCTGTTCTCATTTCAACTACTTCTCATTACCTTCGTTTTTCTCCGATTTACTCTCAAACCATACTGAGTTCTCATTAGACTGTTCATTCCGTTCAGAAGATCATTTAATTCTTCTTCACTTTCACTCAGGATAGCAATGTCATCATTGATTTCCTTTCACCTTGTATTTTAATTCCACTCCTGAACCTTTGTTTTATTTCCATCATTGCTTCCTCGATGTACAGATTGAAGAGTAGGGGCGAAAGGCTACAGCCTTGTCTTACACCCTTCTTAATACGACCACTTCGTTCTTGATCGTCCACTCTTATTATTCCCTCTTGGTTGTTGTACATATTGTATAAGACCCGTCTCTCCCTATAGCTTACCCCTACTTTTTTCAGAATCTCGAACAGCTTGCAGCATCTTATATTGTCGAACGCTTTTTCCAGGTCGACAAATCCTATGAAAGTGTCTTGATTTTTCTTTAGCCTTGCTTCCATTATTAGCCGTAACGTCAGAATTGCCTCTCTCGTCCCTTTACTTTTCCTAAAGCCACACTGATCGTCACCTAGCGCATTCTCAATTTTCTTTTCCATTTTTCTGTATATTATTCTTGTAAGCAGCTTCGATGCATGAGCTGTTAAGCTGATTGTGCGATAATTCTTGCACTTGTCAGCCCTTGCCGTCTTCGGAATTGTGTGGATGATGCTTTTCCGAAAGTCAGATTGTATGTCGCCAGACTCATATATTCCACACACCAACGTGAATAGTCGTTTTGTTGCCACTTCCCCCAATGATTTTAGAAATTCTGATGGAATGTTGTCTATCCCTTCTGCCTTATTTGGCCGTAAGTCCTCCAAAGTTCTTTTAAATTCCGATTCTAATACTGGATCCCCTATCTCTTCTAAATCGACTCGTGTTTCTTCTTCTATCACAACAGACTAATCTTCACCCTCATAGAGGCTTTCAATTTATTCTTTCCACCTATCAGCTCTCTCCTCTGCATTTAAAAGTGGAATTCCCGTTGCACTCTTAATGTTACCACCGTTGCTTTTAATGTCACCAAAGGTTGTTTTGATTTTCCTGTATGCTGAGTCTGTCCTTCCGACAACCATACCTTTTTCGATGTCTACACATTTTTCCTGCACCCATTTCGTCTTAGCTTCCCTGCACTTCCTATTTATTTCATTCCTCAGCGACTTGTATTTCTGTATTCCTGATTTTCCCGGAACATGTTTGTACTTCCTCCTTTCATCAATCGACTGAAGTATTTCTTCTGTTACCCATGGTTTCTACGCAGCTACCTTCTTTGTACCTATGTTTTCCTTCCCAACTTCTGTGATGGCCCTTTTTAGAGATGTCCATTCCTCTTCAACTGTATTGCCTACTGCGCTATTCCTTATTGCTGTATCTACAGCGTTAGAGAACTTCAAACGTATCTCGTCATTCCTTAGTACTTCCGTATCCCACTTCTTTGCGTATTGATTTTTCCTGACTAATGTCTTGAACTTCAGCCTACTCTTCATCACTAGTATTTTGTGATCTGAGTCTATATCTGCTCCTGGGTACGCCTTACAATCCAGTATCTGATTTCGGAATCTCTGTCTGACCATGATGTAATCTAATTGAAATCTTCCCGTATCTCCCGACCTTTTCCAAGTATACCTCCTCCTCTTGTGATTCTTGAACAGGGTATTCGCTATTACTAGCTGAAACTTGTTACAGAACTCAATTAGTCTTTCTCCTCTTTCATTCCTTGTCCCAAGCCCATATTCTCCTGTAACCTTTTCTTCTACTCCTTCCCCTACAACTGCATTCCAGTCGCCCATGACTATTAGATTTTCTTCCCCTTTACATACTGCATTATACTTTCAATATCCTCATACACTTTCTCTATCTGTTCATCTTCAGCTTGCGACGTCGGCATGTATACCTGAACTATCGTTGTTGGTCTTGGTCTACTGTCGATTCTGATTAGAACTACCCGGTCACTGAACTGTTCACAGTAACACACCCTCTGCCCTACCTTCCTATTCATAACGAATCCTACACCTTTTATACCATTTTCTGCTGCTGTTGATATTACCCGATACTCATCTGACCAGAAATCCTTGTCTTCCTTCCACTTCACTTCACTGACCCCTACTATATCTAGATTGAGCCTTTGCATTTCCCTTTTCAGATTTTCTAGTTTCCCTACCACGTTCAAGCTTCTGACAGTCCATGCCCCGACTCGTAGAACGTTATCCTTTCGTAGATTATTCAATCTTTTTCTCATGGTAACCTCCCACTTGGCAGTCCACTCCCTGAGTTCCGAATGGAGGATTATTCCGGAATATTTTCCCAATGGAGAGATCATCATGACACTTCTTCAATTACAGGCCACATGTCCTGTGGATACACGTTACGTGTCTTTAATGTAGTGGTTTCCATTGCCTTCTGCATCCTCATGTCGTTGATCATAACTGATTCTTCCGTTTTTAGGGGCAATTTCCCACCCCTAGGACAAGAGAGTGCCCTGAACCTCTATCCGCTCCTCTTTGACAAGGCCGTTGGCAGTATGATGCTGACTTCTTATGCCGGAAGTCTTCGGCCACCAATGCTAATTATTTATCAAAATTTAGGCAGTGGCGGGGATCGAACCCGGGACCGAAAACGTTTTGATTATGAATCAAGGACGCTACCCCTTTTTTTTAAAAGATATTTTTTTTCTTTTTTTAATATTTAAGATATTTGTTTTTCTTTTTTTTATATTTTTTTCTACCCCCTTTTTTTAATAAAATGGAACTAAAAAAAAAGTGCCACCGCCACTTTTCATCCTATTAAAAAAAAAAAAAAATCTGGTCCACTTCAGGCGTTGGCTCCTGACTAAACCTACCCCAGAGAGCTGCCTATATACCAGGGGAAATATGGGAAATCAAGGTTAGGGCTATCCTTACAAACAAAACAAAATCTTTCTTTTTCTGAATTTTATTTTAATTTTTTTTTTTGTTTTATATTTATTTATTTTATTTTATTTTATTTTATTTTATTTTATTATTTTTTTTTTTTTGTGTAGTTGATCAGAGGCCTTCTGCGCCCCGCTGGTAATATGTTGAGTCACGTCTTCTCGAAATTGATGTGTTCCGTTCAATTGTTCAGAAATGTTCATTGGTTCAAACAGGAAACCTTCTCCTCTCTTGGCTTAACACATTCCAGCTGCGAGGCGGCTCGTGGAAAGCACTCCCAAGGAAGTTCGAGAAAAATTGTCTGTATTTTGGGTGACGGACAACGACATAATGACGGTCATTGAGGTATGTCCAAAAATCGAGTACAGAGTCTACAGTTTGTCCAAATAAGTAGTGAATGGCATGTCCGCGAATCCAATTCACAGCATTGGTCTTTGTCCGAGGAAAATAGTCACGTTCCGGAAATAATAATGAAAGGGGAGTAATCCGATCCGGAATGTCCCGCGTTAGAAAAGCCACAATACGTCGAACCAAGTGCCAAACCTCCGCCGCCGGTCCGCAAACAAACCGATGTTCATCATTGTCTGGCACTCCACACGTGGAGCATAGAGGTGATTGGGCGAGGTGGATACGATGAAGGCGAAATTGGTTGATTTGCTTACCATTGACAGTTATGTACCAGACAGATTGAACATTCGTGTCAAGGTAACAGGCGAACACCGCGCGCCATACATGACGCCAGTCAACCTGTGGGAACTTTAGTTCAATCGGGTTGGGTGGACGACCTAATTGGAGGACATTGTATACTGCCTTTGTCTTGAGTAAAAGCTGTCTTGGTAAGGTGAGGCGTAGATAACTGAGTTCCAGAAAGAAGTACCGTATATAATGGAACTGGGCCGGAACATCCGAGATCATCACTGGGGCTGACAGTGAGACCGGCGAGTATGTCGACAGGAGGAGACCAGTGAGGCTCGTTGGGCAACGTGTCCATACCGTCATCTGGGAGCTGACAAATAGGGCGCGAGCTCTATCCGGCACGTGAAACAGACCTATCCCACCTCGTTCACGGGGAAGAGTAAGGGTCGCATAGTTAACTTTGAACAACATCCCAGAGCTGACGAAAGATGCCATCGCTGCCAACATGCGACGTGCCACAGTAAGCGGGAAAGGTAGAACTTGCGCTACATGGGGAACTCGGGATGTGATATATGTATTGACATATCGAGCTCGTTGGAGAATATCTAGGGATCGAAGGCGATGGTCCATAAGACCTGCTCTGATCATTAAAAGGAGGCGTCGGCAGTTGATGGTGGCTGAACGCCGGAGATCAGATGAAAAATCTATTCCCAAACAACGAATGGTATCAACGGTGGTGAGAGGTGTAACGCACTCCACGGGAAGTCCCGTGCCAATGAACATAACTTGTGACTTACGTACGTTTAAAGAGCTACCCGACGCCTCACCATAAGTCGCTACCCACGTCAAAACAGCTCGAACTTCGTCGGCATTACGTAAACAGATGACGACATCGTCAGCATAGGCCGTGCAACAGAATCGGAAGCGATCTATGGACAACCCTACCAAACGTTGTCTTAGTCCACATAGCAAGCATTCCAAGGAAAAGGCGTACAAAATTGCTGATAGAGGGCAACCTTGACGTACGGATCGACCTATTATTATCGGTGGAATGAGTCTGCCATTGTACATAATCCTGGATGAGGCACCCCGCAGAAGGCGCATCACTACCGTGATAACGGTGACCGGGAAACCCATATGGTGGAGAACGGCCGTAAGGAACGAATGGTCAACCCTATCAAAAGCTTGACTGAAGTCCAAAGACGCAAGTGCCCCAGAGAGGCGTTGTGCCTGGGTAACGGCGATCATATCCCTGTAGCGGCATAAAGCCGTGCGAATATTGTTGTCGCCTCCCAAAGATGCTTGGTCTGGCGACACAACATATCGGGCAACGTTTTTAAGTCGTGCTGCCAAAAGGCGAGTGAAGATTTTCATATCACTGTTAAGGAGGGTGAGTGGCCGATAATCACTGATATGGTTGCCACCGTGCGGTTTATGTACAGGAATAATAATTCCTTCCATGAAAGCGTCCGGCACAGGTACTTCCGGAGACATCAGTTTCCGACAGATGGAGGTGAAGGTGGACTCTAACAAATCACGGAAGGTGCGATAAAATTCGAGGGGAAGACCGTCGGGGCCCGGGGAGCGATTGATGGTTCCTGCCCGGATCGCATCGCGGACTTCCTCATCAGTCAGCTCCGACATCAATTCAATCGCCGCATCTCCTGGGATACCACCGAAGTTGAGCTGTGAGACTTCCTCGATCAACTCTGGGGAATGTGGAATTGCGGCGTAGAGCTGCCGGCGTGAAGCACATTCCCTATGGCAGATTGGGTTACGTAGCGACGCCCTTCTTGATCCGTTAGGACGTGAATCAATTTTCGGCGTCGATTTTGTCGTTCTTGGATGATATGGTACATCGACGGATGTTCATGAGGCATGCGATCAGCAGTACGAGATCGTACTATCGCCCCTTCCAAATGCCGTCGCATGAGATTGGAGATTTGGGCCTTAGCTTGGTTCATCCTTGTATGGCGCTCAGGGGAGGCTGGCATCGTGGAGCATTCTCGTAGGATCCTGTAGTAAAAGTCCATAGTGCTCTTCCTCCAGGCAACAACATCTTTGCCATACCGGATTAAAGTTTTTCGAAGAGCAGGTTTTGCACACTGGATCCACCAGGATATGGTAGACGGATACGTGGGTCGACGTCTATTACATGTGATCCAAGTGTCTTCTATTAGAAGTCGACAGTCAGGTGAATTAAGAAGTGCCGTGTTCAGTTTCCATAAACCACGTCCGTGCCATACCGCCTGTCTTGTGAGAACAACATCACAGAAGTAAGCCTCATGGTCTGAGAAAGCAACAGGCCAGATTTCAGCCTGTCGAGTGTGTTGAATTAGGGATCGCGAGATGTAGATGCGATCCAGTCGGCTAGATGAGTGCGCAGTGTGGTACGTAAAGCCCAAAAGATCACCGTGAACATGTCTCCACGTGTCGACAAATTGTAGCCGCGTGACGACTGTTTCGAGAGCTGCGCATGGTGAGTGACGCGGCAATTGATCCTGAGGTCGCTGGGTGCAATTGAAGTCTCCACCCATGATCCAGTCATCGTGTGGTCCCATAAAAAGGGGTGTGACTTCATTCGCGAAGAAGGCATTGCGTTCACGACGGTAGCTGGAGCCCGACGGCGCATAAATATTAATGATGCGTACACTAAAGAGAGTAAGGGCCATACCTCTGCCGCTGGGGAGGTATAGGACATTTTCGGCAGGAAGACCTTCGCGTAAGATGATGGCAACACCACTACCGGTGTCCGAAGCGGGAGAAAGATGCACCGTGAAGCCATGTGGTGGTGAAAAATCGGCGACATGCACTTCCTGAAAAAGCGCAATATCTATGTCCGCATCATAAATCATATCGCGGAGCAGCGCTAGTTTGTGGGGCGCACGAATGGTCGCGAGGTTAATCGCTGCGACACGATAATGCTGGTGTTGGAGTCTCATAGGCACAGGCGGGGCTTCTTCTTCAGGAGCGAGAGGTCGTCGATCTTGCCGGTCCGCTGCAGAGGCTGCTATTGTGGAGAGTTTGCGGGCGCGGGCGCAACCGATGGGGGTGCCCCATCATCAGCAGCATCCACCCCAGTCCCTGCAATCTCCACGTCGTCTGCCCAGGAGACTGATGCTGCGGTAGGGCATCGGCTGTGCACGTCATCCACGTGGAGAGGAGACGTAGTTTTCGTCTCATCGGATAGGCTCTCTTCAACGTCGACCTGTGGGGGCGACGGCGTCAATAATGAGGGGTGTTCGTTGCCAGTGGTCGCCTGTGGCGGGTCTGTCGCATCAGCCTTTCGGTCATCAAAGATCGGTTTGTCGTCCATCTTCGGGTCTGCATCCCCGGTATCCATCCGTAGAATGGATTCATCAGGGGGTGTACGGCTACGTTTCTTTCTCTTTCGTGTCGACCCTTGTTTTCGAACAAGTCGTTCAGAGTCCGATGGCAGGTGGCTTTCGTCTGACTCCGGACCAGTCTGAAGGAAAGCAGAAGTAGGTACCACTCCCGGATCAACGTCCATCTCAGTAGCATTTTCAGTCACAGTGCTGCGATGATTCGGCAGGTTAGGATCTGGCGTCTGGGGCACCTCAGAATGAATCTCAGGAGCGGTTGCATCTACCTGATCAGACGACGTCAACGGAGCAGGAAGACTCTGTGTAGACGTGCTACCTTCCTGGGCAACCTTGGCGTATGTGACAGGGATCTGAGTCATCACCGCTGGGGACGCTTCCTCGCCGACCGGCGTCTGGATCAGGCGGCGTCGCATGCAGGCGGATCTGACGTGGCCTTCTTGTCCACAACCCGCACATGTTCGGGGTTGGCCGTCGTACATGACAATGGCTCGCACCCCGCCAATGGTCAGGTATGATGGAATATGCTTTTTCAGTTCAATTTTGACCTGACGCACACCATTAAGGACATGGTAGGTCGTGAAGGTTTGCCATTTTTCCTCTACGTAACCGATGACGTTACCGTATGGTTGTAACGCAGAGACAACTTCGTCCTTCGGCACTTCAAAAGGTAGTTCAAACACCCTAATCGTGCGTTGACCGTACTCTGCGAGTTCAAGTGTTACAGCTCCGACGTGACCATCAGAGTATTTGAACTTAAGTCCATTGGCATGGCGGCGAATAACATCTTCACACACCTCGGTGTTTGTCATTTTAATATGAACGACACTACTCGTGATCGAAAAATGGATTCCGATAACGTGGTTAGGATCTAAACGAACTTCTTCACGTATGAACGTTTCAACTTCATGTGCACGAGGTCGCGCATGTTCAGCTGGGAAGGAAACTTTAAGGGTCGCACGGCGGTAAGCGCTCGACATGTCGTTCACGGTGGACGGACGCAAGCCTGAAAGCTACGACGCGGAAGTAAACAACGCCTGCAGCGGAGCACTGGCCGGCGCGCGGGGCCGTCCGCACGCTGCCACGGCTGAGAGCCGACTACCCCTAGACCACGGTGACCCACGTTATCTGAGATTTAACGCTAAAATAAACATTCTTCAGAATATCAACTACGTTAAACTGTTAACTTGTTTATGTCAAATAATTTAACTCATCTGTGTAGAAACACTTGTACGGCACGAAAGAACTATCTTTTAGGATAGAAACTACGAGTAATCTGAATCCTCTGGCATATTTATCCCGTTTATATCGTGTACATAAATTCTCAAATAACAGCTCGCACACAGACGTCCTTACAAGGGAACTTCGCCATCACACACCCCTCAGATTTAGTTATAAGTTGGCACAGTGGATAGGCCTTGAAAAACTGAACACAGATCAGTCGAGAAAACAGGGAGAAGTTGTGTGAAACTATGAAAGAACGAGCAAAATATACAAACTGAGTAGTCCATGCGCAACATAGGCCACATCAAGGGTGCTGTGAGCTTCAGAGCGCCATGGTCCCGTGGTTAGCGTGAGCAGCTGCGGAATGAGAGTTCCTCGGATCAAGTCTTCCCTCGAGTGAAAAGTATAAATTTTTATTTTCAGACAATTATCAGAGTTCAGGCACTCACACATAATCAACTTAGCTCTCCAAAATTCCAGGACATGTTCAGATTTGCTTGGACATATGCAGGATTTGACTGTCTACACACGGAAAAATTTGAAAACGTTAAAGACATAAGTTTTGACGGAACACAGGGAAAACTGTGCGACTGTGAGACTGGTGCATTCATTTGTTGCAGTTTATGTGACAAACTCTTATGTTTTCATCACTTTTTTGGGAGTGATTATCACATCCACAAGAAAACCTAAATCAGGCAAGGTAGAAGAATATTTTTACCCATTCGCCAAGTGTGCAAGTTAGGTAGTTCGACAACATATTCCTGTCATGTGACGCACATGCTGTCACCAGTGTCGTATAGAATATATCAGACGTGTTTTCCTGTGGAGGAATCGGTTAACCTATAACCTTGCGATCAAATTCTTTCGGTTCCCATTGGAGAGGCACGTCCTTTCGTCTACTAATTGCACGGTTTTGCAGTGCGGTCGCAAAACACAGACACTGAACTTATTACAATGAACAGAGACGTCAATGAACGAACGGACAGATCATAACTTTGCGAAAATAAAGTTTTCATCCGAGGTAAGACTTGAACCAGGGACCTCTCGTTCCGCAGCTGTTCACGCTAACCACGGGACCACGGCGCTCCTGAGCCGACACTATCCTTGATGTGCCCTATCTTGTACATGGACTACTCAGTTTGTATATTTTCTTATTTTTTTTCATAGTTCCACACAACTTCTTCCTGTTTTCTCGATTGATCTGTGTTCAGTTTTTCAAGGCCTGTCCACTGTGCCAAATTATAACTAAATCTGAGGGGGGTGCGATGGGGAGGTTCCCCTGTTAGAACCATCATAATGGGGTTAAACTACATCTACTTCGGTACTCTACAGGGCACCTTGAAATGTGCGACTCAGTGCACTTTTGATTGCACCGAGCGAGGTGGCGCAGTGGTTAGCACACTGGACTCGCATTCGGGAGGACGACGGTTCAATCCCGTCTCCGGCCATCGTGATTTAGGTTTTCCGTGATTTCCCTAAATCGCTTCAGGCAAATGCCGGGATGGTTCCTTTGAAAGGGCACGGCCGATTTCCTTCCCCATCCTTCCCTCACCCGAGCTTGCGCTCCGTCTCTAATGACCTCGTTGTCGACGGGACGTTAAACACTAACCACCACCACCACTTTTGATTGCACCATAATATTGCATTATGATTTGTTTCTCTGTCGCATTTTAATACATGATCAAAGGTCACAGGTTTTGCAAGAAAGTCGTGTTTCAGGATATAAAGTGCATGATAGTAAGGACAAGGAAATATGGAGCACTGATGAGGAGTAAAATTATGTTCTTGTGTATTTGGTTATCAGAAGATGTTCGGACGCAAATCGGAGAACACCGTATAATAGGGGCCAACCGAATGAGACAGGATGAAGGGGTACCTCTGTCCAGCCGTCCTGATTTGTGTTTCCGTGATTTTCCTGCACGTCATCAGGCAAATATCAGGATGGTTCCTTCATCAAGTCTATGGCTGACCACCCGTCCTATCCATATACTCAAGAATACTGTGTGTATATTTTGGAGCTATTGACTTTTCTTGTATTACCATGACAATTCCTAAATCACTGTAATGTGATCCTTTGGAAGAAATAAGCAGATTAATAAATGTACCTATTGTCTCATACATGCTCAAACACAGCAACAAAAATTACGTATTAAGTGTAACTGTACTTCCATATCTGCAATAATCACCAAGAATACGGAAGGATCATAAATTATGCCTCATCAGTGGACTGCGACATCAATAACAGCTACAAAAATTACATTCTGGAATAACATTCAGTATTACAAACATAAAACCAGGTTAGCACATAAAATTCTACATCACCTGTAAGTTTCTCCGTCTCTGTCTTTGATATAACACTAAATATAATATTTTATGTTAATAATGTATTGTCTCGTCAATGAATCTCACATCGCTCCGCCTCTCCCTCTTTCTTTCTGTTTAATACTTAAAAAAAGTATGTAAAGTATAGTAATATCTCAATCAAAACGAGCTGCATCATACATCAAAAATACGGAAAAAAATTTGTATCAAATATTCTCTGTCATCTCACAAGTGCACATACACCATCAAAAAATATATATTGGTTGAGCAAAAAGTATTTGGTGATCCGTATTATTAATCAAAAATGCCCAAGCACCTGAAATTCTGTCTCATCACTAAATTTCTTCTCTCTCTCTCTATCTATCTCTCTATCTCTGTGCGTGTGTTTTATATCACACTAAAAACTGTTTACTTCAAATATTGTACTACCTCATCAATAATTTTAATCTATTTGGAAATCGTTAGGTCCTATAATACGACAAAACACATGTGGCTAAAAGTAACATGGTAGAGAGGTAACTAACACATGATTTTACGCCTAAATATGGTTATGTATCTTCTTAGAAGGGATGTGATATTTTCCGATTAAAGCTATGCGGCTAAGGTTCGCTGCGTAGTTTGTAGACTGTATTTTCTTCTGTTTCCATAGTGAAGTAATAAATAATACCAAAATCTAATCGTGATCCCCTGAACATAAGCAATAAACACAAAATGTGGTGAAGAAGATGATGGACAGGGTTACACACAGAGAAGAAAGTTCACTTCATGGCTAACTTCTGTGTAATATGTATCAAAACATTTGAAATGGGTTGGTATTTTGATTTTATACTTACTTGAGACTATGTCAGTTGTTTTACAGGAGATCTAACTGTGAACACCTGATATCTTTACAAGTTTTTCAGTAATGCTTGGCCTCATTAATCACAATAATTTCAGGGGTTCAGTGTCGACAATACATCATGTTCCACAGCAGCAAATTATAATCGATGATACTGACAGGCTAATATTGCTTTTTATTACATTTCATCCAGGCCCACTTGAAGTTATGTACAAAACGAACTTTCGAGACAACCTTTCACATATAGCTCTTCAGAACTGTGGTTCAAATACTCTCCAAGAATTTAGAAACTGTATTCCCTTTCCTCTCCATAATCAGCTACTAAATAACACCAAAGTCTAGTCAAAATACGAGATGTAGACACAAGACATGGACAAATAAAATGGTGGATGAAGTTCCACACGGAGAAAGCAAAATCTGATACCTCGAAAATACGATCTTTACACCAACGTAGAATTATTTATGAAATAACTAAAGATTTTGTTTATCAAAACACACATAGGTTGCTCATCGTAATATGCAGGTATAACTGTAGAATTCAGATCATGAACGAAAATTCGACATTCCACCAAAACCAAATTATTTTTGGAAATAAGTAAGATCTATCTACAAAACATATGTGGCGTTAATTTTGGCCCTCCTTTCGTATTTCCATTGGCCCATAAAATTAAAAACAATGCACATGGGTCACATAATATCACTATTGATAAAGGTTACAGGTAAAGTACTTCTGAAAAGGAACAGAGTTCGATACCTTACCATAGTTTGTAACGCAAAATGACCCTTAAATTAAAGATTTTCACATCTAAATTGTCTGCATTACATATCACAATACAACAGATTGAAGCAAATTGCACTATGTGTGACAACGTTACAGAAAAATTGTAACTAATTGCCCCTTGTTATAGGAAGATTACAATATATCGCCCTATACATCATTGTAGTTAATGTAAAAGTTGAACAGACTGCCCACACATCATGAGTACATGATGCACATTGTTAGGGTAATACTGATCAGTTGACATGGTGGCAGCCGCTACCACACAGCCTATCTTGTGCACGCAACTGAGGTAATAAAAGTAGGTTGACATATAGGTAGGGAGCCAAGTAAGTTCCTGTAACAGATTTTAGGTAAATAATCAATATAACTGTAATTTTATATCCACAAAAAAGATCATCTCAACAGTTTATATCGCCCACTAATACACGTCGATTTTTCTATGTGTATGTTTGATTCCACGTGCAATTACCCAGTGTGAGGCAATTTAATTGGACACATAATTAAAGTCTTAATATACCGAAATATTTACACAGATCTCCATGACAATTTGTGCTGTCATTCATAAACATTCTTCGCATACAACTTTTAGGTTAAACGAATTCTATGATTAATTGTCAATCTGAATCAATTATTATACATTTTGTGTGGTTTACCCACAGCTTGAATTCTGATTGCAGCAGGGGAAAAAGCAGGTCATTTGCTATTAAAAATAAAGGTGATAAGCAATTGCAATGATTGTTTAGGGCATAAAAAGGCAAAGACTGAAACTGATCACACGAATTAAAATATCTATAGATCCAGCTTTAATTTTTGGGCAAACCACTTAACATGCAATCAAGTGTAATATGTCGTTTTATTTACGTTTTAGCCAAATTCTGATGATGGGCTTAATTTTTAGCTTGAATCATTGCTTTAAAAAAATACTACTACTGGCTGATGTAGATGCTTGGGATTTCGTCACTATGGTGGACTAAACTTTCAACAGTTTTTAGTTGTGAACACATGTTGTGTTATTGGTTATTTTAGTTGTATCGTAGGCTATTTAAATCTGCTTAACTTCACCGGTAAGATTAATCAACAACCTGCATTCACTGTGTGACAAAAGAGAGTAAACTATCGTTATTAAACTTCAGATATTATAGTAGGGGCACATTATTTAGATTACAGGATCTATATTGACCCTAACATTGGTTATTCAGATTCATACATTTAATATTTATTTGCAAATGAGCAATGACATGACTGGCAGCTTGCCCTCAGACAAACAACTTTTATTTCAAAATATTTAACGGTGCAAGTCGCATTCTTAAATTCTGTTCAACCTCAGAAATTTAATTTCTGTATGGAGCTAATACTGTTGATATACGAATTATAAATATGTTTCGGTTTTGTAGCTTAATATAATCAAGTTATGATGCAGTTTCAGATCATTAATTGAAAGGCTGTCATCCTTAGCGATACCTATTACATGACTTGATGTTCAATGCATTTAATACCGAAATATCCTCACATTTTGGGTATCTAAGTGAGTGGATATACAGCATTCCCTTCAGGTACTATAAATTTTTACACGTCTTGTTAAATTTAATTGTTGGAGTGCGACAAATCCTCGAACTCAACGAATCAGGTACATAAAACAAAAGTAACTTTAAAATTTTGTAAGTTCCTATATAAATTTCTGGGGACTTCCATCTGCGCTACTGGACATGGAAAAGAGCAAAAAAGTAAATTCTAAATTTTGACGTTGGATGCCCCCTTTCAAATTAAAATTCAGAATCAACTCGCTGGGCTATTCCCCGCACCACTGCTGAGTGATATACACAAATCAAAAAAAGTTTTGTAGCACCCCGGATCCCAGAACTCCTGAAGATAGACGTTGATTGTGGATATTGTATCACCGACAAAGTTCGTTTGACTGTTCAGGTATGTCACTAAACCCGTCCAAAGATGTAAACAACCATGCATGAGCAGCGCCTATTAGACGGACAGCATCCAAGAGCCGAACAGTACCAGTCATTCCGCCAGGAAGGAAGTACACGACTCGTATTGTCTGTAGTTCAATCATGCCTACACGGTCAATACCGCGGTTCGATCGCGTCCGCATTGTTACTTTGTGCCAGGACGAGTTCTCAACAAGGGAAGTGTCCAGGCGTCTCGGTGTGAACGAGTTGTTCGACATGAACGAGATACGGAGTGACAGTAACTGTCCAGCGAGTGCAGCAAGGTAGAGGTTCCCTGATGTTTTGTGGTGGCATTGTGTGGTACCGACGTTCGCCGCTGGTGGTCATGGAAGACGCCGTAATGGCTATGCTCGCTCTGGCCGCCCAAGGGCTACTACTGCAGTGGATGATCGCTACCTACCGATTGTGACTCGGAGGAACCCTGACAGCAACGCCACCATGTTGAATAATTCTTTTCGTGCAGCCACAGGACGTCATGTCACGACTCAAACTGTGCATAATTGGCTGCATGATGCGCAACTTCGCTGCCGACGTCATGGTGAGGTCCATCTTTACAACCACGACACCATGCAGCGCGGTACAGAAGGGTCACCCAACAGCATGCTAAATGGACCACTCAGAGTTGGCATCAGGTACTCTTCACCGATGAGCGTCGCATATGCCTTCAACCAGACAATCGTCGGAGTCGTGTTTGGAGGTAACCCAGTCAGGCCGAACGCCTTAGACGAACTGTCCAGCGAGTGCAGAAGGTAGAGGTTTCCTGATGTTTTGTGGTGGCATTATGTGGGGCCGACGTACGCCGCTGGTGGTCATGGAAGACGCCGTAATGGCTATGCGATATGTGAATGCTATCCGACGACCGATAGTGCTACCATATCGGCAGCATATTGGCGAGACATTCGTCTTCATGGACGACAATTCGCGCCACCATCGTGTACATCTTGTGAATGACTTCCTTCAGGATAACGACATCGCTCTACTAGAGTGGTCAGCATGTTCTCTAGACATGAACCCTGTCAAACATGCCTGGGATGTATTGAAAAAGACGCACAGGATTAGCGGAGCGGTCTCAGGCGCTGCAATCATGGACTGAGCGGCTGGTCCCGGCGGTGGTTCGAGTCCTCCCTCGGGCATGGGTGTGTGTGTTTGTCCTTAGGATAATTTAGGTTAAGTAGTGTGTAAGCTTAGGGACTGACGACCTTAGCAGTTAAGTCCCTTAAGATATCACACATATTAGAACATTTTTGTATTGAAAAGGGCTGATTATGAACGACGTGATCGACCAAGCACTCTGAGGGATCTACGCCGAGTTGCCATTGAGGTGTGGACAATCTCGACCAACAGTGCCTGAACTTGTGGATAGTATGCCACGACGAATACAGGCATGCATCGATGCAAGAGGACTTGCTGCTGCGTATTAGAGGTATCGCTGTGTACAGGAATCTGGACCACCACCTAGAGAGGTCTCGCTGTGTGGTTGGACAACATATGTGGTTTTCATGTGCAGTAAAAAGAGCGGAAATGATGTTTATGTTGATCTGTGTTCCAATTTTCTATACAGGTTCGCGAACTCTCGGAACCGGGGTGACGCAATAATTTTTATGTGTGTAGATGTTAGTGTTAGCAATATTAAGAAAGTACTGAAATTGTTGAAACTAAACAACTCATATGTTTAATTACATGACATCCTGTAGCCATGGATGAAACCAATCAGGTACATGCTTTACCTGCTGACAACCAAAAAAACAGTACCACATCAAACGTTAATACAGTCAGATCATGATGTCATTATATAGTGGTGCGAAGATAGGTGACTTGCTTTAATTGTTTAACAACGTAAAATATCGAACTTCACAAAAAGCAAAAATTTAGAATCTTATGACAATAATTACAATGAGTCAGAATTGGAATCATTTGCATAACTCGAATAGCTAGGTGTACCTGTTTGTCAGAATTTGAAATATAAGCCCACGAGAGAGCAGCACGAAATTACCGAAAAGCCTGAAATGGATGACGCTTGAAGAAGAACGCCAACTATCCCGCGAAATCCTGATTACAATGTTTCAGTAGGTAGTATTAATCGAAGAACCGATAATCTGACTACAGCTTACCATGTACCGCGCTCGTTGGGAAGACAAAGACAGATTACAGAACGCATAAATGTGTTTAAGTCGCCCTTCTTCGACCTGTTCGATTCGCGACTGGCACCAGAACAATCCCTGATATGCGGTACAATGGTAATTACCCACTGCCGTGCACTTTATACTAGTTTGTGGAGTGTAAGAGTGGATGAAAACGAAGATTGAGGACATGGGACATAGTTGATGGGGTATACGTATCGTCTTTCTGAATATGCCATCTGGTTTTTATGACTGTTGTTATTCCGCCCATCGAGTGTTCAAGTTGAGACGTACAACGACCTCTCGTTTCATTTTTACCTTGAAACTGCCAGGATCTTCATCACTTTTCGAAATATCTTCGACTGTCGAGGACGTTACTGAATGCATAACAGTAACTTACAGTGCGTAACAAAAACAGTGACGCACCCAGATGGGAGGAGGAAACGAAAAGAAACTTACTGGGTTAAGAGGGTATGTGATTTCATTCTAGTAATTAAAACTCGTCAAATTTACAAAGAACTTTGTGAACCGTTGAGCGTTCGACAGGTCGCACCACGGATTCTAGTGAAACATCTTTTCCATAGTAGGGGGTGGTGCGCGAAGAGATCGTAGGTGCGACGGGTCCGTTTGGGGCTAGGCGGCTGAGTTGGAACATGGCGACGAGGTGGGTAGCGAGCCGGCATTTGACGGCTGGTAGAAGTTCGGAATTTAACAGGCGTCGCTCTGAGGGTAGCGGCGACACAAGGAAGAGATACTCAAGCGTAACATTATTTCCTCATCTGGTGGCCGGCTGCAAACATTTTCAAGTGCGTGGCGAGGGAAGGATTGTTGTGCGCTTCAGCCGAACCTGGAGGCAGCATGGCAGACCTCATCTGTGCTGAAGTTGCGTGTCGGCTCCACGCTGACTTGCCTGGACCGTTGTATGGATATGTCTGGTGAGCTTCCGATTTGGTTTGTCGGATGCCAGCGAGCTGAGCATCGGCAGTGACCACAGCTACAATTAGCATTTCTTATACCAGTACTGTGACTTTTTAGTTCGGTAGTTTTCTTGTTGTTTGTTCGAGGATCACGTTCAGTTCCGTACCAGACTTGTGGCTACCGATTCCGCTTCTATTTCTAAGCGGGAAAGTTGTCTGTGTACTCTTATAAAACTACTGAATTTGTTTATTTAATAAACCAGTCTGCGTCTTATTTGCCAAGTTCGGTCTCAGCTTCGTAGCTGGCTGTTGTAAGTCGTTGGTTTTGTGGCGACGCTCATTTATGTATTAAGTGGGTTCATTTAATGTGCTACGCCCTCCACGTTACTGGAGCGCACAGTTTCATTTGTTGTCTTATTAGGTGTTTATACTACCAAGTTTGACTGCGTTTTTTGGTTGTTTGTATGGGTGAAGGCTCTTAATTATTAAGTCTCTCTTAGTGAGGAACTTTATTTGGCCTTTGTTTCTACTACTATATACCTATCTGTAATGTTATTCAATAGGTTATGTTCTGTTTTCTGTTAGTCAGTAGTTCGTTAGCAAACCGAACGGTCGGCCGGAATGGCCGTGTGGTTCTAAGCACTGCAGTCTGGAACCGAGCGACCGCTATGGTCCCAGGTTCGAATCCTGCCTCGGGCATGGATGTATGTGATGTCCTTAGGTTAGTTAGGTCTAATTAGTTCTAAGTTCTAGGCGACTGATGACCTCAGAAGTTAAGTCGCATAGCGCTCAGAGCCATTTGAACCATTCGAACCAAACCGAACGCATTAACTTCGAGTTTAGGGCTGTGCTCCACGTGGTTGTTACCACTCGCCTGCGTGGCGCGAGTTTGGTACAATTTGTGGTTGCTTTCCATCATCCTGCTCCGTAACTCTACTGTATTAGAAATGTATTTAAATTTTGGCTCTTTACAAGTTTCATTGCACTGACTACTTTAACTGACAAAACATTATTTACTTTTTATTTTTATTTCTCTTTTGGTCTGGCCGAATTCCCGTACTAAATTCTGTGCTTCTCTGTTAATTAGGCTAACATTCGTTTCTTTTTATGGGACTTTGGTGAAATCTGCCTTGTTAATAGAGCAAGCGCAGCATCCGAAAGCGGAGTAAAGTCCTTGCTCGATCGAAGTACACCTTGCGAACACAGTATTGTAGAGCACGACGATGTTTTTGTCTCAATCACTGCGCGCTAACCTCAGCTCTCTTTTTCATTCTTTTTGTGTCTACCTTGTGTATATTGTTGAAGTGTTAACCGGCTAATTTGTCAGTTGACTAATTACTGGAATTAGTAATTTACATTACAGTTTTTGAACTGGCCATACGCTAGCAAATTTAAGATCTCAATTTCATGAAGGTTCACTGGTTACTTGTACCATTCAGGGCGCAATATTTAATATTAATTTTGTCTAGTTATTCCTCTTGCCTGCCTTGGTCACCTCCACTATCCGACGGTATAGTAATTTTCTTGTATGGTGCTTATTTGTGGAGTATACTACTGCTATAGATTGTAAATCTTAAAGTTCTTTTCGAGAAAGAATTTAGAGCTCTTCTCTTGTATTGCTTCAGTTTCTATTATTGTACACTCCTGGAAATTGAAATAAGAACACCGTGAATTCATTGTCCCAGGAAGGGGAAACTTTATTGACACATTCCTGGGGTCAGATACATCACATGATCACAGTGACAGAACCACAGGCACATAGACACAGGCAGCAGAGCATGCACAATGTCGGCACTAGTACAGTGTATATCCACCTTTCGCAGCAATGCAGGCTGCTATTCTCCCATGGAGACGATCGTAGAGATGCTGGATGTAGTCCTGTGGAACGGCTTGCCATGCCATTTCCACCTGGCGCCTCAGTTGGACCAGCATTCGTGCTGGACTTGCAGACCGCGTGAGACGACGCTTCATCCAGTCCCAAACATGCTCAATGGGGGACAGATCCGGAGATCTTGCTGGCCAGGGTAGTTGACTTACACCTTCTAGAGCACGTTGGCCCTGTGTGCCTCGGTCGTATGCAGTCCTGATTGTGGCGCTCACCTGCACGGCGCCAAACACGCATACGACCATCATTGGCACCAAGGCAGAAGCGACTCTCATCGCTGAAGACGACACGTCTCCATTCGTCCCTCCATTCACGCCTGTCGCGACACCACTGGAGGCGGGCTGCACGATGTTGGGGCGTGAGCGGAAGACGGCCTAACGGTGTGCGGGACCGTAGCCCAGCTTCATGGAGACGGTTGCGAATGGTCCTCGCCGATACCCCAGGAGCAACGGTGTCCCTAATTTGCTGGGAAGTGGCGGTGCGGTCCCCTACGGCACTGCGTAGGATCCTACGGTCTTGGCGTGTATCCGTGCGTCGCTGCGGTCCGGTCCCAGGTCGACGGACACGTGCACCTTCCGCCGACCACTGGCGACAACGTCGATGTACTGTGGAGACCTCACGCCCCACGTGTTGAGCAATTCGGCGGTACGTCCACCCGGCCTCCCGCATGCCCACTATACGCCCTCCCTCAAAGTCCGTCAACTGCACATACGGTTCACGTCCACGCTGTCGCGGCATGCTACCAGTGTTAAAGACTGCGATGGAGCTCCGTATGCCACGGCAAACTGGCTGACACTGACGGCGGCGGTGCATAAATGCTGCGCAGCTAGCGCCATTCGACGGCCAACACCGCGGTTCCTGGTGTGTCCGCTGTGCCGTGCGTGTGATCATTGCTTGTACAGCCCTCTCGCAGTGTCCGGAGCAAGTATGGTGGGTCTGACACACCGGTGTCAATGTGTTCTTTATTCCATTTCCAGGAGTGTATTAATCGATCTGGTATATTTTTATGATTGTAAATTATTCTACTCCTTAGTACTCAATACCACGGGAGGTGTTTTTCCGAGTGATGTTTAATAAATAAAAGTTTTGCCTTCCTACCACAGAGAGCCTGACGCGTGTATTGCATTCCACTTGGCAGGACAATCCTACCTGTGAGTATGGCCTTTCACCCTCCCTGGCCAAGATGCAAGCAATGATTCTGTTGGCCGGAGATCATAAACCCATTGAATCCTCTTGCGACAAAGTGGCCCATGCATGTTGTACCTGGTTCTCGATGCTGGTACTGAGAGCGACTTGACGTCTGGGCTGGATCTTTCTGAGACAGATATCGGGAGTTTGTTGGCCACAGGTGTACCTCAATATCAGGCTGAGACACGTGCCACATAAGGACGAGCACTGTCCTGTAAAAAATTACACGACAATATTGTCACACGAGAAACAGCACAAGAGACAAGATGTCCGTGACGTACGTTGTGCCATCAGAGTTCCGTCAGTGACTACCACCTGTGACGTCACGCCATCCTCAGTGGCTCCCCGAACAAGGACGTCTGCAGTAACACAACTGTACCGCTCCAAAACATTCTAAGAGTAGGACTTCACCCCAGGTCGTCGTCATACTCGACGACAGTGACCATCTGGGGTAGTCCAGAACCGCGATTTATCGCTGAACACAAGGCAACGCCATTCATTAACATTCCACGGTTCCCCATCACGACACCACTCCAAACGCAACCGCTTGTGTTTTGATGTTAACGGAAGCCTACGGTATTTCCTTAGTCCAGCCGCTGATAGCCTCCGACCCGTGGTGTGGGATGACAGTGTGATGCAGGGAGTCCATCACTTCTTCCTGGATACGAGGGGCAGATGTGTACAGCCTACGATACGCTTGGTGCGCAGTATTCATCATCACTTGTGACGGTGAGACGTGGTCGGCCTGAACGTCACCAAGTACACACGCCCCTCACATTCCCATGCTGTGAAACATCGGGCCGTTGTCAAATCTGAATCACCAACAAATCTGGATACTGCACGATTCAACAAGCCGGCCAAATGAAAACTCCCCAGTTAGCCCCTTTCAAAGCCTGCCAGGTGTTTATAAAGCTGTTTCACGCAAGTAGGCAGCATCTCCGTATTCTCCACAGTAATCACCCGACCGAGTGTCAGGCAGTGTAATTTAGCCCCGGCACAGTGCCACGTCAAGATCAATTTATCACTTTATCCATAGCACATAATTTCCATTATAACGTTGCATTGTTCTGAAGTTAAATCTAACTTGTTTTCTATTTTCAGACATCTTTTCCGTTCTTTTTAAACCGTCGCAGTGGGACCTGAAAACGGAGCGATTTCTTTTTTTTCTATTTTCGCTGTGCTTATCGAACTGACGATGTCCTCCCGCATATACTCAAGTTCACCCCGTGCAACCTTTCTTTCATATGGCTCATTCGCTTGCTCGTTCGTCTCTCACATGCCTGAGACTATTTATGCCTACTTAAAATTTTTGCACTATTATGGAGTGAAGACTTGATGTCTCATTTTCTGACTTTTGCATGTGTTTGTGCGTCTTGTTGTGTATACGGCGCGGATGAAATTGAGTCCCGAAGACTGCGCAGAACGCCTTTTCAACTTCGCGTACGCTGTTACTTTACGCACAGATTCATTAATTCACTCAGAAGAACTTAAAATGTGTGGACTGTGTTGAGTAACTTCATCACGTGCCGTTACATACCGCTACAGCTTTAGTGATTGGTCTTTGGTATTAAGGTGTCTTGTAGTTTGCGTTAAAGTTCCCACAACCTGAACATTCCGAGATTTTCAATCGTACTGCGATATTTTTCTGTGATTCAACTAACGAGTGGCATGTCTCTTGTAACGTCCACTTAACATTACATTCACATTAACAACTTCTTTCTTTGCCTTCATATCAGTAATAGGATACGAATGGAGACATGAAACAGAACTGTCCAATTCCCAATTTAGCTTAATGCCTCTGAGTACGTGAGCACAGTTTCTGTTAGAACTTGATCACCAACAGCCTCTAGACCGCCACTGTCGGCAAGCAGGTGCGCTGGAGTCGCCTGTGCAGCTCTTCACTATTTTAGTGACCCTCACGCACCTCACGCTAGTGAAGCGTCAAGTTCGTTCCAGCAACATTAATCTTACATCCTGCCTTACACCTTCAACGGCGGAGATTACAGCTTCCTTTCTCGAGGGCTCTTGTCCTCCTCACCACCCCGCCTACGACCGCTCTTAGGGTGCCACTACGTACTGGCGACCTACAATCGATGTACTCTCTGTCGGCTTCTTTCATACACGTGGCCTTTTGTTGACGTGAATGTCACGCTATTTTACATGACATTTAGCAGTGCTCGGCCGCTTGCAGTTCCCGTGCAGTTTATAACACTACGCTACTGCGCACGATACTTATTAAAGCCTGTACTATGGTAAGTTGACGGGCTTCACCTTCTAAGAAAGGATTTTGGTATATATGTTGACCGCGTGTACCTGAATGGAGGCAAAATCAGACTGTCACCCACTCAGTAACAACAATGATACGTCAAGCAAGTCTGAAGTGCAACTACACGTTAGGACGGACAAGAAACAACACAGCAGATGCTACCAAATTGTTAATAATACGGTCGCCAGCTAATTAGGCATTAACTGAGTTTCTTCCCAGTACAAGTTGATGTACGTTCATACAAAACAACACGTAATAACACTGAATAATATGGTAAATTTTGGAACCCGAAAAATCTATTGAACTAATGATTTCACTTTCTGTACTAATATGGACAAACCAAAAATACACAACAATACACTATAATGTTTACTACAAACTTCGTACTGTCTATTGATCTGATTAAAATCGGGCATAGGTTACCCTAGAAATAGCACTTTCGAAACACACATACAATGTCAATTTTGGAAAAGGTAAAACACTAATAAATTTTGGTTTTATATCGACTTTAACTTTGCTGGTCAAATCAGTTCAGTACACTTCAGAATTTAAATGAATAGAAAAGAAAAAGGGGGGGGGGACCCTGAAACTGTAATGATCACTGTACTGAAACTTTTGATTATCGAAATCGTTAAGCACTCAAGATTTCCAATATATGAGTTACTACTCTTTTTGTCTTATTTCTTGCTCATTTAACTACCATTATTTTTGTCACAAATTAATTAGCCTTCATTGTTGTTGTTGTTGTTGTTGTTGTGGTCTTCAGTCCTGAGACTGGTTTGATGCAGCTCTCCATGCTACTCTATACTGTGCAAGCTTTTTCATCTCCCAGTACCTACTGCAACCTACATCCTTCTGAATCTGCTTAGTGTATTCATCTCTTGGTCTCCCTCTACGATTTTTACCCTCCACGCTGCCCTCCAATACTAAATTGGTGATCCCTTGATGCCTCAGAACATGTCCTACCAACCGATCCCTTCTTCTGGTCAAGTTGTGCCACAAACTTCTCTTCTCCCCAATCCTATTCAATACTTCCTCATTAGTTATGTGATCTACCCATCTAATCTTCAGCATTCTTCTGTAGCACCACATTTCGAAAGCTTCTATTCTCTTCTTGTCCAAACTACCTGTATTTATCGTCCATGTTTCACTTCCATACATGGCTACACTCCATACGAATACTTTCAGAAATGACTTCCAGACACTTAAATCAATACTCGATGTTAACAAATTTCTCTTCTTCAGAAACGCTTTCCTTGCCATTGCCAGCCTATATTTTATATCCTCTCTACTTCGACCATCATCAGTTATTTTGCTCCCCAAATAGCAAAACTCCTTTACTACTTTAAGTGCCTCATTTCCTAATCTAATTCCCTCAGCATCACACGACTTAATTAGACTACATTCCATTATCCTTGTTTTGCTTTTGTTGATGTTCATCTTATATCCTCCTTTTAAGACACTGTCCATTCCATTCAACTGCTCTTCCAAGTCCTTTGCTGTCACTGACAGAATTACAATGTCATCGGCGAACCTCAAAGTTTTTATTTCTTCTCCATGAATTTTAATACCTACTCCGAATTTTTCTTTTGTTTCCTTTACTGCTTGCTCAATATACAGATTGAACAACATCGGGGAGAGGCTACAACCCTGTCTTACTCCCTTCCCAACCACTGTTTCCCTTTCATGTCCCTCGACTCTTATAACTGCCATCTGGTTTCTGTACAAATTGTAAATAGCCTTTCGCTCCCTGTATTTTATCCCTGCCACCTTTAGAATTTGAAAGAGAGTATTCCAGTAAACATTGTCAAAAGCTTTCTCTAAGTCTACAAATGCTAGAAACGTAGGTTTGCCTTTCCTTAATCTTCATTACTAAACCAATTTCAACATTATCTTCCAACTTTGTCAGACCTATATTATTTACCTAAATATTCATTAACAACAAAGTTCTTTAAACATCATTCTAACACAGATAGGTCTGCAGGTAATTATTATTAACATAAACTTTAAATCTTCATCTCGGGACACTCGGATTGCACAACATGTGGAAAGGACCCTGTCTAGGTTAGTGATGAGGATAATTAAATGATAGGACAGTTCTGGTAAAAGTTAAGTTGTTATTGAACAGTAAGGAACAAAAGTAACACTGGTCCACACGAATACAGTACTAAAAGATTCAACCTGTTCGTATCGATGCGGCGGTTGGCGGGCGGCGAGCTGGCGAGGCGCAGAGCACACATACAATCACAGCTATGGCTCTTAATGTATCGGCACTTTACTTCTTCATAGCGTCGCAATATTTTTCCATTTAGTGCCTATGTAATTTTGCAAAAACAGACATAATGTCTCATGGGATAACAGCAATCAGTGATTTTATAATGTTACTTTAAATCCGTCTTGATTGCAAATTTTTTTTTTTTTTTTTTTGTTATTCATATGACCGGTTTCGGTTCATTCAGAACCATCTTCAGATCTGATATTTAAGTTACAGGAGTAACCCGTCCAATTCAGCAACTTTCACATGCTACGTCACATATATGAATAATAAAAAATTTGCAATCAAGACGGATTTAAAGTAACATTATATGTAATTTTGCCATGCTGTATAGTCGTCGGAAACGGCACATCCGAGGCTCAATGAAACTACGTCTTCCAGGAGAGTCTCCTCGGTCCAAAACGTGTTACTCAGACCGATGCCCATCTCCGACTATTACTGCTGAGCCCGTTATGCCGTGCAGCGCCCGTGTGCATTTTCCCGCGCTCGCCTGCCATCCACCTTTTACCGCTCCCCTACAGACAGGGTATTCACCAAAGGTTTTGCATTCTACATATCCTAATACATTGCCTACTTATGGACCAGGTGCACAATTACAACTTTAACATCTTACAACAGTTTCAACATTTCTTACATTTCCATTTTGTTATGATATTGCTTGCAATTTGACATAAACATTAATATCCACATCGAAAATTGTTTATAGTTTCCTCAACACAATGACATGAAAAGAAAAAGACATGAAATCAGAACATCGATTACACTAATTTACCAAAATCGGAAGAAAAAATTATTATATGTACAATAGTATAGCGTTGGTGTTGTTACAAGTTCCTCGTCAAGTTCTCGGAATAACTTTTTAATATTGTTGTTGAGAAACTGATTTTTTTCTCTATTCTGTAAGTAGTGTTTATATTTATACTGCTGAGTACTTTGTATTTTCTCTTAGTTTATCACGTAGTCAATATTTCTGTATGATTCATCTTTCACAAATGTTTGAAGTTGACACTTAAGATTTGTTCACCTGTTATGGTTTTCCTTATTGTATACCTTACTCTTGAACTGTAATTCCCGTACAAAAGGGAAAGATACGCTTGAAGCGCTCTTGAAATTTAGAAATTCTATTCTGTGTTTATAAATCTCTTTTGCAATTGTGCACTAAGAGTAATTTTGTTGAATCCGCAACAAGGACTCTTGTACGACTTAGATATAATTACCTCGGCTGTTTCTTCCCGTCTTGAACATCGTTTTGTGACATGGGAAAGGTAAGTTTTGTATTTTTTATGAATGGATAAAAAAATTTGTAAATTCTCCTGCGATTACTGCTGCAGACCATGCTATTCACTTGTATTAAGCTCGATAATTTTTTGTTCTTGGAAACCTGATTAAGGCATACGTTACACATTTGGTACTGGGTTTAAATATGGAGCTCGCTTGATAACACTTATAGTACATAAATGCGCCGCTACTTAATTCGTTGTCTAACTTATATTTGAGCGCTGAATTTTATCGTAACGCATTTTGGGAATTTTACCACAAAAGGTATCAGTTCTTCGTTTTTTTGGAATGCCAATAATGAAGTGGAGTAGATTTCCTTTTTTCATTCTTCCTGGGTTTGATGTTTTAATTTTTATTCAGCGGTAGCTGTAACACTCAAGCACTTTGATGGCATGTACACTTATTTTGTAACTTTAATGTGTCTTAGGACTTTTCGTTTTTGCTATGGACTTACCACTGAACAAGTAATGTTAGTATTCAAAGAACTGTGACTGACGCCCGAACAACAGGGACTTACATGTATTGAGAATAAAAAATAGCGCACTGAGAATGGCTAGTTACTAGCCGAAATACGGATTTGCATAATAAAATATAAAAAGGACGACTGATTGCTGCACTCTATAAAAAATACTAGTACTGTTTCCTTATTTAGCAATATAAACACCCTTTTCAAAACACAAGAGTTCATAAATTTACGGTAGGTTACATAGTTACAAACAAGAACATCCGTTCTCAGTAGCTGCTTAGGACTTCAAACTCAGTGAGCATAGGGAGTGATCAATGTCTACTTACGGCAAGTCAGATTGCATGTAGGAAGAAACAAGACTGCAATAAAAGAAATATTCAATATAGTCATTACGGAATGAATCTACAAAAATCAGAACCATTCGAAGAGAAGATATAAGAGGAAGCAGGATATAACATAGATCAGGCTTGGGAGAGAAAGTACTCAAGCAGCAGCTCAAGAAGCACTAGGAGCACGAGTTATAAAGCAAGAGAGGAAAAGAAACTGTTTTGTAAATAGGTTAGGGAAATATGTGAAAAAGAGGTTCGCCTAGTTGAAATATAAAACACCTAAAACACAAGTTCTATGAAGATAACGTAGGGAATAATAACGACTGAAAATCACCTGTGAACCTTTTTAAGCGGAAAAATGCGAAATATTATTTAAAAATTTAGGACTTGATTTCCGTGTGTTGCAGAAAGAAAGGTGGAAAATTATACGACAGCGAGGAAATAATGAAATGATATTTTGGAAGCGAACGACACACAGGTAAAAAAAAATTCACCTGAAAACGAAAGGAGATCAGAGAGCAGTACAGAAGTAAATGATAATGTAATTGTTTCACATGCAGAGGCAGAAGAAGATGTAAGTCTGTTAAAAAATGGGAAGTCTCCAAGGAAAGCTAAGATTCCCAATCAATTGCTACAGTATGGAGGATATACGCCAACTGAACGATTAACCAAGTTGATTAATAATGCTATAACTGGTAATAAAATTGAAAACGAATGGAGAGCTAGTATTACAATTCTCATGGGAAAAAAAAAACTGAATAAGAAAGACCCAATTCCGTAACAAAAGTAATGGGAAACAAAATAAAAATTATTAACCCACAGCAGACGAGAAGTATGGTTTTTGATCGATTGGCCACGCGCATATGCAGTGACTCTTTCACCTCGCTACTTTTTAAAATAGTCATGGACGAGGTGATAAAGAAGGTATTGGACGGTAGTTATTATAGAATGGGGGATGAAGAAATAAAAATCATTTGTTATGCTGACGGTGCAGTTCTGGAGGCAAACAGTGAAGATAACATGCAGAAACTGCTACATGTATTTAATGTGGCAGCCAGAAACCTAAATACGATTATATCCACTCGAAAATTGTTGAAACAATGAGATTGAAACTGGAAGTTGATAAAAAAGTATTCTACAAGTAATGACTGAAAAGTCGATTAGGGCGATTCAGTAACAACAACTTAAGTACACATGTTATTCCAAAAACGTTATCGTGGAAGTAGGGGGCAGGGGGTGCTGGTGAAAAACACGCACTGATAAGGTTATCTTTTATTTTAAAAGGCTTTATCAGTAATAAATTTTTATGTCTAGCATCACTTAAAAAATACTTTTGTGGTGTCACCGCCAAACACCACACTTGCTAGGTGGTAGCCTTTAAATCGGCCGCAGTCCGTTGGTATACGTCGGACCCGCGTGTCGCCACTATCAGTGATTGCAGACCGAGCGCCGCCACACGGCAGGTCTAGAGAGACTTCCTAGCACTCGCCCCAGTTGTACAACCGACTTTGCTAGCGATGGTTCACTGACAAAATACGCTCTCATTTGCCGAGACGATAGTTAGCATAGCCTTCAGCTACGTCATTTGCTACGACCTAGCAAGGCGCCATTACCAGTTACTATTGATACTGAATCATGTACAGTTAAGAGCGACGCTCATCATTAATGGATTAAAGTTAAGTATTCCACCAGCTACGTCCGCTTTTCTAAAGTCTAATTTCCTTGTCCTGTTCCAGACCTCACGCCAGCCTGCGTGAGCTAAAACGCGTGCCTTTCGGCCTTTCGCGTGACCCCGGTGTTGGCTCTCCTGCCAACCGACAACAACTTTCAAAACAATTTTAAATAGCTTGACAATTTTCATTATGAACAGAAGATTACCAGGTATGACATTAACCACTTGCCAATAATGAGATTTTAACTTGACATAAGAAAGCAGTTATAAAACTCTTTTAAAAAGAGCTTTATGTAAAGGATATTGCAAGGTTTCACGTTACCAATAAGAAGATTTTAAACTAGTTATATCAATAAGGGAACAATTACAAAAAACTTTAAGTAGCTAGCTTGTACTAAGCGAAAATAGTTGTCTCTCGCCAGTTGCATAACTTATATTTGTTACAAGATAAATGTGAATAAGCCAGCACACAAACCTTCACATTAGAGGCAGTTCCCCAAAAAAAATTTTCATTAGCTTGGTGAGGGAGTGACACGTGTAAAGGGGGCCAAGTCACAATAGGCGGAATAGTTACTGGTGGTCTACAGGGCCACAGCAGATCAGCCCCAAAACTTCCATTACAAGCCGCCACCTCCCCGTGTTACTCAAACCCAGAAGGTGTAGCAAGGGCGGTGCCTGTACAGACTCCGAACCACAGAGATCCGCCCCACTGACCCTAAATCACGCAATCGAGGTGTGAATGAAAACAGACCGACCAAGAAGCAATTGCCACATTCCCGCGGACAGGCAAACGGAAACTGTAGTAGGACGACCCCAACAAAACAACTGGTGAAGAAACTCATACACTTCACTTCTCTTAACTCTGCTACATAAAAACAGTACTCAACTTCTCACACTCCACCACAGCGCTGGGAACTCGTTGCGCTTCCTTATGCTCGTCAGAGCCAACCGCTGCCAGTGGTTTCAACGGCCGATAAGAAGACATACAGTTCCACGCGCTGATCTGCACCACGGCTTCTAAGCTTCATGAGCCACGTAGAAGCGGGTAAGGCAGACTTAGCCCCTGACAGCCAAGAGGTCGGGCAAAGCACGTGGCGAGCAGTTGACGACCCCCAACAGCCGGGCCCCGCTGACGCCACCGCCTCTCTCGGACATCGCCCAGTACGTACTGCCTAGATCGTCACGTGACCGTACTCTTGCTCCACCTCCCGCCAGAGGGCGTTAGCGATCCAAACAGCGCGCCAAACCGAAAGCGCCACCGCAAACACTAGACTCGAAGCGAAAGCACTCCGCCTGGTGCGCTTTTCGAAGAGCCAGACACAACTACGGCTCAATGACATTTAAATATCTTGATATTTAACTTTTCAGCGGTGGAAATGTCTAAAAGGAAGTTAGAGAACAAATAGCAAAAGGAAATAAGTGGCAGGGTGCTTAAATGATATTGTTTGAAAAACAAGCGTATCGGAAAAGATGCAAAGGCAAGAATATAGAAGTGAAAAACAATCTTGAGACCAGTTATGACCTACACAGTATGACAAGATCAGAAACAACAAAAAGGAAGACTTTCGGAAATCAAGGAAACGAAAATTCTTCAAAGCCTTGCATGAAAGACACTGAGAGACAGTGAGAGAAGTGTTAGCATTAGAAAAAAATGTGAAAGAGGGAGCATGACTGGAAGGAACACATAGCATGAATTGTGAAAATCATAAAATATAAATTACCAGATGGCAAAAGAAATACTGGCTGTCCAAGGAAACGATGGAGGAAAAAACTGGGGGGTAGACTGAGCGGTACTGAAGATAATAGGCTATCGATTATGAAGAGAGGAGGAGGAGGAGGAAAAAGTAGAAGATTTATGACGTTCCAATCTATTTGTTAATGTACATGTCCGAAAGAACAGACACCACATACATATAGGTATATAGTTCTGGCAATACCGGCTATGACCTTCCGCTTGTGTGTGGATGCACACATATTACCGGAACTCTTACAGGACTTGGTAAGAATGTCTTCCACGAGTAATGAGTATGTTGGCTAGGGGCACAACGAATGTAGTGTGTGGACATATATGGTGACAATGTGGGTCTCGCGGGAGACGTGCGCGAGATAGTCCCTGCGGTCGCACTATCCTCTGCACTCCGCTGCTCGACTCGCCGCGGCTCGCACCGTTCACACCGTCGCTCGCGCACGCCTTTGTTCCAACCACAAGTCATGGCAGGACGGAAGGGCAACAAGTTAGCAGCCGCACTGGATCTCTTCATCAATGCTTTGGGGAGCTCCCGCGGCCGCAGGTGGCAACAGAAGCGGAAGCGCAAGCAGCGATCTCTGCAACGTGTGCAGTGCTACAAGTGCCAGCAGCTGGGGCATGCGGCGGGTGTCTGCCGGAACGCAGTCGCGTGTTTGAAATGCGCGGCGGCACACGACACCCGTAACTGCCCCAAACCACGTGGAACAGCCAGCAGATGCGCGAACTGCGGCGGTCCTCACGCCGCCAACTCGCGTAGCTGTAGCTACCGTCGGCAGTACACCACAGCAAGTTCTGAGGTGCCTGCCGCCAAGTCGGTCGCACTGCCTCACCGCTCCGGCGAGGGGCGCGCTTCGTGCCGCGTCGAAGCGGCCACTGACCAAGCGCTGGCCGACTTACGAGCAGCCCTTGCGGCCGAAAGGGCCGCAACGAAGGACGAACTCGTGGCTGTCCACCGGCAGCTTCAACAGCTGCGGGAGGAGCTGCGGCTTCTCGAGAAGGCGCCGCCTGTCCCTGCTCCCGCCGCCCCTGTGAGGCGGCCAGTGGGGGTAGACGCCGCCACCCAGACGTCCACCGACTCGCCCCCTGCAGCAATGCAGGCGGCGTCTCGCATGGAAGTCGACGTCGGGACGCCTGCACTGTCTTCTCACCTGGAGACAGACGCAGAAGAAGAAACATCCGAGGAAAAGTTGCCGACCGCTTCTTCGCACGATGAAGAAGCGGAAACCGACGAAGGACTGCCCCTCCCGCTCCCAGACGAGCGGAGTGTGCAGCCCTTCCTGAAGAAGATCGCTACGTCGCTGAAGGACGGGACGTACCCTCACGGGGACAACCCGTACCCCTTCACGCCGGCGCACGCGAAACCACCACTCCCTCACTAACCGTGCGACCTCCGCCACACGCGTGGCATGTTGCGCGAGGCGGTGACGAGGAAGGAGCTCATATTGCTGAACAGCCGCCCCATCTTCACCCCTTCGGACTGGGACCACATCTATCAGATCACAGAGAAGTGGGTGAAGGAGGAGTGGCGCTCCGGCAGGCGTCAGCCTGCCCCAGATGACCTACCAGCAATCAACTACTTCGCTAGTTTAAACTCAGCGAGGTAGCCAGAGGAGCATTCCAACGACAGGCCACACAGGACATCAGAGCTGATAAAGGAGGAATAGCAGCACTGCTGCTTAACCTCCCCCATCTCCGGACAGAGGATGTCCGTGATTTTAGCGAGCGAGCGAGCGAGCACTACCCTCTGTTCCCTCGGTGGCTCACATGAATAGAGCGTCTGCCATGTAAGCAGGAGATCCCGGGCTTGAGTCCCGGTCGAGGCACACATTTACACCCATCCACGTTGATATATCGACACCCGTCAGCAGCTGAAGGTATTAATATACAGGCTGGTCGATTGATAGTTACCGGGCCAAACATATCACGAAATAAGCACCAAACGAAAAAGCTACAAAGAACGAAACTCGTCTAGCTTGAAGGGGGAACCCAAATGGTGCTATGGTTGGCCCGCTAGATGGTGCTGTCATAGGTCAAAGAAGGTATCAACTGCGTTTAGTTAAATAGGACTCCCCATTTTTATTACATATTCGTGTAGTACGTAAAGAAATATGAATGTTTTAGTTGGACCACGTTTTTCGCTTTGTGATAGATGGCGCTCTACTAGTCACAAACGTATAAGTACGTGGTATCACGTAACATTCCGCTAGTGCGGACGCTATTTGCTTCGTGATACATTACCCGTGTTAAAATCGATCGTTTACCAATTGCGGAAAAGGTCGATATCGTGTTGATGTATGACTATTGTGATCAACGGGCATGTGCTATGTATGCTGCTCGGTATCCTGGACCGTTCGCCGGATAGTTACGTTATTTAAGGAAACAGGAAGTGTTCAGCCACATGTGAAACGTCAAGCAAGACCTGCAACAAATGATGATGCCCAAGTAAGTGATTTAGCTACTGTCGCGGCAAATCCCCACATCAGTAGCAGACAAACTGCGCTAGAATCGGGAATCTCAAAAACGTCGGTGTTGAGAATGCTACATCAATATCGACTGCACCCGTACCATATTTCTATGCACCAGGAATTGCATGGCGACGACTTTGAACGTCCTGTACAGTTCTGCGACTGGGCGCAAGAGGAATTACGGGACGATGACAGATTTTTTGCACGCGTTCTATTTAGCGACGAAGCGTCATTCGCCAACAGCGGTAAGGTAAACCGGCATAATATGCACTATTGCGCAACGAAAAATCCATGATGGCTGCGACAAGTGGAACATCAGTGACCTTGGCGGGTTAATGTATGGTGCGTCATTATGGTAGAAAGGATAATTGGCCCACATTTTATCGATGGCAATCTAAATGGTGCCGTGTATGCTGATTTCCTACGTAATGTTCTACCGATGTTACTACAAGATGTTTCACTGCATGACAGAATGGTGATGCACTTCCGACATGATGGATGTCTGGAACATAGCTCGCGTGCGGTTGAAGCGGTACTGAATACCATATTTCATGACAGGTGGATTGCTCGTCGAAGCACCATACCATGGCCCGCACATTCACCGGATCAGACGTCCCCGGATTTCTTTCTGTGGGGAAAGTTGAAGGATATTGAACCGTGATTTATTTTCAAAGAATATTCTTAAGAATTTATTTTATTTACTAGCGATTCATCAAGAATATTAACACACTGAATCACACTATGTAAGCAAGGATGTAGTTGCCAGAGACTAGCCGGCCGAAGTGGCCGTGCGGTTAAAGGCGCCGCAGTCTGGAACCGCAAGACCACTACGGTCGCAGGTTCGAATCCTGCCTCGGGCATGGATGTTTGTGATGTCCTTAGGTTAGTTAGGTTTAACTAGTTCCGAGTTCTAGGGGACTAATGACCTCAGCAGTTGAGTCCCATAGTGCTCAGAGCCATTTGAACCATTTGAACCAGGGAGTAATTGCCAGGGGATGAAATCATAACCAACTTGCTTTTAACAAATGGGAATTTTATTCACTTTAATAGTGCCTAAAAGCATTTTTTAAAAGAAACAGATTATAAATTATAATCAGAAAGCACACTCTAAATATCAAGTTACAATTTATTCAGAGACAGAAAGAAACAATTTTTGACTGTATAAGCTTTCGGACAGAGAATCTTACCGCTCCCTTTTGACACGGCCGTGGTTACGACCGCTCACAACAGCCTCTGAAAGACTACAATAGTGCAAATCTGCAACACACCAGATTACTTTAAACTAAAAGTTTTAACAATTTACACAAGCACACAAACTATGCACCCCCCGTAGGAGGGATGGAAATGGTACAAAACACTAACAATTAAAATATTAACCTTACCACCGAAGGTGTAACTTGATTTTAACTTCTAAGAAAAATCTTACGGTGAAAGGGTGACAACTTTATATACTAAAATGATCATTGAAATAAAAGTCCATGAAATGCAATCTTATATAAAATTCTACAAGGTTGGCCAAACAATAGTTAAGATGCTCTACAGTACACAGATACCGCCTCACAAGATCATAGGCAATAATATCAAAGTTTCCAAAGATCAAAACATATGTCAGGTATTAGGTCGTTACACTCCAAGCAATAAATTCGTTAACACACCAAATCAGACAAACATGACAGAGGCAGCTACTAACGTACGGTAGATGGATAGAGAGATTACCGAACAACCCGAACCGCAGGGAAAAACGGACCACCCAATTTATAAACAACCACCTTCCCGCGGGTGGGCAAACGGAGAAGAATGGTGGGACGACCCCAAAGCAAAACGGCTGCTGACCTCACCAATAAAACAGAACAACAGTAAATAAAACAACATATCACCAATCACTTAACTTCTAATAACTGCGATTTCTCGAGAAGACCTGGCGCAGCACCCCAAAATCGCTCTCCCGAACTGTCCGCTGCCAGCCGCTTCAACGGACGCAGGAAGGCGCGCCGATCTCCCGTCTCACGGCGTCGCAGCTCCCACCGGCCAGACCGATGTCGTGGGTTGACTCCTATTGCTCTCTTGTCGACCGCGAAGCCACTACCCGTCGCTATACGCCGCGGCCCACTGGACTCACGTGGCGACCTCACGTGCGCCGACGCTCAAGACGGACAAGTCATCTTGTGTCTCAGTGCGCGACCGACCAACCGATCGATCCAACCGCCAATGACCAATTCCTGAGCAACTCGAGCAGACTGGCGGCCTAACGCGCAGACTCTGATGCAGGAACTAAGCCCCGACCGGGCGACCACTCGCTGAGTTCTCTCACTGACGGAGTGGAAAGACTTTCATTTTGCCAGCTTTAAAGGTTGATCCGAACGACAGACAGGCACTAACTGCCTAACAAATGCGGACGAAAGACAGACTAGCAAGCTGGGGACGAGAGACTGACCCAGATTGACTGACTGGCGAGCTCATAGCGCCCCTTAAATGCACGTGAACGGGCTACCTTTCCCCTTTCCCACCAGAGGGAGACACCAAAGCTCCGATTGCGACAGCGGCGCCACCGCCAGAAACGGAGGGCGACTGCTTCACACTACGCGCTGCGGCGCGCTGTTCAAAACAGCAATTTTCACCACGGCTCAGGTATCTGCTATCGTGATCCACCGTCGACGCCTGACAACATTCGTCAGAGCATTGCCAATGCATGTGTGAACATTACGGAAGGCGTACTACTCGCTGTTCAGAGGAATGTCGTTACAGGTATTGCCAAATGCATTGAGGGTGACGGAGATCATTTTAAAGCATTTGTTACATTGATGTGGTATTTGCAGGTAATCGCACTGTAACATCAGGCGTTCTCAGAAATGATAAGTTCAAAAAGGTACATGTATCAACTGGAACAATCGAAATAAAATGTTAAAACGTACCTACGTTCTGTAAATTAATTTAAAACACCTACCTGCTACCACCTGATCGTCTAAAATTGTGAGCCATATGTTTATGACTATTACAGCGCCATCTATCACAAAGCGAAAAAAGAAATCCAACTGAAACATTCATATTTCTTTACGTACTACACGAACATGTAATAAAAAATGGGGGTTGCTATTTGAACAAACGCAGTTGATATCCGTTTGACCTATGGCAGCGCCATCTAGCGGGTCAACGATAGCGCCATCTGGTTTTCCCCTTCAAGCTAGACAAGTTTCGTTCTTTGTAGTTTTTTGGTTTGATGCTTATTTCGTGAGATATTTGGCCCGGTCACGATCAATGGACCACCCTGTATAATTTAAATTTGTTAATGTAGAAAGCATTGACTATTTTATTTTTATTCTGTTTTGTGTGCATCTGACTAATTTCGGTAATTGTTAACTCCAAGAATTAAAAGGGACATTGTTTGCTACGTTTAAATCAACGGTATCCACTTGTATTTATTTGTATCATTTTCTCTTCGACTTTCTTCATACTGTTCGTCGAAGTTTCGAATAGTGTCACTTCTGAATAGCTCTCATTAACTGAATTATCTAACTTGGAACCACCAGATCTGAAGACCGCGCCTATGACAATAGCGACCTCTGACTCACTTTTATTTTATCTTCACTCCACTACAGATGACTTACGTTAACGGCTAATGCTCTCTCGTGTTTTAGTTCCATCACCGAGCAAACGGTCTTTTAACCCTTTCCGTCTCTCTATTATTTCGCATTAGTGTGTGAAATAATTGAAATTTTCACCCACCTTAGTCATCTATGTAACACAGCCTGTCCCTCCGCAAATACTTTTTTTTATTTTTAAGTCATCAATCTTCTTGCTTTATTGACATGACCTGCCACGAGTTTCTCTCGCAAACCTTGCTCGTCATCCCAGAGTAGCAGCAACGCTCTGCGTCCAATTATTTGTTGCATGTATTTCAGTCTTTTCTCCCCTACCGCTTTTACCCCTACAGCTCCCACAAGCACCTTGATAGCTATTCTCTGATGGCTTAATACATGTTCTGTCACCCTGTCCCATCTTCTTGCCAATGATTGTCACATATTTATGTCCTCAATGGTTCAGCTGAGATCCTCCTCTATTCTTATCAGTCTCCTTGCGTCTACCTATATTTTAGCCTCCTTATATAGTTACCCCTATGGGCCTGGGGGCTACAACAGGCCTGAGGTATTCCTGCCTATCGTAAAAGGCGACTAAAGGGAATCTCACACGTTTCGGCCTTTATGTGATGCTCCCCTATAGGGTCTGACCTCCATTTTTCAAAATTTTGCGAAAGAGCGAGCCAACTGGGGAAGGGCACCTTACGTGGAGCATCATGTCCATCCTTAGCCCACTTACTCGAGCCACTGCAGTCGCGCTCATCCTCCATCTCTTGGGTGAGGACACATTCCTGGGTGCGTTTTCCTTCACCCACTAGGCAGTGTCATTTTCTGTGCCGACGACGACCATGGAATTCCTTGCACCTCATATCCATCACAGTAACCAGTCCCTTGTGGTGGGGCCGCCATGTATCCTGTTCGTTGCCGCTCTCCAACTACACAGGGATCGCTCTGCTGATGGCTACGCCGTTAACTCCCGACATTTTCCAAGGAATAGATGCCCGTCACCCTGGGGCATTGGAATCCCAGCAGTGGCCTTTGCTGCAGCTGGGTGGCACTCAAGAGGATGGCCACTGGTAGGAGTGGGTGGCATCAGGGCAAATGACACACCACAAATCGTTGTATGTCATCTCTTGCTGGTGGTCCGCCACCAGCAGTCTCTAAGCGGGCAAAGCTTAACTTCAGTGCTAATAAATACGACTCCAAACCGTTCCCCTCCCTTGCCACACCATGGGAGGAACGCCAGGCTATGGATGAAAGTGAAGCTTATTCGTCCCAGTACCTCGTATGCACGAGAGTTGATGGGGAACCTGTCATGTCCATGAAGCCTCCGTTTTTTGTGGAGCATTTGGAGGACATGTTTAGAGAGGTGGAGGGCTTGTCAAAAATGTGCACTGGGACATTCTTAATAAAAACAGCATCCTCTACACAGTCACAGACATTACTCACCTGTGACAAGTTCGGGGATGTTTCTTTTACCATCGCGCCTCATAAGAGCTTAAATAGTGTACAGTGTATTATATTCCATAGGGACCTTCTTTTGCAGCCTGACGACGAGCTGCGCGCCAATTTAGAGCGGCGACTTGTTAATTTCGTCTGGTGTACCATTGGGGTCTGAAGGATAATCAGGTTGGCACCGGTGCCATCATCTTGGCCTTCGAGGGTGACACATTGCCCGAGAAGGTCAAGTTGACGGTCTACCGCTGTGACGTCTAGCTGTATATACCTCGCCAGATGCGGCGCTTTAAATGCTGGAAATTCGGCCATATGTCTTCCTGTTGTACATACAGCGTAACATGTAGAGATTGTGGACGTTCATCACATCGAAATAATCCATGTGCCCCACCCCCATCTGTATCAACTGCGGAGAGCATCAATCACCTTGGTCGTCAGACTGCAGGATTTTACAAAAAGAGAGGGAAATCATGGACTATAAGACCCTGGACTGAGTGACCTACATTGAAGCTAAGAGGAAATTTGAACGCCTACATCCAGTGGCTATGACTTCCTCTTATACCGCCACTACGAGAACAATTGTCGCCCCAACAGTTCCTCATTTCTGTGGCCTCTCGGAAATAGAAGACTACACCTCCCCCTTGATGGTAGGGGGCACTTCCCTCCCTGTTGCTCTCACACCACCTACTTCGGGAGCAACACCAGCCTCCCCCCCCCCCCCAACCATTGGGAATATCAGACCCCCTTCTGAGCCAGAGTGGTGTGAATATTCTTCGATTCTTCGGCTCCTCTCGCTAGGAAGGGGTTCCTTGGATCACTCCCTTCCCAGGTTTCAGCTAGTGGGAAAGATGACAACCACCAGTGGCTGAAGAAACCCAAAAGTAGCTGGCTGTAGGGCTTCACTCCCATCCTTAGTCCTCCCAGCCAGGGAAACCAAAGGAACAGCGAGAGAAATACAAAAAGAAGGTTCCCAAGACCTAGAGAATTGCGGTGTCACCCACACCACCGCTACCTACAAGCTCTGCATCTACAGATGAGGTGGAGATTCTGGCGTCCGCTGAGGATCTCGCCGGACTCTCAGACACAATGGATATAGGCTGCAAAGGCAAAATTTCGGTGGCAGCAGGTGACTCTGAGGTGTAAACTGCCTCATTGAATGTTCCATGCCTTCCCAGTCTCACGGTGATGTAATCCTCCAGTGGAATTGCCACGGGTTTTTCAGCCGCCTGGCTGAGCTACGGCAACTGTTAAGCCTTACACCTTCTTTCTGCATAGCCCTCCAGGAAACATGTTTCCCGGCCATGCGGACACCTGCCCTCCGTGGCTATAACGGATATTACAGGAACCATAGCGACTGTAATCGAGTGTCAGGTGGAGTTTGCGTTTATGTCCTAAACTCAGTCTGTAGTGGACTTGTGCTGCTTCAAAGCCTTCTTGAAGCTATGGCTGTCAGAATAAGGACGACGTAGGAAATAATTGTGTGCAATGTATACTTTCCTCCAGATGGTGCAGTATCCCTGAATGTACTAACTGCACTGATTGATCAACTCCCTAAGCCTTTCCTACTTTTGGAAGATTTTAATGCCCATAACTCCTTGTGGGGTGGCACCGTGCTTACTGGCCGAGGCAGAGATGTCGAAACTTAACTGTCTCAGTTCGACCTCTGCCTGTTAAATACTGAGGCCACCAAAAATTTTAGTATGGCTCACGGAAGTTACTCGGCCATTGATTTATCAGTTTGCAGCCCAGGACTTCTCCCATCTATCCACTGGAGAGCACATGACGACCTGTGTTGTAGTGACCACTTCCCCATCTTCCTGTCCTTGCCTCTGCGTCATGCCCACGGACGCCTGCCCAGATGTGCTTCAAAAAGGCGGACTGGGAAACTTTCACCTCTGCTGCCACCATCAAATCTCCCTCATCCAATAACATCGATGCGATGGTTGAGCAGGTGACAACAACAATCGTTTCTGTGGTAGAAAACACGATCCCTCGCTCTTTAGGGAGCCCCTAGCAAAAAGCAGTCCCTTGGTGGTCATTTCAAGTCGCTGAAGCAATTAAGGAGCGTAGACAAGCTTTACTGTGGCATAAGCGCCACCCTTCCCTGGAGCGCCTCATAGCCTTTAAACGGCTGCGTGCCCGCGTTCGCCAACTTATAAAACGACAGTACCAGGAGTGTTGGGACAGATATGTCTCGACCACTGAGTGCCATACGTCACCTTCCTAAGTCTTGGCAAATATCAGACGTATTTTTGGGTACCAGGCCCCAACAGCTGTTCCCGATGTTAACACAAACGGCGTATTATCTACCGACGCAAACGCGATTGCCGAGCACTTTGCTGAACATTATGCTCGAGCCTCTGCGTCAGAGAATTAGCCCTCAGCCTTTCGCACTGTCAAACGGCGGCTGGAAGGGAAAGTCCTCTCGTTCAATACACACAGTGGATCATAAGATGCCCCATTTACAGAATGGGAGCTCCTCATTGCCCCTGCACATTGCCCCGACACTGCTCCAGGGCCAGATCGGGTCCAAGTCACATGATTAAACATCTCTCATCTGACTACAGGTGATATCTTCTCGTCATCTTGAAACGTATCTGGTGTGCTGACGTCTCTCCATAGCAATGGCGGGAGAGCACCATCATTCCGGTTCTCAAACCCGGTAAAAACCCGCTTGGTATGAATAGCTATTAACCCATCAGCGTCACCAACGTTCTTTGTAAGCTGCTGGAACGTACGGTGTGTCAGCGGTTGGAGTCACGTGGCCTACTGGCTCCATGTCACGGCGGCTTCCGCCAGGGTCGCTCTACCACTGATAATCTCGTGTCCCTCGAGTCTGCCATCCGCACAGCCTTTTCCAGACGCCAGCACCTGGTTGCCGTCTTTTTTGGTTTACGAAAAGCTTTTAGGACGAGTCCGGTGACCAGTGCCCTGGTGGAGCACGGAGTCGCTCCATTGCAGGTTAGGCGTGCACAGCTGCTGGCCAGTTACGTTGCACACGTTAGCAGTTCTGCTGCTCGTCCGAACCACCGCCGTCTTTTCCCACCTGCGGCGGTTCATCTGCCTCATCGACCGCTCAGGTCACGCCTTCCAATTTCAGTTCCTGTCCGATCCCATATTTCCGAACTGGAGTCCTTGCCTTTACCAGAATCCCAGGCAACGAACTTGCTGACCGGCTGGCGAAACAGGCTACGCGGAAACCGCATATGGAGATCGGCTTCTCTGCAGCTGACCTTTTTCCAGTACTATGCCACAAGGTTCTGCGGCTTTGGGAGACGAAATAGCATAACCTCAGCAAGCACAACAAATTGTGTCCCATTAAGAAGACTACAACTATGTGGCAGACATCCATGTGGGCCTCTCGCAGGGACTCTGTGGTTCTCTGCGGGCTCCGCATTGGCCACGCTTGGGTGACATACGGCTACCTCCTGCGCCGTGACGATCCACCTCGGTGTCGGTGCGACGCCCGGCTGACAGCGGCCCATATCTTGGCGAGCTGTCCTTTGGCTGCCCTGCGACGAACTCTTCGGTTACAGGACTCGTTGTCATTAATTTTAGCTGACAACGCTTCATTGGCTAATTTAGTTTTACGTTTTATATGTGACAGTGGGTTTTATCATTCTATATAAAGTTTGGTGTATGTCCTTTGTCCCTTTGTGTTCTCCACTCTAATGCTTTAAGGGTGGACGTTTTAATGTGGCCCAGAGTGGCTGGCTTTTCCTTTTTATTCTCGTGGTCGGCCAGCCACGGTCATCTGCTCACTTGTTTTTACCTCTTCTACCTGTTCTACGTGTTTTTTGCTTGTCTCTGTGGTTTTCTTTACCTATTTGATCCATGGCAGTGTTGACTGTTCTTCTGTCCTTCTTCTGGTTCTTTCTTTATCATGTTATTGTGCTGTAAGTCTCCTTTGTTTTCTTCTTTCCCTTGTGCAATCATTTTACCAGGAACAAGGGACCAATGACATCGCAGTTTGGTCCCTTTCCCTCACTCTTTTAAACCAACCAACCTTATATAATAAACCATCTCAGACACTTCGATTCTCTTCTTCTCCATATTGTTCACAGCACATTCTTCACGTCCATCGCTCAGCGTCAGAGAGATATTGTAAGTAACCTTTCCCTGCGATTAAGACCAAAATTTGATACTGGCATTTTGGCTAGGAACTCCTTCTTCGCCAGCTTTTTACGTCCTCCTTGCATCATCTGTCATGCATGCCCTTACTTCGAAGGTAGCAGAAATTCTATATTGTGGTCACTCTCTCACTTGCCTCATCTCTGCTATCTCTGACTACTTTCATCCTTCTCAATGTACTCTCAAACCCTATTCTGTACTTGTTAGATTCTGCATTCCACTGAACAAATCCTGTAGCTATGTCACTAGAAGAGCCCATCATTGGAATACTTTCACCCTGAATTGTAATCCCGCTCATGAACCTTTCGTTCATTTCCGTCAATGCTTCTTCAGTGTATACATTCAACATAAGAGGCGAAATATTGTACCCTGTCTCACAGCCTTTTTAATCAGAGCATTTCATTCTTGGTCTTCCAGGCCTGTTGTGCTCTGCTGGTTCTTGTACGTACTGTGAGCGCCACCTACTTGGCTGCTAAGCAGATTCGCTGACTAGCTCCACAAACGTGCTACCTGCACCAGCTCTCTGATTGACCTGCAACCGCACGCACAAGAGCTCCGTACTGATTTCCATGCTTCAAGCGTCGTCCACTGCCAGCAAAGGCGTTCGGAAACCTGCTACGATGACAGCAGTTCCACGTAACAAGCCAGCACAAGAACAACAGTGACAGTAAGGCATGTTACAGCCGGGAATTCACGGGACTGCCGCTTCAGACTCTGCTACCGCCGTCTGGTGGCGTTCCAATCGACGACAAGATGTGCAGCCTGTGCAGCCTGTGCAGGACTGATTCTCTCTGAAAGTCACGTGCTTGAAAATAATTCGTGTCCTTTCCCTCTGCCCAACAGTGCTTAGACCAAGCGCAAGACCTCCGATAAGCCTTTTCATCGGGAGTTGCTCTGTCGAATTCTCTCATACTCCTAACTAGCACCAGCCATCGGCTATTGTGGACGAACATTATTGTAGCAGACTGATTAGCAGGTCGAGGCCTCGTTCTACACTTTACTGTACTAGGGCTTTACCATGAGCCTTCCCACGGAGTTACTGGATAGTGTTGCCCCTTTCTGTGAGTCATGTCAGATCGTTACGGTAATATGTACTGTTATTTCTTTCTGTAATTGTTTCGGAATAAACCAGCATCATTTTCAGTCCACTTGATTGCCCTTTTATCTGGAAGTGCCATATCCCAGTCAGTGACATCCTGGCAACGAGGATGAAGTTCTGGCGATCTCACTCAGTCTTGTCAGTCAAAACAGAGTGGAGACAGGATATAACCATTCTTTGCAATGTCTCTTTCTGTCGTTGCCGATGTAGTCCTTTCCCGTTCTGTCCACTTTAACCACTGCCGACAAGATAACCACCTTTCATTGCCCCGTTCTCGCCACAATATCTGATCATAGCATTTCCAGACTCGTCTGAAATCCTACCGCTGCTCTCTGTACTACCCGATGTTTCTCGCTGTTGCATACACAGGTTGCGGCCATGATTAGCGCTTTTCCTGAAGGTGCCACTGCCATGTCCAAATGAACTGGCAATGAGATCACAAATTTTTGGCTGGCTTCAGCGCCGTTTCCTCCAGTCTCGTCCCATACCAGTTTTACCGAAGGTACGTCACATTTTCGCTCTCTGTTGTGTTCACTGAAGATTCTACTTACTGATTACGTCTGCCTATTTTGGTCCTCGTTGTGTCATTAGCGCCAAGCCTCTCATTTGCTCTCTCGTTGTTTCCTGTCTTGGACCTAACATGGCCTCTACTGCACCATGCCTCTTCTGCATGATCTTCACGCCCGATACTCCTGACGATTTCCGACTTCTAGGAAACAGGGTCACAGAGCGTCCTAGCAACTTAGTCTCATCCACGGTCTGCATTCGTGCTTCTCCACCTGCCCTGCCATGGTAGGTGCTCTTCTTGACTGGGCCACTGGTACAGACATCAGTTGCCCATGGGCTTCTAGCTCACTTCTAGTGCACCAGCCCCTCCATGGCTGGCCTGCCTTCCACTTCAGGTCCATCCGACACGATCAACACCTACTGCCACCTATATCTGAGGTCATCCATTTCCGTGGTCATCTTCCTCTGGACTCATCTGTATCCGAGATCAACATGTGCCAGATTTTAGAGGATCAACCACCTCCAGGGCTTAGAGGGTCATCTGCCTCCAAAGCAACCCTGCCCTGCAGCAGCATCGCATGCAGTGGACACCATCTTCCTTTTGCCTGCCGCCTCAGCTCACTGGGACCCACTATTTCTCATTCCCATCCAAGCCCTACCTTTCCTTCCCGTACTGCTACGAACGCTTTCACAGCTAGTGCCTAACGAACCGCTTTTCTCTGGCTCTGTCCTCTTCCTTTCCCATTTTTCGAGTACTCTAGCAGCAAGCACTCCGTGGACAGCTTCTCTGATGCTCCGCTCTTTCCCTTTACTCATTTCTTTCTGGTCACTCTACACCATAGGTACTTCCGTGGCGTTCTGTCCTTATCTATCCGCTGTCTTCTCAGTACAGAAAACTGAATAACTCTAGAGAATTGGTGGCATCCGTTTGCGTTTCCTGCTTTTCTAATAGTTCAAAATGGTTCAAATGGCTCTGAGCACTATGGGACTTAACTTCTGAGGTCATCAGTCCCCTAGAACTTAGAACTACTTAAACCTAACTAACCTAAGGACTTGACACTCAACCATGACCGAGGCAGGATTCGAATCTGCAGTCGCGCGGTTCCTGACTGTACGGCCTAGAACCGCTCGGCCACTCCGGCCGTCCTCTAATAGTTCCCGCCGACACTTACTCCCACAATTCAAAAACAAATTTTACTTGAGATAAATTCCTGTGCGAAGTTTTCATTACGGAATACATATTCAACTCATTTCGTGATGATGGTCGCCTCGGATGCGAGAGTAATGACGTTATACATTCGTACTCCAATTTGTATACCATAAAATCAGACGCTCATCCGTTACCTCACAATCATTCCGCGTTAAAATAAGTTGACAATCTTAACCCGGATGAGAAATGTAAGTTACAACAGTCGCAGTGTATTGAAATCATATTCAGGAACACATACCAGTATTTGAACTTTAGCTCCACACCCACGTACCAGAGTGTCTGTCCATGTGAGTACGAATGCTGTCGAGCGCTCACTGGGTCCGCCATGTAGGCGATAACATCTGACACCACATAAATATTAGCTGTCCGATGTCAGCGCAGTCTGCGAGCTACAGGAATTCGCTTTTACTGTGTAAATCTCTGTCGCTTGCCCCGTCCTTCTGATAGTATCGAGCTGACAACGCACGTTTCTGTGATCAGATCGTTCCATAGAACAACTTACGTCTACGTATTACTATGTAACAGTAGCGCCCATTATCCTCTTACATCATCATGCTATGTCCGGTGACGAGTAAGAGATCGTCTGTGAATATACACGTACAAATGAAACCACAGATCAACATTCACAGTTTGTTTGCTTTGAATATCAGAGTTTTATGTCGTTTCGTAAACTAGCAAACAAGGTAACTATGAGTTATGAAATTTCCCATGATGTTCAGCGTGACTTCTAATTTAACAGTTATAATACACCGATAATGAAAACCATGGACGTTTATCTTGTGTGGAGGTGCCGCACAGGTAGTGAATGTTTAAAAGGAGGTAGTTTTATGCAACAAAATGAGCAGTTAATTAATAAAACCTTTATTTTCTACCAGTGTTCAGCTTTCTGACTATCTTCAAGCAACATAGCAACAAGGAAATACGTAGGGTCATTTTACTAATGAAACGATATGTCGTGAACATGGTCACGAAAATAGTCGTTACACATATATGACAAAAGTGAAACATCGTTATTATAGCGTGCATAATACATTTACTGCTGCGGCATTAATCAATACTGCTGTATAAAGACAAGATTTTGCCTCATTTTGTTTCTAAAAAGCTGAAAAATCTTGACCGATTTACTTTAAATGTTTGCACAATACTCTAATAAATATTTAGGCACACACACACACACACACACACACACACACTCCTATGTATGTCCGCCCTTATGTTTGTTAGAGTATTGTATAAACATCTGAAGTAATACAGTCAACCACTTTTCGAGATACATATAAAGGCGAGACGTTGTTAGGGAAAAAAAATCTCAGAAATTGTTGACAGATTTATTTGAAATTTTTATAGGATACCAAATTTGTTTGTGTGACAGTCATCGTCGACAATCACAGTAATATTCATTCTGCAAATAGTACACTACTTTATACTGTTCCAGTGTATTTTACTGTTTTTGTTTCGTATGCGTTTCTACTTTTATTTTCAGGTATCATCAGTAGGATCTCGAATGATACAATTTTGTTTAGATGTGCGATATTTTTAGATTATAAAACAGTTCACGTTTTATTTCTTACGTAAACAAGTGACTACTTGCAGCTAATATAGTTTTTGGCTGGCATGTGCGTTTCCTGTAATCTGATCACTTGCTGGAGGTGGCACTGTACTTCACTTAGGAAACGTAAGCACATGGGTGATCCAGCTCCGCAGCGGGTTCTGTAGCGCACTCCGGAGGTAGTTCGAAAAATATTCTCTGCGTTTGGGGTCCCTATCTATCGCACAATGCTGTTCCTTAATATAATTTCAAAAATCAAGTACATCGGTCATTGAATAAGCAATTAATCGAATGGTCTCAGGTCCACATGATGGTGTTGGTCTTGGCCCTCAGACAGTACCCTGGCTCCTCCATGCGGGTTTTATGTATCCTGCTGACTGTCGCATACCAAGTGGACTAGACGGCAGCGTGGACTGTCCACCACACGACACGCCATTGCGGCTGTGGTATTCCGTTTCCACTACATTAGGTTGCCGTCTCCGTTGAAGGGCGGAGCCAGGAAAGCGTCGCGTGTGTAACTGAGTTTCAAATAGAAGCGCCCAGGGGAGAAGACCGGTACGGGATGTTGGGAGTCGAGGGAGGCCGGTCTAGTGCCCCCAACAGCAAGCTCGTAAGGCTGGTGGGACAAAGCTGCCTTAACCGTAAATGTGAACTAACAAACAGGGCCACCGCTCAACCGTAAATGTTTCCTAGCCCTAGTCCTCCCTGTCCTTGGGGAGTGTGTGCGATTCATATCGAACTTTGAGCAGCATTCTTGTGCTAACAACGTAGCCGAGAGTTGCCGTAATGCTGTGGGCCATTGGAAGTGCATGTGTGACGTGCGGGACGCGCTAGGTAGACTTTGGCATCCTATGTCCTCTGGAGTATCTTCAAAGTCAGCATGTGCTTATCTGCTATCCCAGCTCTAATTTGGTGCAGGAGGCGCCTACAGTTACCGGTCGTTCTACGGTGCATATCGTTCGTGAAGACTAAACCCAAGATCTCATGTGGTCACTGATCCGTGAGGGATGACACTGTCAGGTGACAGTCCTCTCCCGCGACACAGGGCGACTGACTTTTCCATGGCAACTGTCATATCATCGCGCCGCGGAGCACCAACATAGCCATTCGCGTACCGAGCGTCATTCCGGTCAGTCTATTCTATGGCGTAGGCTGCTGGGTTCTAAGGCCAAAGCGTACAATATTGTTGATAATGGGCAGCTCTGACGCACTGAGCGGCGAAACTGGACGGCCGCGTTAAACGGCCTTTAACGAGCACCCTCGAATGATTGGTTAACTCTGTCAAATGCTTGACTTAAGTCGCTGGACGCCAGCGCACCTGGTATGCGTCTTTACCAATGTCCCCTATATGCGCGTATGTTGAGGGGTCCCGACACTGAAGCTTGTTCCTGAGGCTGACCGCTGTAGCCGAACGGCTCTAGCCGCTTCAGTCCGGAACCGCGCGACTGCTACGGTCACAGGTTCGAACCCTGCCTCCGGCATGGATGTGTGTGATGTCCTTAGGTTAGCTAGGTTTAAGTAGTTGTAAGTCTAGGGTACTGATGACTTCAGATGTTAAGTCCCATAGTGCTCAGAGTTATTTTAACCATTTGAACCTTGATCCTGAGAGATTACATTATTGTACTCCTGAAGGGTGTAACCATCAAGCCGGTGAAAATTATCAGGCCGCTATTCAACAGCGTCAAGCGTGGCGGCGTGACCTCAATCGTGACCTTGTTGGGTTCGCAGAACGTCGGCAACTGCCGGTCATAGGCAGTTTTTTTGTCTATGGAGAACGTCTCCGACGCTTCGTCGTAGGTGAGGGGGCGCCGATTCTCCGATCGGTGTCCGCGTCAGTGGGCGCAGAATACACTCCGAACTGACATGGCCTTCCCGACCACAGCCAGAACACGTGCGTGGTTTGCCATCGTATCACTATCGTACGGCAACCGCCAATAAAGAATTAGGACGGTACATGTTTGTGAGTTAGATTTTTATTTGCCGGGCACAATTGTGGAGATACGTTCAAAACGTATGCACGTGGCCTTGTGTGGCCTTGCGTGATCCTGTTGAAGAGGGATTTTGATGGTGGCCTGTCTAAAGGAATGCGCCATATTTAAAAGGTGTCCTTAACGCCTCGTAACGACTAGGAAGTGAAAAACTGCCAACGCGCAACTCGACTGGCTGGACTCAAACGAGTCGCCCGCTCCTCAGTGCAGACAAGAGCACCACGCCGCCTCAGCTATTCGGACACTCTTTTCACCAGACCCAAATTCCCAGTATCCCGCTCGCCATACCGCGAAGAACCCCGCCCATTAACACCCTACTCGCTGATTTCTGATTCCCGTAAGAGTATGGGCACTGGTTCTGCTTTCGCACAGAAACTTTTTCATCAGTCAGCCATCGCGCCCATAGAATTATACATTGATGAGCCAGAAAACTATGAACACTAGTTTAATAGCTTCTTTGTCCGTCTTTGGAACGAAATACGAATACATAACAGATTCTGCGTATCAGTGATCGCAAGGTAGGTTTGTGGAGGTATGTGCAACTAGATGTTTATGTACAGGCCATGTAATTCCCGCCGCGCGAGATTAGCTGAGCGGTCTCGGGCGCTGCAGTCATGGACAGTGTGGGGCAGGTCTCGGGCATGGATGTGTGTGTTTGTCCTTGGGTTAATTTAGGTTAAGTCGTGTGTAAGCTTAGGGACTGATAACCTAAGCAGTTAAGTCTCATAAGATTTCACACACATTTGAACATTTTTTTTTTTTTTTTAATTCCCGTAAATAACGGGCCACTGGTTGGCGTACGTGGTGATGGCGCTCAATAGTGATTCAAACGGGTTCCATAGGATTTACATCAGGCGAATTTGGTCGCCCAGACAACTTGAGCATGATTCTCGCTGTGTGGCACAGAAAGTTAAGATGAAATCGCCATCGGAGAAGACGTCAAGCATGAAGCGATGGAGGTGGTTCGTAGCTGTCAGCATGTCTTCGATCACTACCAAAGGCCCCATGCAAGGGAAGGTGAAAATCTCCCCTATCATAATACCGCTCTCACCAGCCTGCGTCCAAGGCGCGCTGCACGTTTCGAGCCTTCATTCACCTCGATGACGGCGTTCGTGGAGACGACCATCGACCTAGTGTAGGAAACATGCGATTCACATGAATAGCCGATGGGTTTCCATTAATCGACGTTCGAATCTCGATGTCCCCTTGCCCACTGCAATCTTAATTGACGATGCTATTGGGTCAACGTGTGAACACGGAGGGGTGGTCTGTAGCGGAGCCCCATGTTCAATACACGATGAATAGTGTGCTCCGACACCATTCTGCGTGCACCAGCATTGTGCTCTCTCCGCAGTGGTGCCACAGAACCCCATCTCCAACTTTACAGAGCAGACAAGCCTCCGAGCCCCACGTTCTGTGAAAAGTCCTGGACGTCCAACCATTTAGTACCCATTGGTAGTTTCACCGTTCTTCTACCACTTTCCGTAGATGCTCACGACAGTAGCACGTAGACATTCGACAAGCTTCGCCGTTTTCGGGATACTCGTTCACAGACTCTGCGTAATAATAATCTGCTCTTTGTCAAAGTCACTTAATGGACTTCCCCATTTGCAGCTCTTATCTTCGCTATAACGCCGGGCGGTGTGGCCGAGCGGCTCTAGGCGCTTCAGTCTGGAACCGCACGACCACTACGGTCGCCGGTTCGAATCCTGCCTCGGGCATCGATGTGTGTGCTGTCCTTAGGTTAGTTACGTTTAAGTAGTTCTAAGTTCTAGGGGACTGATGACCTCTGATGTTAAGTCCCAGTGCTCAGAGCCATTTGAACCATTTTTTTCGCTGGAAGGATCTCCAGTCCATGTCTGCTCCGCTTACGTACTTACCTTACCGCGTCACGTGCCTACAACGCCACGAGGCGGCATCCAGCGACGCGGGAGACAGTGGTCATGTTTTAGCTGATTAGCATAGACATAAGTCGGACAGAACGGACATCACTCACGTCTATAGCCCTAGGTAATAATTCCGTCGACGAAGCACCGTGAAAGGGAAAATTGCGATCGGTGCCGAGAAACAATAATTAAGCATTGCCTCCTGAGTGGGATGCACGATTTCAGAAATCTGATGCTGAAAGTGAGAATTTAGCGTTCAGGTGCATCCTCGATTGGGAGAGAACAGTGCAGTCCGGATATTGCGAATCCCATTCTATTGACAAAATACCAACAACGAAGAAAACTATGAGTCACTGTCCGAAACAACTCTTTGTGTCAGACCTTCTAAACAGAAGACAGAAGCAAATACTTTTATGGTGCTAGTGCAAGTTGTTGAATTCACTGGAAAGACAAACGTATGTCTGCTGTATGCATAGCGATAAGCAGCCACAATGTGTTCCAGAATGGACCAGCAAAATCATCGTGTGTGCACTGAGAAGGACCGTTAAGTCGAGGCCAACTGAAAAATTCCTGGTGTGGCACTTCCTGGCATCCTCGCGTTTATGGCAGTGAGCAGTCCGTCTGCTTGTCAATCCCGAGCCACATACAATACTAGGTCTCGATGCTGAGTTCTAACGATTCTCCTCTAATGTAATACTTTCAAAATATATTGTAAGAACTTGAGTAGCACAGTCACCGTGGTGTAGTAGTCGAGGGTTGTGAATTCAAAGCTCACCCGAACTGTAAAATTTTGATTTCTATATTCGGTTCGAATACATTCTAGAAGGATCCACAAATGTCAAGAATCATTGTACTGGAACGATCTGTGACTGTATATATACCGTATGTGTTCTGGCCGGAGGCAGTTGGCTCCGCGCTCTTGTATGTGCAAGAGCTGAATAAACCTTCGTTAAGTGAAGTTAGTGTTCGTCACTCATTTAATTACATCTTCTCCTACGTGACATTATTCCGGTGGAGGCGCTGGGTACTTTAACTTTTGATAACGGACATTATCGACGATACAGTGGCTCCCATCAGGCCCCGACAGAGCCTCTGTTTACGTGGCGAGAAACCCGAGTTCGAGCCATATTCAACAGATCACAATCTATCGGAGACAGATGAAGAAGAGGATGTTACGATGACAGAAACTGTGTGCCGCTACATGGGACATCCTTAAGGGTTCTCTGGTGACGATGGCCAACATCCAACCAAGTGGTTGAAGGAATATGAGTGTATAGCTAAATTTAACAAATAGGAGGACATGGTGTGTTTGTCTAACGTATTTTTCTGCTTGGAGGGCAATGTCAAGCAATGACATGAGAAAAGCCAGGAGAAGTTCACAAGCTTGGAAGTATTCCAGGCGGAACTGCGCAAGTATTTCGGCGACACACAACGACAGAAGCTCAACACTGAAGATAAATTAAAGTGCAGGGCACAGCGTCCAGGAGACCTACGGCCGTCTAGAACGAAATTAGAATTATATTAATACCTTGAGCTGCTGACGACCGTTGATATATATCAACGGGGACAGGTGAAAATGTGTGCCCCGGCCGGGAATCTAACACGGGACCTCCTGCTTACATGACAGGCGCTCTATCCATCTGCGCCACCGAAGGCACAGAGAATAGCGCGACTCCAGGGACTATCTCGCGCGCGCCTCCCGCGAGACTCACATTCTCACCTTTTATGTCCACACCTACATTCGTAGTGTCCAACCCCAACACACTCATTAAACGTGGAAAAAATTCTTACATGTCCCGTAAGATTTCGGGGAATATGTGTGCATCCGCACACAAGAAGGTCATGGCCGATATTGCCAGAATATACTTATATGGATAGAGCGTCTGCCATGTATTCAGGAAATCCCGATTTCGAGTTCCGGTCAGGGTACATATTTTCACCTGTCCCCGTTGATATTACACTCCTGGAAATGGAAAAAAGAACACATTGACACCGGTGTGTCAGACCCACCATACTTGCTCCGGACACTGCGAGAGGGCTGTACAAGCAATGATCACACGCACGGCACAGCGGACACACCAGGAACCGCGGTGTTGGCCGTCGAATGGCGCTAGCTGCGCAGCATTTGTGCACCGCCACCGTCAGTGTCAGCCAGTTTGCCGTGGCATACGGAGCTCCATCGCACTCTTTGACACTGGTAGCATGCCGCGACAGCGTGGACGTGAACCGTATGTGCAGTTGACGGACTTTGAGCGAGGGCGTATAGTGGGCATGCGGGAGGCCGGGTGGACGTACCGCCGAATTGCTCAACACGTGGGGCGTGAGATCTCCACAGTACATCGATGTTGTCGCCAGTGGTCGGCGGAAGGTGCACGTGCCCGTCGACCTGGGACCGGACCGCAGCGACGCACGGATGCACGCCAAGACCGTAGGATCCTACGCAGTGCCGTAGGGGACCGCACCGCCACTTCCCAGCAAATTAGGGACACTATTGCTCCTGGGGTATCGGCGAGGACCATTCGCAACCGTCTCCATGAAGCTGGGCTACGGTCCCGCACACCGTTAGGCCGTCTTCCGCTCACGCCCCAACATCGTGCAGCCCGCCTCCAGTGGTGTCGCGACAGGCGTGAATGGAGGGACGAATGGAGAAGTGTCGTCTTCAGCGATGAGAGTCGCTTCTGCCTTGGTGCCAATGATGGTCGTATGCGTGTTTGGCGCCGTGCAGGTGAGCGCCACAATCAGGACTGCATACGACCGAGGCACACAGGGCCAACACCCGGCATCATGGTGTGGGGAGCGATCTCCTACACTGGCCGTACACCACTGGTGATCGTCGAGGGGACACTGAATAGTGCACGGTGCATCCAAACCGTCATCGAACCCATCGTTCTACCATTCCTAGACGGGCAAGGGAACTTGCTGTTCCAACAGGACAATGCACGTCCGCATGTATCCCGTGCCACCCAACGTGCTCTAGAAGGTGTAAGTCAACTACGCTGGCCAGCAAGATCTCCGGATCTGTCCCCCATTGAGCATGTTTGGGACTGGATGAAGCGTCGTCTCACGCGGTCTGCACGTCCAGCACGAACGCTGGTCCAACTGAGGCGCCAGGTGGAAATGGCATGGCAAGCCGTTCCACAGGACTACATCCAGCATCTCTACGATCGTCTCCATGGGAGAATAGCAGCCTGCATTGCTGCGAAAGGTGGATATACACTGTACTAGTGTCGACATTGTGCATGCTCTGTTGCCTGTGTCTATGTGCCTGTGGTTCTGTCAGCGTGATCATGTGATGTATCTGACCCCAGGAATGTGTCAATAAAGTTTCCCCTTCCTGGGACAATGAATTCACGGTGTTCTTATTTCAATTTCCAGGAGTGTATATCAACGCCCGTCAGCAGCTGAAGGTATTAATATAATTCTAATTTCTCATGAAGGGCGCTGCTGAGGACATGTTCTCCTGAGGGAGATTTCGAAAGCAGACGACTTCATAAAATGGTGCCATCATATCGAGTCAATGCATCAAAAAAGAATTACACGTAAGAAATTTGAACGGCTTCCAAATGTCATATCGATGACTGTGATGGAGGAAGGAACTGATTTCACAAGTGTTCTTCGGCAGAGAGGAAGTTCAGATTGCACTGGATTGCATGGCGAGCAATAAACGGAAATGGTTCAAATGGCTCTGAGCGCTATGCGACTTAACTTCTAAGGTTATCAGTTGCCTAGAACTTAGAACTAATTAAACCTACCTAACCTAAGGACATCACATACATCCATGCCCGAGACAGGATTTGAACCTGCGACCGTAGCGGTCGCACGGCTCCAGACTGTAGCGCCTAGAACCGCACGGCCACTCCGGCCGGCAATAAACCGAGAAGCTTCAAGGGGTCATAAGGGAGGAAGTGGAGCAGACATTGAACTCAATCTCTAGTCCTTCATTTCCCTTTAAAATGGTGAAAACGTCGAGATCCAGGCGAAGTTACGTTCCTACAATGCCGCATGAGAACCTGTTTGGGCACCAAGGAAGACTGGCGTCTGGATGATCCTGGATAACCAACCATCTAGTATGTTTCCACTGCGGACGACCGGGACATGCGGTGCACTATTGCCGAGAAAGGTGGCGGATATTTGATGCCGCCCACACCAGAAGACAGCAGGCCGATCTTAGCCGACGCCATCTCCGGGACGACGAAGATGAACAAGAAGATGTGGGTGCAGGACGACGTAGGCTTCCATCGCCGTAAGCTAGGCGCTGGAGAGGACGCTCCCCAACACGCCGATCAAGGTCTCCATCGCCGTTTAGAAGCTCCAGCCGATCACCTAGCCGCCGCAACCTGTAAAACTAAAGGGTGCGGCCTTCATTGGACGTGAGGCCGCCGAAGAGAAAAATCTTCCGCCGCCGATCACTACAAAAATGATAGGAAACTACGTCGATATCCTCATGGATGGCTGACCAGCCGAAGCTCTTGTGGACTCTGGAGCGTCATATTCTGTCATTTCGGAGAAGCACCGTGGCCAGGTGCAGAAAACAGTATTCGTCGACAGTAAAAAGTCTCTGCTGAAGGTGGCTAATGGGAAATATGTAAAACCTACAGGAAGATGTACCATTCGTGTGGGTATAAGTGGCCATACACAACCCTTAGAATTCATCTTCTTACGAGAGTGTAGTCATGACGTAACTCTCGGATGGGACTTTTTGAAAGCTTCTCAGGCGATTATAGATTGTGATCGCTCGAAGATTATGCTAGACGAGATGAGATACTGTGGATAGGATGATGCGCATCCGAGTGTGTGGAGACTATGTGTGCTGGATGAAGTGATCTTTCCTGTAGTCAGCGCTAGAAAGTTAAGTGTCATATGTAATGCCGTGCATCAACCCATGGATCTTGTACTGGAATGTAAGAGAAGCATACCACTGAAGAATAACTTGGTCATCTCAGCCACCACCGTCTCGTTTAAGAACGAATTCGGTTAATTGTGGATAGTTAACTGTCACCGAGAACCGCAGATCCTTCCAAAGAGCATGTGCGTAGCAAACACCGAGCCGTTAATTGAAGAACAGCTGAGCGTCATAGAAACCTCCCATGCCGAGTCTGTGAGCAAAATTAGCGCTACCACTACGAGACAAGATCTTCTAGCTAGTGTATCACCAGATCTCACTAAGGCAAACAGAAGAAGATACTTGCCATTCTTCAAGAGTTCTATGAATGCTTCTATCAACAGGTGAAGAGAAAATTAGACAAATCGACGATGAAGCACCGGATTAGCACTGGAGACCATCAACCAATAGCCCAGAGAGTATACCGTGTGTCAACGACGGCACGTCGAATAATTCGCTACGAGGTAGAGAAAATGATGAAGAATGACGTCGCAGGTTCGAATCCTGCCTCGGGCATGGATGTGTGTGATGTCTTTAGGTTAGTTAGGTTTAATTAGTTCTAAGTTCTAGGCGACTGATGACCTCAGAAGTTAAGTCGCATAGTGCTCAGAGCCATTTGAACCATTTTTGAAGAATGACATCATTCAGCCTTCCCAGAGCCCATGGTCGTCACCAATGGTCCTCGTCAGGAAGAAGGATGGCAGTTGGCGCTTATGTATTGATTAGAGGAAGCTTAATAAGGTAACTAAAAAGGACGGTTATCCCCTTCCACGAGTTGACGATACACTATATTGTCTGAAGGGGGCTACGTTTTTCTCAACCATGGACGTGTACTCGGGATACTGGCAAATCGAAGTAGATGAGCGGTCAGTGATACCAGCCTTACAAGACAGCCAATTTTCCACGTGAAAATGCATCTACATGTACATCTACATCTACATGGATACTCTGCAAATCACATTTAAGTGCCTGGCAGAGGGTTCATTGAACAACCTTCACAATTCTCGAAACTTCCTGTCAGATTAAAACTGTGTGCCCGACCGAGACTCGAACTCGGGACCTTTGCCTCTCGCGGGCAAGTGCTCTACCATCTGAGCTACCGAAGCACGACTCACGCCCGGTACTCACAGCTTTACTTCTGCCAGTATCTCGTCTCCTACCTTCCAAACTTTACAGAAGCTCTCCTGATAGGTTCGCAGGAGAGCTTCTGTAAAGTTTGGAAGGTAGGAGACGAGATACTGGCAGAAGTACAGCTGTGAGTACCGGGCGTGAGTCGTGCTTCGGTAGCTCAGATGATAGAGCATTTGCCCGCGAATCGTAAAGGTCCCGAGTTCGAGTCTCGGTCGGGCACACAGTTTTAATCTGCCAGGAAGTTTCATATCAGCGCACACTCCGCTGCAGAGTGAAAATCTCATTCTGGTTCACAATTCTCTATTATTCCAATCTCGTATAGCTCGCGGAAAGAATGAACACTTATATCTTTCTGTAAAAATCTCTGATTTCCCTTATTTTATCGTGGTGATCGTTCCACCTTATACAGATCGGTGTCAACAAAATATTTTTGCATTCGGAGGAGAAGGTTGGTGATTGGAATTTCTTGAGAAGATTTCGTCGCAAGGAAAAACGCCTTTCTTTTAATGATTTCCTGCCCAAATCCTGTATCATTTCGGTGACACTCTCTCCCATATTTCACGATAATACAAAACGTGCTGCCTTTCTTTGAACTTTTTCGATGTACTCCGTCAGTCCTATCTGGTAAGGATCCCACACAGCGCAGCAGTATTGTAAAATAGGACGGATAAGCGTAGTATAGTCAGTCTCCTTAGTAGGTCTGTTACATTTTCTAAGTGTTCTGCCAATAAAACGCAGTCTTTGGTTAGCCTTCCCCATAACATTTTCTGTGTGTTCCTTCGAATTTGCCGACCGGGGTGGCAGAGCGGTTCTAGGCGCTACAGTCTGGAACTGCGCGACCGCTACGGTCGCAGGTTTGAATCCTGCCTCGGGCATGGATGTGTGTGATGTCCTTAGGTTAGTTAGGTTTAAGTAGTTCTAAGTTCTGTGGGACTGATGACCTTAGAAGTTAAGTCCCATAGTGCTCAGAACCATTTGAACCATTTTTGAACCTTCCAATTTAAGTTATTCGTAATTGTAATACCTATGTATTTAGTTGAACTTACGGCTTTTAGATTACACTGATTAATCGCGTATCCGAAGTTTAACAAGTTCCTTTTAGCACTCATGCGGATGATATCCCACTAAGTACAAGTAGTACTGGTTTTTGGGGATTGAAATGAATAAGGCGGAGGAGGCTGAGCAATGCATGTTTCAACTTGTGAAATGATTGTTCGCATTCTCCAATCCATTGGAAAGGGGATATATTTACGTCGGAAGTGATGGCAAGGAGTAACAATTTGCGCTGCGTTCGCAGTAAATTTGATACAGTAACATATTTCGCTCAGAACTGCTTGTAGTTCTCGTACTTTTTTGCAAGAAGATAAAATCGCCAATATCTCTAGATGCTTAGTCGAAGGACGAGCGCTGTGTAAGTGAATGAGGTATTCAATTTCGTCAATGAAAGTCCAGCAATTCTGTGAATTACACATAAGAGCTTCATGGGTTAGAGTTGGAAAAGAAAATGCAGACTTTCCTTTTCCGGTGGCTCTCCGAGGCAATGATTTCATCCAAATAATTTTACCATGACGAATCACCGCGCAAGGTGGCGCAGTGCTCAGCGCGCTGGACTCGCATTGTCTAGTACGACGGTTCAGATTCGCGTTCAGCCATTCTGATTCAGGTTTTTCGTGATTGCTCTAAATCGCTTCTGCTAAATGCCGGGATAATTCCTGTGAAAGGGCACGACCCACTCCCTTCCCCATCCTTCATTAATCCAATGGGACCGATGACTGCGCTGTATGGTCCCCTCCCTCGAATCAACCAACCAACCATGCCCGAACTTATTACGTCACTTATTCAGCAAAGTTTTGAGATAAAAAGCAGCAGATGCGCTTCCAAATGGAAGGCTCTGGTTCTGATACAAGCTCACGTGTGAATGTATGCATCGTCTAAACGAATTTTAGAAGACAGTCAAGCATCTGGTGGACAATCCATCAGCTCCTCAGTACGTGGATCCGGAAAAGAACCAACAACGTTTGGCATTACTGTTGCTTTAAAGTCGGGTTTCTTGCAATAACCAGAGGAGATGCCCATTGACTAACGGGAATAAGTTTCAAGACACCAGTTTGTTCTAGTCTGTTGAGTCAGGAAGTAACTTCGGTCGAGAATTGAGTGAGGCACCGGATTTGTGCGTTAAAACTTTAGTTGAACATTATTCTTGCTTGAAAATTTCTAACATGTTTTAATGTGCCAGCGGAAAAACGTCCACATTCTTTACACAGCTGATGAATTCTGGCATGAGAAAATTGCGTATCAAAATTTATCACATCTTCCTGGATATTTAATACAGACAAATAAAATGTGTTCATGTCAAAAATGTTTGAACTCGAACGTGATAGAACTGCTGTGAAAGGCATTGCTTCAGTCGTGTTTCGATATTTTGACGGAAAGATGCTAGTCCCACGGACAAATGTCTTTCGCCATGCCACGCGGGCTAGTCGCGCGGTCTCAGGCGCCTTGCCATGGTTCACTCGGCTCCCATTTATGAATATCACGGTATCCCAGCTGCTCTCAAGTTGCTTGATTAATCAGTTTGACATAAGCATCGGTATCTTACTGAAACTGTAGAGACTGATTACAAATATGTAAAGATATGAATAGATTGTGGTTTGTTCTGAAATACGATTATGAGTTCTAACTCTCGGGATACTGCTTTTATGTATTTTGCGAGAAACAGAGCCGTTAGCTGGTTTTCCATACAGGGAGACCTGGCCTGAATTAGATAATTTTTGCACTGTGTGCATTCCTTTGTGATTCATTCACTTGCGTCTGCCGTTGCGTTGCGTATTGCAAAGAGGAGCGGGTAAAGAATCAGAATGTGAGCTCATATTAACCTCCGTTTGCTAAGATTAAAGTGGAACACAGTTTACTTTGAGTTACCTCTACAGGCGCGCGCGCCGCGTATGTCCTGACTTGTGATTACGTCGGTAGTCCGCTTGATGAAAGATGCATTGTTTGCATCATGAATGACATAAAAATTGACACAAGACTTTGAAGATCGTTAATTTGCAGTATAAGTTGCTGAGCAAGTCATGTCCTGTAACTTACCTGTTCTACGGTAACTATGTGTAATCCAGGTGCATATTTGCTTGAATGGCTGTTTTATTCAATCAAATCCAGTTTGTTCCCCCCTCCCCCTTTTCCACCCGATAGCTCTTCAACAACCAGATTATACTAATATTTATTATAGTGGTTAATCCAGTTTTCTGAAGGCCGGATGTTTATATTTGCAGTATGTTTGTTGTTTTTATCAGCCTAACCAGTTTATCAGCTATTTCCTATCTACCGTGAATGTCATGTTTGCTTCTAAACGTATTCCATGAAATTTCTGTGCCTCCGATACACACGATCGAACAGCGGAGGAGTGGTACTCAAGCGTCAATTTTCGGTTACAATATCTCCGGATGTAATTAACATTTTACAATGCAACAAACGGCACTGATTACGTATTTGTTTATATGTTCAGATGTGCTAACGGCGTACCATTTTTAAAAAACGTAGGTTTTTGTTAAAAAACATACTTCCGTGCATTTTTTTATGGTTTGTATTAACCAATTACACTAGCCCCTCTCCTCACGTTCGGTCTGTGGAATCGATTCGTCAGTATTTGATGTGGTTTACGAAATATATCCAGCGGTAATGTTAGGTGACTCACCCTCTATATGTAAAAAGATCATTCAAACACTAGGACGGCAGAAGACGGTCCTTGTCTAGTATAATCTAACAGTGTCTTCTCCTTTCTGTGTTCTACAGGCAAAAATCCCCAACTCCCTGCCACAGATAACATCTCAACGTGAGTATAGACAGAAGAATTGCTCTCAGACACTGAACGCTGCATACTTAACGACGACAGCCTACCCAGAGGTGTAGTCCTGAATCGTATAAGTTCACAAGTCCAGAAAGTAAATCCCAATCGGTCACGAAATGGACACCACAGTGAAAACCCGATGAAAGTTTGCACAGATGTGTTGGGTAGTGTCTCTAGTATGACCGTCGATTGCATGAAGACGCTCTTTTCAGTTCGGAGGGGACTGTGAGTGAGTAAAGGCTCCTAGAACTACGATGTCTCCCGCCATGTAGGAGGGCCAGCTGAGAGGCTTCTCCTTAATGAAAGCACAAATCACAGGATGCACATGAGGCATCACATTCTCATGATGAAGTCGCCACCAAGTCCGAGAAAGTCCTCATCGTTTCCTTGCAATGTGCGTCCTCAGTTAAGCCTATTCTGACGTGTTGTACGCTGCTGTAACATTAGTGTGATGGAGAACTGCATGCTGGTAAATCATTCCAAGACAGTCAAAAAATGTGGTCACCATCAATTTTCCTCAAGATGGAACCACTTTCACCTATTTTGGTGTTAGAGAACCTGGCGATTTCCACACTTCGTTGACTCATTTTCTTTCAGGGTCCTAATGATGTAGACATGACTCATGACCGCTGATGATCGATTCCAGAAACGCATCCGCTACATCAACGAAGACACGTGGCACCTCGCGGCAGGAAATTCTCAATACTTCACTGAGGTTACCTAATGTTATCATCGATCCTCACAGACAATCACTGCAGCTGTGTTGATGTCCATTTCAATGAAAGAACAAGCCGAATCACGAGGCCCACCTTGCTCAACACAGACAAGTCAGCTTTGTTTGTAGTCTTTGAAGTAACGGGCGAAGTGTGGCGCCCTGAAAATATTCTGTCGTGGCCTCATGGGCCGCTCGGCCAGTCGGGGACCGGCAGCAAACACGTGGTGGCGGACGTTAGCCGAAGAAGAAGGGTAGCCCCGGCGTATGGTCCAGCAGCGTGGCTGGGAATTCCAGGGTGACGCTGTGTCAATGAAAGAGACTTGTATGTCGAGAGTGCCAAAGATGGTGGACATTGTGAAACCATCATGGCAGACATTTCACAGTTCGTATGGAAATTATAAGTACTCAGCTGAATCAGGACACCTCAAAAAGAAACATATACATTACTATTATTTGCACTACTATTCTCATGGTGTAATCAGATTTTCAATATCTTTATTAGTTTAAAATTTAGTATCCGACAGTAAATTATACATGTAACACCCAGCAAGGAATTTCTAATATCTAAACGCTTAATCCGATTTCGTCGATCGAAGTGTCTTTAGAAAGCTATTAGTGTAAACCTAAATTGGTATGAATTACAGGCATGTAACTTGAATAATACATGAGTTATTGGAGGTCAAAGTGGCCGATTACTATCGATCGCGTCAGGCGGTAAGTACTCCACGGTTAAACGAAAAGCTGGAGCTGCAGAGGCCCGGTGCTTTTCGTCGAGGAGGCAGCTGGCCGGCCGAGGTAGCGTAGTAGAGCGGGTGTCCGTCTATAACTCTGTCTAGGTGTGAATTCACTCTGCTAGGGCCGCCTAGTGAAAGTGATGCAAAACTGTTTTCTGGTGCAGAGCGGTTGTGTGGCATTAGGCAACCATCGTCCGTCCAGGCAGAACGCTGCAACTTGTCAGAAATCACATCCCTTTGCCGTATAGTAAGTTCATGACAAGCCTCAAATATTTCTTATTAATGACCTTTTACCCATATGTCACGCATAAAGATAATGAAAATACCGTGAAAATGAGATTTATTTGTAGTTTTATTAGCACAATATGTTTTTATGGTGTCCTCTTAATATAGTCATTTATCCATTCACAGCGAAGATAATCTTCCGAATTTACCTTTTTAGATAAAGTAGAACACGCATTTGTTTGTATTTATAGAGTAATATATGAACAAAGCATAAGTCTTGTCGACTTTAAAAAGCGTTATGATTATCAAAGGTATCTGTATTACCTTCAATACAGTCACCAGGTAAATGAAAAAGATCTGTCGACGTCGGCAAAACGTGAGTGGCTGTTAAAGAAACTCATTGTCTGAGAAACTCCTTGTCTCAGAAACACTCGGCACACTTTAAAGGCATAATAGCACATGCAACACACTTACCAGTTTCCTATAGCCAGCAAACGTTGTTGTGTATGTGGCGGAACTATAGGCCTCATGGAAAACGGGTGATCCGGCTGAGGCAGGCAATTTGACTCTTAGGCTGATCACGAGGTGTGGCCATTAATTGCACGCGTTGATCACGTAGGCTGACGAGTGGATCAATGAACTATACTTGACGGGATGTATCTGGGACACCTTAGGTGATTAGAAAGTTTGTAGACAGGAATACAATTAAATACTTAGCTTTAATTCAGCATCGGCGGTGAACGTCGATCTTGACTTTGTACATCAATATCTACAAGTGCAGTTATTGACTGAACTGCTAACACTTCTTTAAAATTCTGATTGATTCACACATATAGATCAATGTTCAATGCATAAACTGTATGTGGCGCCTGACTAGGTCGTAGCTACTGACTTAGCTGAAGGCTATGCTAACTAGCGTCTCTGCATATGAGATCTCTGAAGCTATAACAAGTGAACCATCCCTATTAAAGTCGGCTGTAGAACTGGGCAGTGCGCTAGCTTGCCTCGTAAGACCAGCCGAGTGGCGGCGCTCGGTCTGATAGCGTCGACAGTGGCGACTCGCGGGTCCGATGTGTACTGACGGACCGCGGCCGATTTGAAGCCTACAACCTAGCAAGTGTGGTGCCTTGCGGTGACACCACAAACGTAAAGAGAGAGCGGTACACAGGATGATTTATTTATTTATTTATTTATTTATTTATTTTTATTTCTTTATTTTTTTTGCATAGATCATCCCTCCCTCTTGTGAACTTGCCATCGGTGGCGAGGCTTGCGTGTCTCAGCTATACAGACAGCTGTACTGCAGGTAGAACCATAACGGAGGCGTATTTGTTGAGAGGCCAGCAGACGAGGGGAAGCAGCCTTTTCTGTAGATGCAGGTGCAACAGTCTGGATTACTGACTGATTGGCCTTGTGATATCAATCAAAACGAACATGCTGTGCTCATAGTGCGAAGGATTGAAAGCAAGTGGGAAATACAGCCTTATTTTTTCCCTAGGACATGCAGCTCTACTGTATGGTTAAATGATGATGGCGTCGTCTTGGGTAAAATATTCCCGATGTAAAATAGTCCCCATTCAAATATCCGGGTGGGGACTCTTGAGGAGGTTGTTATCAGGGGAAACAAAACTTGAATTCTACGGATCGGAGCGTGGAATTTTAGATCCCATTATCGGGCAGGCACGTTAGAAAATTTGAAGAGGAAAATGGATATAGTGAAGTTAGATATAGTGGAAATTAGAGAAGTTCAGTAGCAGGAGGAATAGGACGCCTGGTCAGGGGGGTGCAGGCCTATAAATACTAAATCAAATAATAGCAGAGCCGGAGTAGATTTAATAGTGAATAATAAAATGCGAATGCGAGTCATTTACTATAAACAGCATAGTGAACCCATTAAAATAGCCAAAATAGACAACGAGCCCACGCCTATCACAGCAGTACAAGTTTACGAAATTTACATGAGATAACAGAAATTATTCATATAGTTAAAAGCTAAAAGTTTAATCGTGATACGGAGCTGAAACTCATAAGAGGAAAAGGACGGGAAGGAAAAATAGTAGGTGAATATGTGTGGGAGAAAGAAGAAGAAGCCGCCATGTAGAATTCCGCACAGAACATTAACCTACGCTAACGCTTGGTTTATGAATCATAGGAACCAGACATTAAATTATAAGACATTTCCAGGGGCAAATGTGGATTCTGACCGCAGTTTTTTGATTATGAACTGCAGATGAAAATTGAAAAAACAGGAAAACGGTAGGATATTAGGGAAATGGGACGTGGATAACTTGAAAGAACCAGAGGTTCTTGGGAGCTTCAGAGGGTTCATTATACAACGGTTGACAGAATGCAGTACAAGAAAAATGGTTAGCATTGAGAGATGAAATAGTGAAGGTAGCAGAGGACCAAACAGGTAGGAGTTCTTGGATAACACAAGACATATTGAATTTAACTTGTGATAAGGGAAAATGTAAAATGGCAGCAAATGAAGCAGCTGAGGCGAATACAAACATTCAAAAAATGAGATTTGACACGAAGTGCAAAATTTCGGAGCAGGAATCGCTAGAAGACAAAAGTAATGATTAATAAGTATAGTTCATAGTCGAAATATACATACTGAAGACAGACCCCCCTATAGGAAAATTAAACAGGCCTTTGGAGAAAAGAGAAGCAGCTATATGAGTATCAAAGACCATTACTAAGCAAAGAAGAGAAAGCTGAAAGATGGAAGGAGTATATACAGGTTCTCTACAATGGAGATGAACTTTAAAGCAACATTATAGAAAGGAAAGTGAATGTAGATAAAGGTGAGATTTGAGATACGATACTGCGAGAAAAATTTGACGAAGCTCTGAAAGATCTAAATGTAAACAAGGACCCACGGGTAGACGAGACTATGTCAGAACTGCTGATAGCAAAACTCTTCTATCTGGTGTGCAAGATGTATGACACAAGTGAAACACCCTCAGATCTCAAGAAGAATGTAGTAATTCCATAAAACAAAAATAAAAAAAATAAAAAAAAGAGAGAGAGAGAGAGAGACAAGTGTGAAAATTACCGAACCATCATTGCAATAAGGCACCTTTGCAAAATACTACCACGAAAAAACTGGTAGAACCAGACTTCGGGGAAGACCAGTTTAAATTCCGGAGAAATGTAGGAATACGCGATGCAATACTGACGCTACGACTTATCTTAGGAGACAGGTTAAGAAAAGGCAAACCCACATTTATATCATTTGTGGACTTACAGAAAGCTTTTGACAGTGTTGACTGGAATACTCGAAAATTTTGAACGTAGCGAGGGTAAAATACAGAGAGCGAAACGCTATTTACAACTTGTACAGAAATCAGACGCCAGTTAGAAGAGTCGATGGACGTGAAAGAGAAGAGAGAAAAGGGTAGTAGCCTATCGCAGGTTATTCACTATTTACACTGAGCAAGCAGTAAAGGAAACCAAAGAAAAATTTGTAGTAGGAATTAAAGTTCAGGATGAAGAAATGAAAAAATTTGAGGTTTGCCGATGACATTGTAGTTTTGTCAGAGACAGCTAAGGACTTGGAAGAGCAGTTGAACGAAATGTACAGCGTCTTGAAAGAAGGATGTAAGCTGAATCTCAACAAATGCAAAACAAGGATAATCGAATTACATCAGATGACGGTAAGGGAATCAGATTAGGAAACGAGACAAAGTATTATATCAGTTTTGCTATTTGGGCAGTAAAATAACTGGTGAATGTCAAAGTAGATATAAAATTTGAGCTGTCAATGGCAAGCATTTCTGAAGAAGAGAAATTTAACATCGAATGTAGATTTATGTGTTAGGAAGTCTTTTCCGTAGGTATTTGTCTGGAGTGTAGCCTTGTATGGAAGTGAAACGTGGTCGATAAACAGTTTAGATAAAAAAGAGAATAAAAGCTTTTGAAATGTGATAGTGCAGAAGAATGCTAAATATGAGATGGATCGATCACGTAATGAGCAGGTACTGAATAGACTTGGGGAGACAAGGAATTTGTGGCAAAACTGGAACGAAAGATGGGACCCGTTGATGGGACACATTCTGAGATATCCAGGTATCACCAACTTAGTACTGGAGGAAAGTGTGGGAGGCAAAAATAGTAGAGAAAGAGATGGATACAGTAAGCAGATTCATAAAGTAGTTATTCGGAGATAAATAGGCTCACACAAGATAGAGTAGTATGGAGAGATGGATCAAACCAGTCTTCGGACTGAACCGCAGGACAACAGAGATACTTTATTTGTTACAGCTTCTTCGTCTTTTGAACGTTCCAGAAGCTCGGTATTTATAAGACATAGAGTAACTCTCTGTTACGAAAGTTAGCAAATAGGATTCGCAGCAAATTTTAATCACCATGACGTACTCATGAGTGTTCTGCCGTGTGTATCCATTCATAATATCAGAGTAAATAGTAACGCTATACGGAAATATACTCACATGGTTAAGAAAGTCAGGGCACATAGAAGAGATTCAAAATAGAAAGAATAAGGGTACAAACGGATACGGAGATGTACATCTCTTTCGAGTCAAATTAGGTAGTTACTTAGTTTTATGTATGATTAAATGATGATGGCATCCTCCTTGGGTAAAGTAAAATAGTTCCCCATTCAGATCTCCGGGCGGGGGCTACTGAAGAGGACGTCGTTATAGGGAGAAAGAAAACTGGCGTTCTACGGACCGGAGCGTGGAATGTCAGATCCCTTAATCGGGCAGGTAGGTTAGAAAATTTAAAAAGGGAAATGGATAGGTTAATGTTAGATATAGTGGGTATTAGTGAAGTTCGGTGGCAGGAGGAACAAGACTTTTGCTCAGGTGAATACAGGGCTATAAATACATAATCAAATAGGGGTAATGCAGGAGTAGGTTTAATAATGAATAAAAAAATAGGAGAGCGGGTAAGCTACTACAAACAACATAGTGAACGCATTATTGTAGCCAAGATAGACACGAAGCCCACGCCTACTACAGTAGTAGAAGTTTATATGCCAACTAGCTCTGCAGATGAAGAAATTGATGAAATGTATGATGAGATAAAAGAAATTATTCGGGTAGTGAAGAGAGACGAAAATTTAATAGTCATGGGTGACTGGAATTCGGCAGTGTGAAAAGGGAGAGAAGGAAACGTAGTAGGTGAATATGGATTAGGGTTAAGAAATGAAGGAGGAAGCCGCCTGGTAGAATTTTGCACAGAGAATAACTTAATCATAGCTAACACTTGGTTCAATAATCATGAAATAAGTTTGTATACACGGAAGAACCCTGCAGATACTAGAAGGTTTCAGATAGATTACATAATGGTAAGACAGAGATTTAGGAACCAGGTTTTAAATTGTAAGATATTTCTAGGGGCAGATGTGGACACTGACCACAAACTATTGGTTATGAACTGTAAATTAAAACTGAACAAACTGCAAAAAGGTGGTAATTTAAGGAGTTGGGACCTGGATAAACTGAAAGAACCAGAGTTTGTACAAAGTTTCAGGGAGAGCATAAGGGAACAATTGACAGGAACGGGGGAAAGAAATACAGTAGAAGAAGAATGGGTAGCTTTGAGAGATGAAATAGTGAAGGCAGCAGAGGATTAAGTAGGTAAAAAGACGAGGGCTAGTAGAACTCCTTGGGTAACAGAAGAATACAATCGTCTCAAAAATGAGATCGACAGGAAGTGCACAATGGCTAAGCAGGAGGGCATAATGTGAACATCAACAAAAGCAAAACGAGGATAATGGAATGTAGTCCAATTAAGTCGGGTGATGCCGAGGGAGTTCGATTAGGAAATGAGATACTTAAAGTAGTAAAGGAGTTTTGCTATTTGGGGAGCAAAATAACTGATGATGGTCGAAGTAGAGAGGATATAAAATGTAGACTGGCAATGGCAAGGAAAGCGTTTCTGAAGAACAGAAATTTGTTAACATCGAGAATTGATGTAAGTGTCAGGAAGTCGTTTCTGAAAGTATTTGTATGGAGTGTAGCCATGCATGGAAGTGAAACATGGACGATAAATAGTTTAGATGAGAAGAGAATAGAAGCTTTCGAAGTGTGGTGCTACAGAAGAAGGTGAAGATTAGATGGGTAGATCACATAACTAATGAGGAGGAATTGAATAGAATTGGGGAGAAGAGGAGTTTGTGGCACAACTTGACTAGAAGCAGGGATCGCTTGAATGGACATGTTCTGTGGCATCAAGGGATCACCAATTTAGTACTGGGGGGCAGCGCGGAGGGTAAAAATCGTAGAGGGAGACCAAGAGATGAATACACTAAGCAGATTGAGAAGGATGTAGGCTGGAGTAGGTACTGGGAGATGAAGAAGCTTGCACAGGATAGAGTAGCCTGGAGAGCTGCATCAAACCAGTCTCAGGACTGAAGACCACAACAGCAACAACATGTTCCATGAATAGCTTTTAAATCCTAATGATGTGGAGCGAGTCATTTTACATTCATATTACACATTCGTATGTAAATATGGTTACGTTAACCAGTTTAGTGTTTTCTTTTTTGATACAAATATTAAATAATATTTCCAACCCACCGCCCTTTACATATTAGATAAACCGGGGCTCTTGTATGGAACAGGAGTGATCAAGAAGAAACTTTTGCAGTTCGTTTTCAAATTTAACTTTGCTGTCTTTCAGACATTTTATATCATTTGGCGAGTGATCGAACATTTTGGCGGCACCGTTGTGCACCCTTTTTATGCTAAATTCAACCTTAATGTGGACTAAAGAATACAATTTTTCCTTCTGGCACAATAAGTATGTCCATCATTGTTACTTTTGAACCGCAATAGATCATTTACAGTAAACTTCATTAAGTAATTCATGTACCGTGAAGTCCAGTCAAAATGACTAACTAAGGAAACAGACCTCTAAAGCCGCTTATGAGTAAGGACCATATATTATTTTTGTAAGTGAAATTGTGCTATTTTTACACGAGCGTATGCTCTTCATATACTTTCAAAATGGGTTCAAATGGCTCTGAGCACTATGGGACTTAACTTCTGAGGTCATCAGTCCCCTAGAACTTAGAACTACTTAAACCTAACTAACCTACGGACATCACACACATCCATGCCCGAGGCAGGATTCGAACCTGCGACAGTAGCGATATAGTTTCAGTTCACACTTCTCTCATTTAGATACCTCCAGAAATAGATAGCGTCATTTTTAATGAACACACCGCCATTTAACTGTATAGTTGTTTATTTAATTGCGACCTAGATTTCGGCCATTTATGCCACTTTCAAGTGATTGAGTTTATGGCCAATTTTGAACTTGATCTCCTGCAATACATATTAATGACATAAACTCAATCGCTTGAAAATGGTATAAAAGACCGAAACCTGGGTTTAATTAAATAAACAAATATATATCAATTAGCGTTGTGTTCATTAAAAAAGTATGGTATGACTGGTCTTCGGCAACAACAAAAACTGTTTATAACGTCACTTGTTTCCAAGAGCGTATCTGCTCTGTTTTTTGTTGCGACCGTTTTCGATGCACTCGCTGCCACCTTCCAACTATAGTTAGAAGAAATTAATGCTCACTCTTTTAATGGAACATAATTTTTTATGTATACACTTCAGCAACAAACAGTAAGAAATATTTTTCATTTCGAAATGAATTATTTCTTGTTGTCTTGTGCAGCTGTCTACTGGCAAGACGCACTGCTCCCATTTTTATTTTCTTATTTCATTTTAACTGCGCAGTCGGAGAAACTCACTCAGCCAGAACTGCACGCGTCGTACGCAGCCAGCCAGCCGTCTCGGAGATTTACTGCCGCCTGCTGGTGGAGCGGCGAACTCTCCTGAGCGCACATTTCCGCTGTTAATGAAAATTAAAAAGAGGCGTGGGCAGCTGTTGTGTTGGCGGCAGTGGTAGTGGCTCCGCAGCGTGGCACAGTTCCAACACAGGCGAGCCCACAACACTTAGATGTAGGACAGACCGGAGCAGTGCAGAAGCTATCGGCAGCGGCGGACTCGTGGGAGGCAGGTTCGTAGGAACGGTACATAACTGAAAAGCATCCGCTGACAGCTGAAGGGCGCCATCCACCAAAGAACATGAGGCTGTTTGGTGTCTCATTCTCTGGGCGGCCTAATAGCCGCCTCATTCAACGTTGCTACTTTCGCATGATACCTCATAGGCCGCTATTTACTTGAGATACTACTGAAACCACGTGTGTGGCTACCAGATAAAGTCAATTGTGGAGGGCGGTTATGCTGACAAGAGGCGGCCTTATTGGTTATTATTACGGACCGTGCGGACGCAGCAGCCGTGTAGCGAGAAGTTACTTGCGAACACAGCGTTGTTCCAAATATTCCGACTACTGAATTTGTGTTCTACGATGAAGTATTATTTCGATAAAGATCTATGTCCAGGATGTCTAATATCGTCAGGAGCCGAAGCTTCATGAAGTTACGAGCAACAGTTAGAGTTATTAACATTCTGTCGATGTTTGATTGGAACAGACATTCGTTACAGATTAAAACTGCGACACCTATTGGGTATGAGGGTTTAGTTATACTCATGAGATCAGCGCCATGTTGCGACTGGACAACTGCCTCTCGGCTCTTTCCGTTTCTGGTCATGTCACTGCGGATCGTCTAGTTTCACTTTTGGGTGGGGGTCAAAACTGATAAAGGGCTTGTACAAGGCATTTCATATGAGAAAACAGTGCCAAGTTTTAGGTCTCTCCAATTCCTAATTCTAGAAACCGCAAGGGCAATCTGCATTCCAGACACGTAGAAAACTGTATGGATGGGTTGTTTACCTACCTCGTACCTCTACGCCCTGCTAAATGTGATAAGCGATGGATATTTCGGGTGGTTATCGCATTTACTCGTTTTGTTTGGTTGCTTCCGAGTAAATCTATGACAATCAGGAGTACTGTTCAACACACGGGCAAATTATTTTCGGAATCGGGGAGACGCAAGGTTGTAGTGAGCGATAATATAACGATTTTTTTCTCCCAGGAATTCAGGGCGTTTTCTTTTAATAATTTCTCACGTCACGTTCACCGACTACAGGGGCAGACGTGGACTCTGACCACACTCTATTGGTTATGAACTGTAGATTAAAACTGAAGAAACTGCAAAAAGATGGGAATTTAAGGACCTGGACAAACTGACAGAAGCAGAGGTTGTAGAGAGTTTCAGGGCGAGCATTAGGAAACGATTGACAAGAATGGGGGAAAGAAATGCAGTAGAAGAAGAATGGGTAGCTTTGACAGATGAAATAGTGAAGGCAGCAGAGAATCAAGTATGTAAAACGACGAGGGCTAACAAATGGGTAACAGAAAAGATATTGAATTTAATTGATGAAAGGAGAAAATACAAAAATGCAGTAAATGAAGCAAGCAAAAATGAATACAATTGGGAGAGCCAGCCCTGACAAAACTCTACCATCTGGTGAGCAAGATGTATGAGACAGGCGAAATACCCTCAGACTTCAAGAAGAATATAATAATTCCAATCCCAAAGAAAGCAGGTGTTGACATATGAGAAAATTACCGAACTGTCAGTTTAATAATCCACGGTTGCAAAATACTAACACGAATTCTTTACAGACGAATGGAAAACTGGTAGAAGTCGACCTCGGGGAAGATCAGTTTGGATTCCGTAGAAATGGCAATACTGACTATACGACCCATTTTAGAAAATAGATTAAGGCAAACCTACGTTTCTAGCATTTGTAGACTTAGAGAAAGCTTTTGAAACGTTGACTGGAATACACTCTTTAAGATTCTGAAGGTGACAGGGGTAAAATACAGGGAGCGAAAGGCTATTTACAATTTGTACGGAAACGAGATGGCAGTTATAAGAGTCGAGGGGCATGAAAGGGAAGCCGTGGTTGGGAAGCGAGTGAGACAGAGTTGTAGCCTATTCTATGTGTATATTGAGCAAGCAGTAAAGGTAACAAAAGAAGAATTCGGGGTAGGAATTAAAATCCATAGAGGAGAAATAAAAATTTTGATATTCGCCGATGCCATTGTAATTCTGTCAGAGACAGCAAAGGACCTCGAAGACCAGCTGAACGGATTGGACAGTGTTTTGAAAGGAAGGATATAAGATGAACATCAACAAAAGCAAAACGAGAATAATGGAATGTAGTCGAATTAAATGGGGTGATTTAGGAAATGAGACGCTTAAATTAGTAAATGAGTTTTGGTATTTGGGGAGAAAAGTAACTGATGATTGTCGAAGTAGAGAGAATATAAAATGTAGACTGTCAATGGTAAGGAATTCTGAACGAGAGAAATTTGTTAACATCGAGTATAGATTTAAGTGTCAGGAAGTCGTTTCTGAAAGTATTTGTACGGAGTGTAGCCATGTATGGAAGTGAAACATAGACGATAAATAATTTAGACAAGAAGAGAATAGAAGCTTTCGAAATGTGGCGCTACAGAAGAATGCTGCAGATTAGATGGGTAGATCACACAACTAATGAGGACGTATTGAACTGAATTGGGGAGAAGAGAAATTTGAGGCACAACTTGACTAGGAGAAGGGATGGCTTGGTATGACATATTCTGAGACACCAATGGATCACCAATTTAGTATTGGAGGGCAGCGTGGAGGGCAAAAATCGTAGAGAGAGACCAAGAGATGAATACACTAAACAGATTCAGAAGAGTGTAGGTTGCAGTAGGTACTGGGTGAGCCGCGCGGGATTAGCCGTGCGGTCTAGGGCTCTGCAGTCATTGACTGTGCGGCTGGTCCCGGCGGAGGTTCGAGTCCTCCCTCGGGCATGGGTTTGTGTGTTTGTCCTTAGGATAATTTAGGTTAAGTAGTGTGTAAGCTTAGGGACTCATGACCTTAGCAGTTAAGTCCCATAAGATTTCACACACATTTGAACATTTGAATTTGGTACTGGGTGATGAAGGAGCCTGCACAGGATAGAGTAGCATGGAGAGCTGTATCAAACCAGTCTCTGGACTGAAGACCACAACAACAATACAATTTGAAATCAGCCCTGATTGTTTCACACACCCTTTCTCAGGCGAAGTGGAACCAGTCCATCAACTGGCTTAATTTTACATTTAATGCAGTTATACGTGAAACCCACAAAACTGCACCTGACAAGCTGATGTTTTCTTTTTCAGTTTACTAGCCTCTATAAATCTCGTAGTCAATAAAGGATCTCTCCCCTCAAGAAGGCAAAGGTCCCGAGTGCGAGTCTCGGTCGGTGCACACAGTTTTGCCGGCCGCGGTGGTCTAGCGGTTCTAGGCGCTCAGTCCGGGGCCGCGCGACTGCTACGGTCGCAGGTTCGAATCCTGCCTCGGGCATGGATGTGTGTGATGTCCTTAGATTAGTTAGGTTTAAGTAGTTCTAAGTTCTAGGGGACTGATGACCATAGATGTTAAGTCCCATAGTGCTCAGAGCCATTTCCCCTCAAGATATTAATGCCAAGATCATTTGGCAAAATTGTGAAGATGCTAGGAACAATACCTGCCTCAGACACTGGAGGGAGGGTGCCCAGTATAACACGAGCAGGCACACTACATCAGACTGGTACGTTGTTTTCTTAAACAATTTCTGGGGTCAGAGCAAAGCTGGGTAGAATAAAACTGCTAAGATGCTCCCACTCCTTGTGCGGCCATACATCGTCATCAATATGATCTCCCCAAATAGCTTCCTTGATCGGGACAGAGCCAGGGCATATTTCAGTCAGCTGAAAGTTAGCTATGACAGTCGGGATGCTGAACCACAGGTTGTCTCTTAAATCTGTGGTCTTCTCATCCTCACTCCCCCTCATTTTTCTGGAAGAAAATTGTACTGTGCACGCACACTCATATCGACTGTTTTGTTCATGGAACTTCTCTGGGTTTCGCTGCCTAGCTATGACGTCTCTGGTGTCTTGGCAGGTGGTGGCCTTGAACCGTCTCAGACGGGATGTGTGTGTGTGTGTGTGTGTGTGTGTGTGTGTGTGTGTGTGTGTGCGCGCGCGCAACTTATACTAGGGGTTGACAGTCATTGAACGTGTTTTTCTCGATCACGGATGAAACTGCTAACTGTGCAGGTCCATTTGGATGCCAGACGTTTAGTTTGGGGAACATGCCTTTGCCTCCCAGAGAGTTGCCACTTGATTTTGTCTTTACAGGAGCGGAGCGTACGACTATACCATTTCTTGCTGCCTTGATTAGTGGACGTTACCACATACTCTGTTCTCCCGCGCTAGATGCAGGAATTAATGAAACTGAACGGAATCCAACTACCATTTGTGGCGCGGGCTGAGCTCAAGCTGCTTATGTGCGTTGCCTAATCTGTGCGGTCTAGCCCTTCTATTTGCTATGAATTTGCCCTTGGTTGCTCTCGTGAATAAGAACTGCTTATGCATGTCGTTTTTAAATGATCCCTTTCTCATTGTAAAAGGAATCATAAGTTTGCTTTAATTTACGTCTATGGTCACAAACGTTTTGTTAACAGATTACCGGTATCGGTCTTTAATGACCATCATCAGATCTGTTTCATAAAAACAATGTCTTAATCTACTGCAGCCATAGTGGCATCGTCAAATGTTACATACGGAATTTATTTGACAGTACATATGACGATGTCACTATATTTTTCTACATTGGAAAGTGTTTTAAAATATTTAGTTATTTATATTGAGGTTTCCAAGTAGCCAAAATAAATTTAAAAGGACTGAATGCCTTTGGGGGCAATTGATTAATGTTTAGCAAGTTCAAAGATTTTTCTTAATTATAAATTTTGAAAAAAGGCTCTGAAACTTTCAAAGGATATTAATTTCAAGTCTTCTAACAAACTTTTATCTCTTATTAGATATATGATATTGTCCATGTATTTATTTCTTCCCATTCTATTAGCCTGTCTTATCCTTACTCCTTCCCTGTCTGTTTCCTCCACCTCCCTCTCTGTCGCTCTCCTTCTACCCCTTTCTCTGTCAACCCCCACCACCTCCACTCTCTGCCCACCTCATGTTGCCCCTCTCTCTTTCCATATGATCATCCTCAGTCTCTCTTTCCACCTCCTCCTCCCTCCTCTGTCCATCGGCTCCTTCCCCTCTGTCCATCTCCTGCTCTTCCTTCCAAGTACATCTGTACCCTTTACATCTTTCTCATATTCTCTATCTCCTTCTCTCTCTCTGTCCATCTCCTCCTCCCACTCTCTCCATTCATATCCTCTTTTACCTCTCTCACCCCATCTCCTCTTCCTCTGTCCGTCTGCTCTTACCACCTTTCTCTCTGTCTCCCTGTCTTTGTCAGTGCTCTCCTCTTCCCTTTCTCTGTGTATTTCCTCCCACTCCCTCATATCTGTGTCCATCTCCTGCTTGTCCCTCCCTGTCTGTCGATCTCTTTCTTCCCCATCTGCCTTCCATAGTCTCTCTGCATTATCAGATGTCCTGTAAACTGCACATAGTGAAATTTGCGCACTGTGAAATTTCACCCAGAAAAGGTCACAGATAGGTCCACTAATCTCTTGTCTTCATGGCAGGTAAAAGAACAAGAACCAACATTGGCCAACCCTGATGAGGTGACCTGATGAACAGGAGTGGAGATGCTTGAACAAGAACTGTAATGCCTACGTTTTTCGTAGTAGGAAGCGGTTATGCTTTTACATTTTTTTGTGTGTGGCCCAATAATTTCTTTTTACTTACGACCAGATCTTCAGGAAACACAATGGAAACATTCAACCTGAATTACAAACAGATATCTCTTTTACTTGACAAAGCATAGTTTAAGATAAAATATGGTCTATGCCTGTGGATCAGCATAGGTACATGTAACGTGCATAAGATGTGTTCCCATTGTAACGAAAGTAGCTATTTTCATGTAGACATGGTGTTGTAATGGCGACCGGAACGGTCGCAGGGTTGAAGTGATGGAAAGCACAGTGGGACCCGTGGAGTGGTCCACAAACAACAACGCAACAGCAGGGGGCGGACAGGAGCAATGAAGGACAGAACGAACAACAAGATCGAAACAACAGAGTCACAAGAAAACCAAACAACCACATCCACTCATACACAGAACAAGAAAGTAAATAAGCTGTCTAAGCTGAGGCGAAGTGTCCAGAGACATACGCAAGGTTAGACTGGCTGGCTGAGCTTTTTTCCTTTTCTTTATTGTGATTTAATTCCCCTGCCCCATATGGGCAGGGGAGGGCTGTCAGTGGTACAATCCCCCTCTCTTCAGCCAAGTGACATGACAACTAAAACAAGAATGAAATGTTACATATATAAAGCGACATAAAAGGGGAACATAAAACAGATTAAGGGGAGAAAATGGCGGTAAAAATACATTGACATGGAGACGTTCATGGGGGGGGGGGGACAATTAAAAAATTCACCAGAAAGGTAAAAAACACAGTTGGCGATTCTTTAAACACAAAGAAGACACTGAATGCACATGCACAGGTTAAAGGTTGGCCACAGTAAAAAACACTACACAACAACACACTTAAAACCCACTTGGAGCACACACAATGAAGAATAAAACTTCAAGGGAGAAGTCGGAGAGGATGGAAAAGGAGGGGAGAGCAAGGGGCAGCTGGGGAGGTGGTGGGATGGGAGCACAAGAGAGGGAGGGGGAGTGGGAGGGGGAAGCTGCTCAGGACAGGGCAGGGGGAAGGGGAGGAGAGGGAGCCCTGAGGAGGAGGCAGGAAGATGGGGTTAGAGTTGATAGGAAGGGTAGATTCCAGGGCGAAGCTCATCATCCAGGAGGGGTAGATGGTGGAAGTTGTGTTGGGAAAGGAGGTGGAGGGTGTGGAGGTGGAGAGAGGGTGGGACACAACGGTAAAGGCACTGCAACAGTTTGGGGTGGAGAGGAAGGGAGACACCAGGGGGTGAGGGGGATCAAGGCGGCAGACAGTATACAGGGTGCGGATGTGTTCAGGGAAAATGAGAAGGTGGGGGAAGGGGACGAGGTCGTAGAGGATGATCGTGGGGGACGGAAGGCAGATGCGGAAGGCGAGGCGGAGCACATGGCGTTCGAGGATTTGGAGGCCTTTATAGAACCGGGGAGTGGCGGAAATCCAAGCTACGCTGGCATAACAGAGGATGGGGCGGATCAAGGATTTGTAGGTGTGAAGGATGGTGGAAGGATGCAGACCCCACGTCCGGCCGCACAGGAGTTTCAGGAGGCGGAGGCGGTTGTGATCTTTGTGTTGGATGGTAAGGAATGGGGAGTCCAGGTGAAGTGGCGGTCGAGTGTGAGGCCAAGGTATTTGAGGGTAGGAGTGAGGTGGATAGGACGGCCATAAATGGTGTTTGGCTGAGGGAGAGGCAGGCGCTTAAATACTCTATCCGGGGCGCCGCTATTGGCAGCCTGAACCACGTGTTCCACTGTGGCGCCCTCACGCTAAATGCGGGCCAGGAGGCGCGCGCCGCTACAGCTTACGGCACGATGGTGCAGAGACCTCTAGGGGTTTTCGAAGTCCATGTCGTCTGGCAGGGATCCAAATTCCGCCGTACGAGACATAGTGAACTAGAACTTCACTGACAAAATTTCACAAGCTGGCCAGGGTTATTTTCCGACTATTTTGGTATGATGGTGTTCTTCAGTGGTTCGTTACAGAGTAATTGCATTTCTTTTGTTTTCTTAACCCCTGTACTGCTATTACATTGCAGACATCTTCACAACAGTGACATTCTTGACTGTACACGCTGTGTGTCTTGATTGGAGACAAATTTATTCCATTCACTCACGGTACTTGCTGTTGACGACAGCGAAGCCTACTTCAGTGTTGGTCTTGAAACTTGCATTCAGTACTGCTCCGTCTAGACGCGGGTTGGTTCTCCCAGTAGTGTTAGTAGGTGAACACGACGGTATGGATAGGTTTAGTCATGAAGAATCGGACGATTCGCATCTCGTCGACGGGTTAGCTGAACACAATGGAGAAACATCACGACGACGATATTCTCAGCTGTTACCGCAGCGACGGCAACCCTGTAACAGCAATCTGTATATTGGCGACCACAAATAACCTCATCCTTTCGTGTTATTACGTTTTGACGATTCCGTGCTACAGCCTTCTTGACTGTTCAGAAAGTATTTTCACAGAAACAAAGATTATTCTAGTAACAAATCCTGTTAAGTCCTAATTACGTTATGACTTCGTGGGGCGGCACTGGACACAAAGCGTCCTCATACCAAAATGCTCACAAAATATTCCTGAACAAAATCTGAAATTTTGTCTATGAAATTCTTGTTCATCCTGTGTAGGTAAGATGAATCGAACGTTGATTCGTCTCCCACGCCTAACAACGCTACTTGTGTGGGTCCTCTATATGTAACTTAGACATGAATACAATTTTCTTTTCAACAATATTTCTGCATCTACACGCACACTTTGCAAAATAATGTGAAGTGCATGGCACAGGATGCTTCCCAATGTACAGTTACGAACGTTTTTTCCCGTTCCACTCACTTATGGAGCGGGGAAACAATGACTACTTACATACCTCGATGGACGCTCTAATTAGTCTAAACTCAAGATGGTATTCCTACGGGACCGATACTTAGCGGGCTGTAGTATCTTCATAGATTCATAATTTAAAGCTGGTCCTTGAAACTTGCTAACTATGCTTTCTCTGGATGGTCTGCGCCACCTGCAAGAGCCTGTCAGATCAACTTCATTAGCACCTCCGTCACAATCTCCCACTGGTTAAACAAACCTGTCACCATTAGCGCCACGTTCCTTTCTTTCGTTGAATACCCCCTGTTAGTCCAATTGAGTACTGGTCCCATACACTTGAGCAATATTCTAAGATGGTTCAAACGAGTGTTTTCTGTGCAGTCTCCTTCGTACGCTGATAGGATTTCCCTAGTGTCCTACCAGTGAACCGAAGTTTTCCCCTGCTTTACCCACGACTAAGCCTGTATGATCTTCTCATTTCATACACCTATGAAGTGTTACACACAGGTATTCGTATGAGTTGACCGATTCCAATCGTGACTCGTTGATATTGTAGTCATAGGATAGTACAATGTTTTCGTTTTGAAAAGAGTGTCATTTTACATTGCTGAACGTACAAAGCACGATTTCAGTATTTTTGTCACTTTGAAATCTTATCACTATCTAACTGAATATTTGTGCAGTTTTTTCTTTTTCCCGGACAGTACCTCATTATACACTGAGGTAACGAAATTCATGGTATAGCGATATACAGATGGCGGTAGCATCGCGTACACAAGGTATAAAAGGGACGTACATTGGCGTTGCTGTCATTTTTATTCGAGTGGTTCGTGCGAAAAGGTTTACAACTTGATTATTGCCGCACAATGGGAATTAATAGACTTTAAACGAGGAGTGTTAGATAGAGCTAGATGCATGGGACATTTCATTTCGGAAATCGTTATGGGCTTAATTATTCCGAGATCGATAATGTCAAGAGTGTGTCAAGAATACCAAATTTCTGGCAATAATTCTCAATACGGACAACGCACTGACCAACGACCTTCACCTAACGACCGAGAGCAGCGGCGTTTGGGTAAAGTTGTCAGTGCTAACAGACAAGCAACACTGTGTGTAACCACAGAAATCAGAGTGGGACATACGACGGACGTGTCCTTTAGGACAGTGCGGCGAAGTACGGCGTTAATGGGGTATGGCAGCAGAAGACCGACGCGGGTGCCTTTGCCTACAGCAAAGACTGTTCTCGGCACGTGATGATGTCGGTTGGACCCTAGAAAACTGGAAAATGTAACATGGTTAGATGAGATCAGATTTCAGTTGTTAAGAGCTGATAAGGTTAGTGTTTGGCGCAGGCGTCACGAAACCATGAGCCCAAGTTGTTCAAAACGCACTGTGCAACTGGTGTTGGTTCCATAACAACGTGCGCCGTGTTTGCAGGGAGTGGACGCGGTCCTCTGGTCCATCTGACCCGATCTTTGACAGACAATGGTTATCTTCGGCTACTTGGAGGCCATTTGCATCCAAAAAACTATGGAACTGTGATGGATGATAAAGTGGAAGGAAAATAATGTTTTATTCCCAGGGCAGAAGATGCAACAGATCTAACTAAAGAGATTCCCCACACCACGCTTGTCCATCCTCTGGCAGAGTACTGCTTTGCAGTATGGGACCCTTATTAGATAGGATTGACGCAGGACATCAAGAAAGCGTGAGGAAGGGTAGCTCGATGTGTATTATCGCGAAATAGTAGAGAAAGCCACGGATATGACACGCAATTTGTGGTGGAAGTCATTAAAAGAAAGACGTTTCTTCACTGCGGCTAGCTTTCTTCGCAAAGTTTCAGTGTCCATTGATCCTCGTAATAAAATGAAAGAAATCAGAGCTGGCAGAGCAAGACTTAGGTGATTGTCTTTCCAGCGCGCTGTTCGAGAATGGAACGATAGAAAAATAGTGTGAAAGCGGTTCAATGAACCATCTGCCAGACACTTACGTGTGAATGGCAGAATAGTTATTTACATGTAGATGTAAAGGTGTATCATAAAAGGACAGTAGGATATAAAAGTTACAAGAAGTGGAACCAGTGTCAATGTGTACGTAAGAGGGAATATCGTAGAGCATTATGTCGACAACTGGTGGCGCTCTTGCTGCTCTGTCGGCAGTAGGATGTTGCTTATTTGGGTGGCGGCGTCGACGCAGGCTCTGACAGGCCGCGCAGCACCCCACTGCGATTGGAGGGAGAGGGTGAGCGAGGACTCGGGGTGCAGGGAGCACGTGACGTGGTCAGCGGGTAGTTTCCAGGCAAACTGGGTGTAAATTCCATAGATCTCTGGTTTGGTGCAAATTTCACTTGACACAATTTTCATGCATCCATTATCCCAACCCTAGCAGAAGGTTGCTGGTTCTTGTTACCACTGTAACTCTGTCCAGATAGTAAGTAATACGCATATTAAGTTTGACTGAGATCGATCCAGGTGTTTGGGAGGAGTTTTTATCACTTGTTTTGCCCGCATACGCACACCTCACATATATTCAAAGTGTTTCACACGTATTCATCTGTATTTCTAGCGAATTTGGCCCTGCAGTTTCATTTTCAGCATCTCGGGTTTCATGGCGTCATACCTCCTGAAGTATGTGTTGCACAATGATTTAATTTTGTAGCTACATGCGGCGGCAGACGTGGCTACTGCCTGCTAAATGTGTTTGTAGCAAAGATGTAATAAATTGAAACGTCAGGCACGATGCGGCAGTTTATCACGCATCTTAGTGTTTATGACGTCATATCTCCTGAACTATTGGGTTGTTTGAAAGTCCGACTTATGCAAACACATTTAGTTTATATTTACCGAGACATGCTTCGACAATCATACATCATCTTCTGTGGGGGAAATTTTTATTTCTGTAATATACAACATTAAATGTACGATAATTTAAGTGTGTAGGCGTAAGAACTACAATATGTGCTTTGTTTTGCTTTATACGCTCGCCTTAAAATTACATCGCTAAATGAACTGCTTCATTATACATTGAGTTCTTGTGCTCTTTTTCATCTTTTTTCTGCAAACTAGCCATGGAAAAAATTGTGTATTTGTGAAGATGCTGTTTCGTGGGCAGATATTATGTGTCTTTCTGTACTTAAATTTTCCGTCCCGTTTCGTGTCTCTGGTTGGTGTCTCGATCAACTCCAGTGCACTGTTTCCACACAGTTTTTCACAAAATTTTCGATCACTACTTCACTTCCCATGCAGTCTGACAAAATGTGGCGAAATTTGATCTCAGCAGACACTTCTGACTCCATACGGAGTGAGAGGCGTTATGTTGTTGTCGCTGTTTGTTTGTTCATCCTTGCTCTTGTGTTTGTTGTGGCGCTGATTTCGAGTGTTTCATCACAACTGCAGTGGTGTTCGCGACTGAAACTTTGTGAAAACTCGCCGCAATGAAGAATGCCTTTCTCTTAACGATTGATACCCGAAATCGCGTGTCACATCCGTCAGTCTCTGCTCTATAATAAAAAGCGACCTATCCTTCTTTTTCAATGTCCTCTATCAATCATATCTGGCACAGATCCCATACCACGCAGCAGTATTCTAGCAGAGGACTGGCAAGCGTAGTGTAGGGAGTCTCTTCAGAAGATCTCTGGCATCTTCTGCTTCGACAATAAAACGCGTCTTTCCTTTCCCTTCCACATTGTGATACATTAAAAATAGTCTTAAACTAGCCGAAAAGTGTGGACAGTCTTTGACAGTTAATATCTTCAGAAGGAAATGACACAGTCGTAATTTTGCGCGGTAGCGTAGTCCATTGTTCTCGCCACATACGTTGGAACACGTTTTCCAGCAGATGACAGTGCAGCAATAAATTAAGGGAGAGCGTCGTCTGAGCAACGCGAGGCCGACTTGAACTACGTTAAATGTATTCTCAGTTGCGAATACTGACAACGAACGACTGTAGAATGGAATGATAATGAAAAGTTGTGCCGGACAATGGTTCGAACCCGGATTTCCCACTTATAGCTAGCGACTGCCTTACCATTTGGCTATCCGTGCACGACTCAAGCCAGATCCAAATTTCCATATGTCGTAAACCATGCGCTTACAACCTGTACTTCTACATCCATTACCTATATTTACATACAGGTGAGACAATTTACTTGAAAGTCGCTTGCCCGGCGTCAGTGGATAGATAAGATATTGCACTGCCTGTGTTATGAATTACCACTCAAAGTTCCTTCGGACATGCACGTACGTCCAAAGGAACAGGCACTGCGGAGACTACAGCCGTTCTGAAATACATTAAATGTATTCGCAGTTGCGAATTTGGACACCTATCTGCTGTAGAATGGAACGACGACAATGAAAGTTAAATCGGATCGGGACTCGAATCGGGATTTCCCGCTTGTGTGCATGCATACCGGAAGAAACTTCACATGGTAATTCGGAATAACAGAGGCTCTGCAGTACCGTGTTTAAGTATTACTGGAAATAAGGAAACACGACGTAGGTACAGCAGCAGTGGCGTAATGTGTACGGATCTCAGGCACCAACACGTACAACAATGTGTATTATTCGGGATGAATTTGAAGTCGATGGTACTGTTAAGATTGTGTATAGGGAAATGCCTGTTCGACAAAATCCATCAACATGTCCAGCTTCCAGCGCTGCTGTGTTGTAACATTTTACCAGGCTATCTCAGAAATCTGTGAAGCGGGGTGGGTAAGCCTGTCAAGCGTACAATAAATTCTGAAGGCTGCCAAGTAGAAAGTGTGCATACCAAGTTAACTGCACACTATGAACGAGAACGGCCCGGATCGAAAGATAAAGTGCTGCGAGTCGTTTGAAGGCGTGCTTCGCAAGGATGAACGATTTGCAGGGATGGTTGTCTTGTCTGACGAAAGGAAGCTAAAACTGAACAGTATTGTAAACTGCCAGAGTTGCGTGTCCTGAGCTCCTGAAAATTCTCACGTTCACGTGTACAAACGTGTTAATCTACCGGGTGTTAATGTGTGGTGTGTTCCGTCATCGCGCGGTTTAATTCGTCCGTTCTTCTTTGAAGGGTCCATAAGCGGTGATGTGCATCCTCATATGCTGCAGACATCGATTTTACCTGCTGTACGGGAGATGTTGGGAAATGAAGAAAGATTTTGCCTACAACAAAATGACGCTCCGACTGACTACCTCAGATGTCAGATGGATGAAAATCCACGTGGACGATGGATAGGTTGAAGAGAAGCAGTTAAATATCCGCCAGTCTCCAGTCCTTACACCTCGTGATTTCTACTATTGCGGACCTTAAAACATGAAGTTTACTAACAGAAAGCAGCTACACTGAACGAACTACGAGAAACGATCGAGATGTCCTGTGCCGCTATCACACCGGTAACACTGACTGACCAAGAGTTCAGCGGCATCTCCTTGTTTGGCTGCTAATGGTGGTCACTTTGAATGCATAAAACAACATTCCCCCCCGTTCAAGAACTGTAACGGTGTGTCATTCTGTTCCGTTAATATTGACTATCAAAAACTGTCTACATTTTTCTAGAACCCTCTATAATGCTCTAACATAATTCTCGCACCACTGCAAAGAGAAGTGATACAAATAATAGTAGCAGTGCTGTTGAGGAGCAGTTGAAACCGCTGAAATTTAACAAAGCATCTGATGCAGTCCTGCAATTCATGTCACCTACACAGAATGAACCAGAATTCCATAGACAAAATTTCAATTTGTCCAGGAATATCATCTGAGCGTTTTGGTATAAATACCGGTAGTCTCCGGTGGCGCGTCAGGAAGTGATAATGTAATTATGACTTCACAGGCTTCGCTGTTAGAATAATCTTTCTTTCTCTGAAAATACCTTCGCAACAATGAAACAGGCTATAATATGGAATCACCAAAACGCAATAACACTAAAGAATGGGGTTATTCGTGAGTGCCTATGTACAGATGAAACGGTACTGTAGCGTGGTTGCCGTACCTGCGGCAACAGCTGAGTATATCGTCGCCGAGTGGTTTTTCCATCGTGTTCAGTGAACCGATAGACGAGATGCGTATCGGCCAATTCTGCATGATTAAACATACCCTTACCGTTGTGTACACAAGCAAACATGACTGGAGAAACCAACCCGAGACTGGACCGAGCAGTACTGAAGGCAAGCTTGAGGGCCGAGAGGAAAGATGGCTTCCTGTTGTCAGTTGTAAGAGCCTAGTGTGAGTGAAATAAGTTTGTTTCCAAACAAGACACACAGCGCAGACAGTCCCCAGTATCAGTGTTGCGCAGGTATTTTCAATGAAATACCGGTACAAGCCGCAAGAAAAGAAACGAAATGTAATTACTCTGTAGCGATCCACTGAAGACCACTCTCATACCAAAATAGTCGGAAAATAACCCTGGACAACTTGCGATATTTGTCGGTGAAGTTCTGGTTCATAATGTATACATGAAAAATGAACTTTTCGTTACAGTGAGAACGCATCTGATGCACATTACATGTACCACTTTACTAGTCCACGGGGGTAGACCGTATTTTATCATAAAGTACGCTTTGTCGTGTAATAGAGATATGTGTTTGTAATTCCGATTTAATCATTTCCATTGTGTTTTCTGAAGATCTGGTCATAAGAAAAAAATCACTATTGTATAGGATCAAAAATGAAAGAGCTATAATCCTCTCAGACACCAAAAATTTAGGCATTACAGTTCTTGTTCGAGCACCTGCAGTCCTCATCAGGAAACCACTTAAGGGCGGGTTAGCACGGGCCCTCGGCCCTTCTACCTGCTAGGCAGATCGCGGAGCTAGGACATGGGATTAGTGGACCCTCCTTCTACCTATTCTCGGTGAAATTTCACGGGGTGCAAATTTCAGTATGTGCATATTAGTGGGCAGCGTGATGGTGCAGTGAGATTACGGGGGGGGGGGGGGGAGGGTTAAGTAAGAGATTTAGAGACGGGGAGTGGGAAGGAAGATGGACTCAGATACGGGAAAATGCGCAGAGAAAGGAAAGAAGAGCACGTAGATAGAGAGGGAGGAGGAGGAAATTTGCTGAGAGAAGGGAGAGGAGGAGATGGACTGTAAGGTGGGTGGTGGGGGGGGGGGGGGCGGGGGCAGAGAAAGTAAAGGGAGCAGGTGATGGACAGGGGAGGCAGAGATGGGAGGAGGAGATTGGTAGATGGGAAGGAGGAGATGGACAGAGGAAGAAGAGAGATAAAATGAAAAGGAGGTGGACAGGAGGAGATGTACTTAGAGGGAGGGAGAGGAGATGGACAGAAGGGAGGGGACGGTTGGGCAGAGGAGGGAGGAGCAGGTGGAAAGAGAGCATTTGGAGCACCAGGTGGAGAGAGAATGGGAGATGAAGGAGGTGGACAGAGAAAGGGGGAGATGGAGATCGACAAAGAGGGAGGTAATGGATACGGTCAGAGGGCGGGGAAGGAGAAGATAGAATAACAAAACTGGAAAAAATACATACCCAGACAGTGCCAGATAGTCAAAAATGGCTCTGAGCACTATGGGAATCAACTGCTGTGGTCATTAGTCCCCTAGAACTTAGAACTACTTAAACCTAACTAACCTAAGGACATCACACACATCCATGCCCGAGGCAGGATTCGAACCTGCGACCGTAGCAGTCGCACGGTTCCGGACTGCGCGCCTAGAACCGCGAGACCACCGCGGCCGGCGTGCCAGATAGTCAGCTAGTAATAAGGAAAGGTATCTATGGGCTTCGAACTTGGACAGCTATTTACTGTAAGTTGTATTAATTGTGCCATCTTCTGTGGGTCTGGTGAATATGGAATTTGGTCAGTCATAGATGACAGACTGAGACATATTGTATAAGTATTTAAAAAAATATTTGTAAATGGTCGCGGATCACGCAGCAACGTTCAAAACTTTATATTTGGCATCTTCAGCGCCGGATGGATGACCACAGATGGCCTCGGAAGGTCCTGAATTTCACACCTACAGGAAAGGGACCCCCAGGGAGACCCAGGAAGCGTTGGACGGGTTGTCTCTATGAAGATTTAAACCAAGCTTCAACAGATGTGGTCCGTCGGCGCATAGCATAAATTGGACGGAATACAGTGGAGGAGGAAACTTGTAGCAGCGTGCGGGCCGCTGGGCCTGATGACGTAGAAGAAGAAGAAAGAACTTTAGCTCTGGAACGATTAAATTAAGACGCTGAGAAGGGTGAAATGTACTACTGAAATTCCGAGAGCGTACGTTGGAAGAAATGTCTCACACATGTTTCACTAAATGACCACAACCGGAAAACAAGATATGAGGAAAATCGTGCTCCACGACCGTATTAATGAGATCCAAGACAACAGGAAGGACAGCATCAGTCGTAAATTTTTTATTTATGTACAGTAGATCGATTTCCACTTCAATGGAATTATATCCAAGTCATGACGACTCATCGTAACTGTAACTCTACATGTATAATTGATGTTTGTTATCTCTAATCCCAAGAGGTACCATGTACTATTATATTTACGAGTCATCACGTCATGGATATAACTGCACCGAAAATAGCTACACGGTAGCTGAAATCGACCCGCAACAAAAAATGTATGACCATTGCTGCCCTTCCTCCTATCCCAGAAAAATTAGTGTTCATAACGAAATTTATAGAGAATCAGTCTTGGCCTCGCCACACACCATTCGCGAATGGCACAGAGTAAAGAGAAGTATAGTCGTATCGGGGGCATCCTCTGACAAATGTTGATGTAGACGACGTATACATATGGCATGCAGTATCATGGCTCAGCATGGAGGAGGTTCAGTTACGTTATGGGTCGGTAATACATAAGAAAATCTGACGCCGCTCATAGCTTTTGTAGATTACTAGGGGACTGTAGAGTAACTGGAGAAGATTGTCTAGCCGGTTGTCCAGTCCTACAAAAAACACTGTATCAATGCGTTCGTCTTCCAAGACAGTAACGAATGGGCACACCGACCCCATGTAGGGAACACCTTTCTCCAGGCGGAATTCAACCGAATGGTGTGGCCTGTGGTATCAGTTGATCAGACACAAATTTAAAATATTTGGAACCAGCTGAAGCTTGCAAGCTAGGCGTGGTAGGAACCCTCCCCATACAGTGAATAACGACAAGTGGCCCATCATCAAAATGTAACAGTCCAGAGCTTTGAAAAACACGGTGATGAATGTTAGACAGGAATAAATTTTCTTTCTTCACTCATTGCTTTTTATCTGTCATAACAATGGATTTTTTTTGTTTTTTTTTTACAAAAGCTTCATACGTTGTCCTAGCTCTCTTTTAGTCTATGCTCACAAAGATTGGCAGACTTACTGCAAAAGGGAAAAAAATCCAGTTTACGTAGGTTAAAAGCATCTGTTGTCTGTATTCTAACGTTTCGCACGAAAAATGGCATTTCGATTGAATCGTTAATTTTACGTAGCACCATGAACAGTCTACAGCTGCGGGTATTTACTCTCCCGTTAACTGAAAAGTGCGTCCGTATGTTCGCTGGAATTTTAACAACCAGCCGCATTGCTTTTCATTAACACTGGACAGAAAATACGTTTCAATAACGATGGCCCGCGGACCCAGGACCACAGCAGTGCAACCACGTTGCGAGGGGTCGAAGGGGTGAGGGGTCAAAGAATGTAACACGGATGCATCACTCGTGTATATGTGGACTGAAAGGCTACAGTGTCCAATCGCAAATGCGATTTTTGAGGCCAATTTCTTTTTCTTATGTCTGGGGCGTTTAGCTAAGGAATCACTTGTGCAGTCTTTCCACTTACGATTAATAGGGAAAAAAAATACCATTTCACTGTCTCCTTGTTGCGCGCTGACGCTTTCCCCACGCTACCTCACTTTGGCATGTACAGCATTCTCCAACATAGCTTTCACCTCAGGCATTACATAGAATGTAAAAGTAGAATCGTTGAAACTACTCGTGCTCTCACGAACGTAACTGAATCCCTGTGTCACTGCAACTTTACTTGAAGAATTTGGTTACAATTTTTCAGAGTAAAATGTTCGTTCCAAACAGTTTTCTGCTCGATCCTGGCCTGATACTGATCTGTTTTGACGATGAAAATCGCTCATGCAGTTTGATTGCTATGCATCAACAATATAAATACGTTTTACGCACAACAGAATGCACATGGACTACGAGCACATGGACAGAACAGTAAAGCACAAAATGACTCTGAAAATATCTAAATATCACAACGGAATTATACACGTTCTTTAGAATTCAGTAGTGTCCGCAAACATGTAACAAAAAAGTGACACAGATTTCAGAATATGATACTTTAAACGGATTTCGTTTACTCAATGAGTGACAAAGTTGCACACAAAGATGAAAAGTCTCCAGACTAAATCCGATATTGTCGTGTAAGGAAAATTTACCCAGAGGAATAAAATCTTTCCAAATTCAGAGACAAATTAAAGTTATAACTACACAATAAATTGTTCATTTTGTCTACTGTGGCATGCAGTGTTCGATAATGATTTAGGTTCTGCTGGTATAAGTTAACAGCACCAAAGTTATTTACTTTCAGAGGTTGTTAGAGTGACGTAGTATATATCCTCGTGCTAAGTCTTCGTTAATCGACAATCTGTTTCATATACAATGTAGATAGATGCAGAGATTCGTAACAACTCCATCAGTTCGTTTAGAAGAGTACCATTCATCCGAAACGTTACAAAACAAAGAAGGTAAAAAATTGTGTGGCATTGTTCACCGGGAAACCCAGAGAGGTTTCTTTACTTTGGGCATACAGGTTTCTTTCCTCGCAGTGTGACTGAGTTATGTATTAAGTTTAGGAGACTGTAGTTGATATGTGTATAGCGTAACTTGCTATTTGTGTTATATGGTGATGAGAGAAAGGAGAGTGTGAAACTAGGATGTAGGGTTACTCGCTTTTACCTCTTGGTCGTAACATCTGAGCTCCATTACTTCCTTCGCTAACTTCCCCCACAACTTATCAGCGTGCGAATTGATTAAGGCACTGTTACAGGATAACGATACTACAGTATAATATAAATAAATTAACTTCTGCACAAAACTGTTGTGGTTGGCAAGAGAGCCAACGCCGTTTTACTAAAGGAGGCCGAAATGCACGCGTTTTAGCTCACGCAGGCTGGCGTGAGGTAGGGAACATGACAAGGAAATTAGAATTTAGAAAAACGGACGTAGCTGGTGGAATACTTAACTTTAATCCATTAATGATGAACGTCGGTCTTGACGGTACATGTTTTACAGCATCAATAGTTACTGGTAATGGCGCCTTGCTACATCGTAGCAAATGACGTAGCTGAAGGCTATGTTAAACTATCGTCTCGGCAAATGAGAACGTAAGTAGGCAGTGAACCATCGCTAGCAAAGTCGGCTGTACAACTAGGGCGAGTGCTAGGAAGTCTCTCTAGACCTGCCGTGTGGCGGCGCTCGGTCTGCAATCACCGATAGTGGCGACACGCGCGTCCGACGTATACTAACGGACCGCGACCGATTTAAAGGCTACCACCTAGCAAGTGTGGTGTCTGGCGGTGACACCACATTCCTCCCCCGCAAATCGGCGTACGGTTGTGGTATAAGGCTTCCACCCTGCGTGGGGAGAACCCCATGTTGACGTATGCGACGAGGTGGGGAGCCTAACAACAGACGAGGCTGTGCCACCCGCACCCTGCCATTCGGACCGCGGGGAGCTTGGAAACACCTGAAAACTTGCTCCAGGGTGCACGCCAACGTGCGTTGTATGCGCCCGTAGAGAGACAGGAGGGGCCGAAGGGTCGACCTCCATCGGGCCGGGGCAGCCGGCGGGCGAAGACGACACATGGTCCGGAGCGGGCAAGAGTTCCATGTCGGAGGACAACTGGTCCCGGGAAGCGATCGGCGGCGCGTGAACCATGGAGGCGCCCGGCGGTTGCAGCGACGCGTCCACTGCGGGCGTCGCCGGCGGGAGAACAGGTGGCGGCGGCGGCGGCGGCGAGTCGCCATGGGGCAAAATGAAAGGCGGCGTCGGTAACACCTGGGGCTGAGGCGAGCCAGTAGATGGGTCCCCAGGGCGCTGACCAGACGGCACCGTCGCTGAAAGCAGACGGCGAGCGGCAGATCCCGTGCGACGACAGAGGCTCAGCTGATTGAGATGCCGACGCACCTCACCTTAGGCCCCCAAAACCAGATACATAGCGCGGCCGAGTCAGCGAAGAGTGCGCCCTTCGAGCCAACGCCGTGGACCTCGATAGTGGCGATAGTAGACGACGTCGCCTGGAGCAAAAACAGGTGTCTGCCGCTGCACAGGAACCTGATGCGGCGGATGTAGCAAAGACATCAAGGTGCGATGAGGGCGACCGTGGAGCAACTCAGCCGGCGAGCGACCATCTCGGGGCTGAGAGCGATACGAGGACAAAAAGAGCAATAACGCGTCCTCCCGATAATGTGACTTTTTCAACTTCAGCATCTGTGACTTGAAAGTCCTGACCAATCGTTTAGCGGCACCATTTGACTGTGACGAAAACGGCCCGCACGTCAGGTGTTGAATACCATTGGCCTTGCAGAATGACTGAAATTCTGCGGACATGAATTGTGGCCATTGTCGGAAACAATAGTCTGTGGAAAACCTTAGATGCAAAAGATAGCAGATAACGCTTGCATGGTGGCAGATGAAGTCGTGGGAGACATCCGGACAACAAAAGGAAAATATCTGAATGAATCTACCACAACCAACCATCGAGCATTCCAGAATGGACCAGCAAAATCGATGTGTAAGCGTTGCCAAGGGGAAGTGACTGTTGGCCATGCAAAGAATTGCCGCGGTGGTGCTGATTGTTGTTCGGCACACACTCTGCAAGAAGAGCACATATTCGTAATCGCGGCTTCGATTCCGAACCAAGTACAGTGCTGCCGAGCAAGTTGTTTCGTTCGCACTATACCCCAATGTCCTTGGTGGAGAAGCCGTTAGACAGAGGACTGTAACGAACGTGGGACCACGACTCTGGACTGATCATTATGAGAACGCAACAGCAAAACATCGCGTCGAACAAAAAGTCTCACCTTGTGAGCGAAAAATCGGCAAACCAACGGATCCCCGATCCGTGACTTTGACAAGGGCCATTGCGTAGCAACAAAACGCAGAACGGTAGCAAGGACAGGGTCGGCAGCTGTGGCTGTAGCTACACGACGAAAATCAATCGGAAGCGATTCGACCACGTCATCGGTTTCCGCATCAATGAACATGCAAGCAAGTTCGGAGGATTCGAATGCCCTATCCGCAGCAACAGGCAAACGGGACAACGCATCGGCGTTTCCGTGCTTAGCAGTGGACCGATACAAGATATCGTAGCGGTACTGCGAGAGGAAAATAGACCAGCGAATGAATTTCTGTGCTGTACGTGGAGGTACAGGCTTGGTCAGATGAAAAAGCGATGTCAAAGGTTTGTGCTCTGTGATTATGGTAAAGTGACGACCGTACAAGAAATCATGAAATTTTGTAACACCAAATACGAGAGCCAATGCTTCTTTCTCGATCTGTGAATAATTTCGTTGCGCAGACGAGAGCAATTTGGACGCAAAGGCAATAGGGCGATCGTGCGATCCATCTTTGTGCACAAGCACAGCACCGATTCCGAATTCCGATGCATCTACCATCAATAAAAGATGCTTCTGGGGATCGAATGGCGTAAGGCAAGTATTGGAAAGCAACGCCGATTTCAGCTGGCGAAAGGCGCGTTCGCATTCCGTGGTCCAGACGAACGGAACACCTTTACGGCGTAAGCGATGAAGCGGAGCTGAAATGAAAGAGGCGTGGCGCACATAGCGATGATAATAATTTATTTTTCCCAGCACACTCTGTAGCTGCTTCACATTCTGCGGCGAAGGGAAGTCTTGTATGGCACGGAGGTGCTCTGGACTGGGATGTATGCCTTGGGCATTGAGTACATGGCCCAGATAGGGCAAGTCACGAGCAAAAAACACACATTTGTCCTTCCGCAAGCGAAGACCATTTTGTCGCAAGACCTGAAATAATGTTCTGAGATTGGCTAAATGTTCTTCTTCCGTCTTTCCGGAGATCACAATGCCGTCCAGATAGTTTGCTGCAGTAGGGACCGATGCACAAACAGTTTGTAGATATTGCTGAAACAATGCAGGGGCGGATGCACACCCGAATGGCAGTCGTTTGAATTGATACAACCCAAGATGCGTGTTAACCACCAAAACGCGCTGGGATTCTTCGTCCACCAGTATTTGCAAGAACGCATCTGTTAGGTCTAACTTCGAAAAATATTTACCTGGGCACAGTTTGTCAAAAAGATCTTCCGGGCGAGGTAAAGGAAAAGTTGCAATCACTAGTTGTGGATTCACTGCTGCCTTAAAGTCCACACAAAGTCTCAATTTTCCGGAAGGTTTTGGCAAAATTACTAAGGGTGATGACCAGAGAGAAGCCTGCACACGTGCAATTACACCTTGTGCTTCCAAATCGTGTAATGTTTTTGCGACCTCATCACGCAATGCGTGGGGAACATTGCACGCTCTGAAAAATTTTGGTTGCGCGTTTACTTTCAGTTCCAAATGTGCTTTATAGTTCTTAGCGCAACCGAGGCCCGGTGCAAAAATGTCTGCAAATTCTTCACATAGACGAGAAACACTGTCTGAAGGCACAGTCTGGTTCACTGATAGGACCTGATTTACTATAGACAAGTTAAACAACTGAAATAAATCGATAACAAAGAAGTTCACTGCAGAAGAAGAACGAAGGACATAAAATGACACAAGTTTTGTTCATCCTTTGTATGTTGCAAACAAGCTGCACTGTCCTAACACAGGGATCTCTTGACCTGAATAGCTAGTTAACTTAACATTTGCGGCACGCAACGGAGGTGTGCCCAGCAGTTTGTGTCTTGATTGATCAGTCAAACTGCAGCCCCGGTATCGAGCTGGAATGGTATCACTTTAATGTCCGAGTCCACAAAAAGTTTATTGTCCTGCTGACGACAAGAGCGACTGTGTCATGCAACATGAACTGTCACTGGTACATAATTACTTGCGACTTGACGGGATTTCTGGCGAAGTCGATGCACACTATTTGTGGGACGAACACAGTCACTGTTAGAGAGAGTGGCACTGGGCGGAGTGGAATGAACTATATGAATTTCCATGGGCGAAGTTTCACGAGCCAGAGTATCCCTGGTTCGATCCCGATTCCAGCGTGAAGCAAAGGACCTGGAATGTTTGTGAGTTTCTGATCTGAGCTTTCTCTGGCAAACACTCTGAACATGTCCTTTTTTATTACAATAAAAGAAAATAGCTTGGTGTGATGGGTTATTCTCACACGAATGTCTAGTAGCACACCGCAGGCAGGATTTGAGCACTGCATTTGCTTGCCGGCATGGCACATGTGGCGGAGAGCTTGGCGGCAGCTGCGCGGATGGGCGCGAGGGCTGTTTACTGTTCCATGTAGCTCGCCCGGCGAGCCGGTTAATGTGACACATGGCTCGTGAAGTTTCAAATGATTCCTGAACAAAGTCAAGTGTGTCCTGCCGATCCAATATGTCCATCACTTGTTGAAGGTAGGGATTGACTAGTTTCAAAATCTGTTCCCTTATACGAACGTCAGAAACGTTCTGTGCAGTTGCATCACGTACCATGGTATCTGAATAAGGGAGTCCACATTGACACTCAAAAGCACAATCCCTAGTAAGGCCTTGCAAGTTTGCAACCCACTCCCTATTAGTCTGACCTGACGTATGTTTTGTACGAAAGAAGGTATACCTTTTTGCAACTACATTGACTGATTCTATGAAATATGCATCTAATGCAGACAAAAATTTCTTTGTAGGACAGACTTGCTACGTCGCGTCGGGGAAATAATTTGACTATCACACGGTACGTGTTCACCCCGACTGATGATAACAAAAAAGGCTGCCGCTCTTTACCTTGAATTCTGTAGGCGGCGAGATGGAATCCAAATTGGCGTGACCACACCGCCCAGCTTTCCAGTGCAGCATCAAAAGGTCAAAAAGTTGGTGCAACTGCGTGTTGTGGCTGCGTTAGCAGTGGAGCGGCTTCTACCGCATCGTTTTGCATCGCACGTTGACTCTGAACGAACTGTCCAAAGGCATCCAGTAAGGCCTGCGTCTGCTGATTCTGTAAGCGATAAAATTCAGACAGTACATCTGGAGATTGTGGCGAAGCCATTACACAAGTAGATCAGAGCAGTTTAGAGAAGAACGCGGTTTAGCCTCGTCGCCAATGTTGTGGCTGGCAAGAGAGCCAACACCGTTTTACTAAAGGAGGCCGAAATGCATGCATTTTAGCTCACGCAGGCTGGCGTGAGGTCAGGAACATGACAAGGCAATTAGAATTTAGAAAAACGGACGTAGCTGGTGGAATACTTAACTTTAATCCATAATGATGAACGTCGGTCTTAACGGTACATGATTCACAATATCAATAGTAACTGATAATGGTGCCTTGCTAGGTCGTAGCAAATGACGTAGCTGAAGGCTGTGCTAAACTATCGTCTCGGCAAATGAGAACGTAAGTAGGCAGTGAACCATCGCTAGCAAAGTCGGCTGTACAACTGGGGCGAGAGCTAGCAAGTCTCTCTAGACCTGTCGTGTGGCGGCGCTCGGTCTGCAATCAATGATAGTGACGACACGCTGGTCCGACGTATACTACCGGACCGCGGCCGATTTAAAGGCTACCACCTAGCAAGTGTGGTGTCTGGCAGTGACACCACAAAAATTATTCCCACTGTACTTTATCATCAACAAAATACCGACAAAAATCGTCCAATTAGCTCTGAGCACTATGGGACTTAACATCTGTGGTCATCAGTCCCCTAGAGCTTAGAACTAATTAAACATAACTAACCTAAGGACATCACACACATCCATGCCCGACGCAGGATTCGAACCTGCAACCGTAGCGGTCGCGCGATTCCTGACTAAAGCGCCTAGAACCGCTCGGCCACATCGGCCGGCCAAAAGACCACAATAACTTCGCATAACTTTCATGTCAAAGTCCATACAGTGAAGCTGCACTTCTTTCAGATAGTCCTTATGATGATTTTACCATAAGGCAAAGTAAAACATTTGTTACTTGAAAACAAACTTTGTCACAATATAATACCATTCACATTTACACGTGGTATTCCTGTAAATAAATATAAACATCCCATAAATAATTACATATATGCTATACAAACACATAAACAGGTCCATGAGTGCCACCGGACTTAGATGGAGCATAGTACTCACTTCGATTTGTCACACCTGGACACATCAGTTGCCTGTTAGGGTGCTGCTAAGAATAAGGTCTTACTTGTGATTCTTCAATTTCTCCAGGCGTATTTTATGACCAAATAAATCTGGGGTGAACAGCCTGGTCTGAGTGTGCATAGGACACAATATTTCGACAATCGACCACGTTGCCATCATCAGGTGCGCTAATGTACTGAGCGGCGGTGGGCCGGCGCCAGGTATATATAGGGCAACCCCCCTCCTGCTCCTCCCTCAGGCGCCCTGCGCACCTTCCGGAAACCGCTCCCGCCAGACCGGCAACACAAATGGATGGACACATATCCGATTCATACATCCTGATTCATACCGTAGTGTACTCCTCTCAAACAGTGCCAAGACGACCGCCGAGCATGACATAAATTTCCGAGGAAATCGTCACAATCGCTACGTAGGAAATTGGGTAGGGATTTGGGATTTAATCAATTACACTGGCGCAAAGTGTGATGATCAAGGTCCTTATGGCGGTTAAACACTACTGGTGAATATTTGATCCTCACAACCGGTTATCTCCATGTCGAGTGCCACTGTGAAGGTTTGATTGATGGGGATCGCTGAACTCTTTCAAAATAGTGACCCACACATTAAAATAACTATTAATTCTAGAAACAGCGGAGTTGTTTGTCATTATTAATTTTTAGGGGTTGTCTGCTCTTTGTAATTCAAGCAGTTGTCGTAATATGAAAGTGTGACTCATTACCTGCTTGTGTCAATTTCGACATGCTTCTGTGCTGCATGGAAGATATCACTGAATCTCGGAAAGTTCGTTATAGTTTCTAGTGTCCTCCATTCTCATTGCCTCTTATTAAATCCCGTCACCTCCGCTCATGAAAGGGGTGGATATGTGGGTGGATCATAGGGATAATTAACCCCGCCACCACTGTCGAAAAAACGAACAATTTAGTAACAGCGTTATTACTTTTAAGTATACCAGTTTCCATATTTATCATCCAGTATCCAGAGAAGCAATCATAACGGAAACTATGAGTCTCAAAAACGGCAAGAAGTTCCAGAAATCAGAAGCGTGACACAGGATGCTTTCGAGCTGCTTCCATGATGGACTCTAGATTTCGATGAGCTTGCGGCTTGCCTGGTAACATTGCAGCCAGATAAAGTTGCCCCTTTACAGAGTCACTTTGTCTCCTGCCAGCAAACCGCAAGTGGTTTATGGGTACACAAGTACAAGCGGCAAAACGCAGAAACGTGAATAAATTAAAACATGAAGGGGAAGACTCTCTACTAATTTCTCTTCACGTGACATTCATAACTGTTATCCACTGTCAGTAATAAAATCCGCTACAGCTGTAAAAATTATTCATTTGTAAAAATGAAAGCACTACCCAGTTTCAGGACGTATGTCTCACATTCAGGCGCACCTGGAAAATTTTTAAATTAATAATCTTACCCACAGGGTTAAGGTAGTCGAAGCTAAACAGAAGCAACTGACATTTTTAGGAAAAGCACCCTATAATTACATTATAATGTGCGTCCAGCAAGGATGCATAAATAAGGTTACAATAGGCATATATGTTAAACAAATATATTTCTGTGTTAAAATAGTGGATCCCTGGTACATGACATGCTAGAGAATATCCTCTTCAATTCTAGGTCTGCCAGAAAGCCTCTATCAGAGGAGGACCTGAATAAAAGGATAAAGATCCTCAGTTGGAAGAGCGAAAACCACTGTTACATAGAATAAAATACATGAAAAATTAACGGCTCGACATCCCAAATCCCCCATTATAACACATGCAATGGTCCAAGCTTAAGGCTGCGCTATGCATTGATCCACATGAAGACAAATGGGTGGTCTTTCGAGCCTAGCGTTTCATAGACACCCATCAGACCAGTACACTTGTCGTGGTATGACCTGCTCAATAGAGTGAAACAAATGGACGTCCCAGGTGGCTCTAAAGGAGCCTACGGGATCACTGCAGAGACGAGAATGTGCAGCTTTTCTCAGAAATACAATTGTGGGAGACGTCACCTAAGACTGCTCCAACAGGACTGTGTTTGTGCTCCTGAGTTTTGAGATGTTGGCATAGAGCCATCACTGAATCAGCTTCAGGGTATAAAAAGCACTAGAGGCTGCATCGCATACTCACGCGACCTGTCATTTACAGTACCTGCGAACACAAGGGCTAAACTAGAGGGGGAAAAGTAGGTCGTTCTTGAAAGACAACTGGTGCGTGGGAAACCCACTAACGATAATAGCACACAAAACAGTTCACATGTTAGTAAAAGGTAAATAATCACAAACGAGAAAGCCCACAGTCACTCATTCTGTGAAAGGGAAAGATGTTTATTTGTACTTTGTAATTAATATCAACGAAAACCAAAACTTCCATGCACATGTAGAAATCGTCTGCCAGAGAGACATCAAAATCCGAAACAAAATAGCAACAACTGGCCAAAGAAGTTTTTAGTGCAATAAGAACGTACCACAACGCAACTATTGTAAGCGCATAGAGTCAGAAATATAAGGCAGCAATGGGTCTATGGCGAGCAAAGAAAAGAAGACTCTTGCACGAGACAGGTGCATATAGATCACCGATTGAGGCGCTGCTGGTAATACTTTGACTGCTACCTCTGAATCCAGCCGTAGGAAAGTGAAGTGCACAATACTGCCTCAAAATGGCCGAAAACAATAAGCGGCATCATCATCTTGGGGTGTGCCATAAGATAAGATGCTACACACCAAATAGGAGTGTCTTTGGTAGTACAACGGTCTATCATAAGGAATGAGGGACTATGGTATAAGCCGAACTCGCTGACTGCAAGCTGTATGACTGAAAGACAAGCAAGAAGGGGCCCTACATCATAACGACGACACTCACCACGGCAGAACATACAGGTACAACAGCCTTCTGAGATGAAGCTCAGGGAGGACAAATAAAGGTTCCCTGAGAGCCTGACAGCCGTCTCCCACTCTCTAGTTTTTGGGTGACACAACAGCACAGCCCCTGTGAATCCTGAGTTGTGCCTCAGCGCGCTGAGGGCTAACTGTCCAGGCAATGGAGGAATCTGACTAGTTCTGACACCAAGTACGGTGATGTAGGATAGAGCAGTGCTGTGTAGTGTGTGTTGTACAATAGTGTAGCCCGAAATTATAAATTAGAAAATGTGCGATCCAAAGGATTGCAAAAGACACAAGCTGTTCTTCTGTAACAATAATACGTGCGTCCTCATTCCAGATGTCCAAAGGATAGTAAGTAGAAATTTTTTATTTCTTTTAAGGTGTATTATGATTTTTTCTTTATTTATATTCCTTACCCCCCACCCCCCACCTCCCCAACACCATAATGCTTAATCATACTAAAACATTTGAAACTCTGTCAAAATATTGGGTACTACATTATGTCAATTCACACAGATAACAGGCTAATGAAAACAGCAAATAAATAAATAAGTAAAGCAGTTAAAATATTTGGGATCGACTGTCCATATATCAGGAAGCTGTGAAGCAGATGTGGAAGGCAGGATACAGTGGAAGAGACAACAAGTAAAGAAGCTTAATGGAGTTCTGTGCACCAAGACAATATGGAAAAAAATAAAGAGGAGGATTCTGGAAAGAGTAGTTCAAAGTATACTAACATAAACTGACGTGACAAGTCATGGGATAGCGGTAAGCACATATGCAGATGGTGGTAGTACGGTGTACACAAGATCTGAAGCGGCAACGCTTTGGCGGAGCTGTCATTTGTACTCAGGTGGTTCGTGTGAAGAGGTCAACCAACGTGAAATTACGGCCGCACGACTGCGATTAACAGGCTTCGAACGCGAAATGGTGGTTGGAGCTGGGCACACTGAACATTTCATTTCGAAAATCGTAAGGGAATTCAGTACTCGCAGATCCAGAGTGTAAAGGGTCTGCCGTGAATACTAAATTTCAAGCATTAATTCACCACTCCGGCAACCTGACGACACGAGAAATGGTCTGCGATGTCTTTACATCGAACGGAACTTAACTTTGCCTGGAAATGGCTATGTTCGGCTACTTGGGGACCATATTTAGCCATTCTTGGACATCATGTTGCCAAATAACAATAGAATTTTTATGGATGACATTACGCCATGCTACCGGGCCATAATTGTTTGTGATTGGTCTGAAGAACACCCTGGACAATTCGAGCGAATGATTTGGCCACCCAGAGGGCCCGACATGAATCCCATTGTACGTTTATGGGACATACTCGAGGCGACAGTTCTTGCACAAACTCCTGCAACGGCAACTCTTTCACACATATCGACGGCTGTAGAATCAGCGTGGCTCAGTATTTCTGCAGGGGACTCAGGACTTGGTGAGTACACGCCACGTCTAGGGGCACCGACACGGTAGTAGGAGGTATTGCATGCCATTCGTCATTTCAATATATGGTGCAGGAGGAGGGATTCTGGGATCGGCAAAGAAGCAGAGTACAGGCAATAGAGATGGGTGGAGTAAGGAATGGAGCCAGCATGCCCAGAACATAGAGGAGGAGAAGAAAAGAGGAAACTAGAGAAATAATTGATATGGAACAACCAGTCGTGCACTGAGTAGAGCTCCTCATTGGTATGGGCATTTGTGGCGAATGGAGCAAGGACGATGAACAAAAGCAACCCTGGAATGTTCGCCACCCGGGGGAAGGAAGTGCATACGGCAGATAACAACAAGCAGCGCGGGAACAATTGGAAGGATGAGCGAGAGGGGTCTGAAAGTAGAAGACTGCAACAATGGTGAATGCTGGCCAGTGGTAGTACAGTTTAAGCACTGGGGATTATAGTAAAAATAATTTGAAACTTACATGAAAGAATGCAATAAGGATTGAAGAATCTGTGCAGTCATTAACTTACTTTGTAAGTCGTACGTTCATAATGAGTATGAAGCACGAAATTATCTGAAAAATGTAAATGGAGGAACGTCAGTAACACCTTCAAATACAGAGTAACTTCCCAACCGATTTTGTTGGATTGATTTGGGAGGGAGGAGAGCAAACTGCGATGTCATCGGAATCGTCGCACAGGGAAGGATGGGGAAGGAAGTCGGCAGTGTCCTTTCAAAGCAACCATCCCGGCATTTTCCTCAGGCGATTTAGGGAAACCACGGATATCCTAAATCAGTGTGGGCGGACGCGGGATTGAACCGTCGTCCTCAAGAATGCGAGACCAATCTGCTAACCACTGCGCCACCTCGCTCGTAACCGATTTAGTGATGACATTATTACAGTGAATTGTGAGTGAAGTAGAAGGCAAAGTTGTTAAATGGAATTAAACTTGAGCTGCTATCTGATGTGCTACACCCTTTCTTTGATTTGGAGGCTGATCCTACCCACATATTTCCTTGAGTCACGCTGGACAGAGATGTCACAGATTCACGACCACATTTAGAGAGGCGCCACTTCATTTTTGCCGAACGTAAATAGAAGTAAATGTTAAAAATGAGTATACGGATATGTACACTGAACAGCCAAACCATTATGACCACTGTTCGCCGAGAAGATGGATGACGCCTCGTGGCAAATCGGGCACTTGACTCGGTATTCAAGATTAGCAGAGACAGATGGGGGGATAACGTCAGCGAAGATAAGGGCTGCAAGAAGGGAAATCCATTGAAATAAGCGACTCCGACACAGGACAGATTGTTATTACGGTGAACCCGTGGACGAGAATCTCGAAAATGGCGGAGATGGTCGAATGTTGATGTGCTACTGACGTGAGCGTCTGCAGAAGGTTGTAGCAGAACAGTGAAACCACCACTAGGCATTAACTGGTTAGTCGTTCAGGACTCTTCACAGAACGTGGGATTCGGAGGCTTGTCTACTCTCTAAAGCAGGCCGGATGGTGATCCGTAGCCTCTCTGCCGAAAGAGCACAGTGCTGCTGCACACACAAGTGTTTCGGAGTACGCCGTTCATTGTACACAGTTGAACATAGAGCTTCGCAGCGGACCACCCCTAAGTGTTCACACGTTGACCCGACGACGTCGTCAGTTACGATTGTAGTGGGCACCGGACTATAGGGATTCGACCGTCGATCAATGGAAACGTGTCGGGTCTGTGGCTAAATCACGTTTTTGCTACACCATGTCGATGGTCGTCTGCACAAACTTTGTCACCGAGGTGAATGGCAAGTCGAATCGTGCAGCGCGCCACCAACACAGGCTGGTGGTAGCAGAATTATGCTGTGGAAGACGTTCTCCTGCGCTTGCGTGGCAACTGTGGTAGTAATCGAAGACATCATTTCAGCTGCGTACCACCTGCATCCCTTCATGCTTAACGTCTTACATGACGGTGATGTTATCTTTTAGTAGTATCTTTATCCGTGCCTAGGAGCCAAAACCGTGTATCAGGGATCTGAAGAGCATTATAGTGAATTCACGTTAATGTCTTGGTGACCAAATTTGACTGATATAAGTGCTATGGAACCCAGCTGGGTCGCTATCGTATCATCGCAAACGCAAATCAGTGGCCCCTTATTGGGTCGAATTTTGGTCATCTAATACCACATACCTCCATAAACTTACCAACAACTTGTAGAATCTATGGTGTGGGGAATCGTTTCTGTACTGCGTTCCAAAGACGGACCAATGAGCCATATGTTTTGGCTGGTCATTACATGTGGTAATGGAGATCAGTGCTAGCGAGGGTATCTTCAAAGTTCCCTCAGATGTCATCTCAGCAGGAGCGTCCGGGTCCCACCACCGACAGTGCTCGCGGCAGGCCACGTCCTTCTAGCAGAAGATCTGGCGGACCAATCAGCAACAAGCACGCAGCTGCCCAGAGTAATACTGGGCCATCCCTCTCTGCAACGCTGCACCAGGCCGACCTGCTGCGCGCCTTAACGTTCTCCTTGCGTGACCGCCACGGCGAGATAAAGAAAGATACCGCTCAGATTACAACGTAATGCCCGCCGCAACCGTAATTTATGTTGCGCCTTTCCAGATTCTTCTGGTGGAGAACATCGTAGTGCAATTTGTGGTATTCAGGTTAGTGAAACTGATACGAGCAGCGCTGTTTTAATGACACATGGTGGTGTTTATCTCCCGATAGCTGCCTTTTTGTTGCCGGTAGGTCGAAAAATGCAGCTGAAGAACTAAATAAAGCCATTACGGGCATTATTTCTGTCGTAGAGGTTTTTGGTTTTCTGTCGAGGTATTATTTCAGCTCTAACAGTTTTCATGTACACTGAGATCTGAATTGATAGGTTGATTTGCCAGTGTTAGTTTATGTTAAAGGGGTTCATCCGATTCATTGGTTCGGACACGAAGCTGCTTACTACAAACAAATTGAAACATTCTACATTTTACATAAGTCGTAAGAGTATGTCAAATATATGCTACATAAATTTGTTGTAACATTAACATTGGTAACTACTTGCAAGTTAAGAATTGAGTATTATAAAACCTCTTCATCTTGTGACTGACCATCTGCTCAGGGAGCAAATTTCTCCCAGCGAAAGTAAGGAAGGAAGAGTAGGATTTAACGTCGCGTCGACATCGAAGTCATTAGAGACGGAGCAGTAGCTCGAAATGCTCCAAGGAAATCAGCCGTGCCCTTTCAAAGGAACACTCCCGATATTTTCCTGGAGCGACTGAGGGAAATCACAGGAATCTAAAATTGGATGGCCAGACGGGGATTTCAATCACGTCCTCCCGAATGCCATTTCAGGGTGCCTAATACTACGCCACCTCACTTGGTGATACTCCCAGTGCGCTTTACCCAGTAACACTAGAGGCCTAGCAGTAATTTTTCGGAATGGCTAACAGATCTCGCGTGCTTCGTAGGATAGGACAGGTGCAGCTAATCTCGGACGACTGGAAAGAAATAACCGTCGGCAGCAAAATGTGGTCCAAGTGGCGGTGACACACACGTAAGGCTACAAAGCTGGGATAGAGACGCACCTTGATTCCTCCAAAACTTCAGCTACACTGCCCCCATTCTCCCAACTGTTCTTCTCAAACGCTCCATCCGAACCGAACTCTCCTGCAAAGTGTTCTCCCTTCATTTTCGTTGCTCGATAGTTTAGTCTCAGTTCTTTTTCCGTGTTCTGTTTTCCAGACAACAGGGTTTGTTGGTACAAACTCGCGTCCGTGCACTACGCCTATGGCTCAACTTTGTCGAATCGGCCATACAGATTCCCACAAAAATTTCTATTGGAATATCAATTTTTGGCTGCAAAGTGCTTCTCACGGTGGACAATTTCCATCTAGGATGGCCATGTGCCTTCGACACCCTATGATCAAACTAAGCGTTTGATGTCTTGTGCTGCTCTGTGACAGACATTATCTAGAGACCGACGTCTTTCATGCGAGGTAGGACATCCTTGGGATTAGTGTGGGATACTATGCAATATCCCGAGAAACAGCTAAAGAAAACTTTTCAGGGAAACTTCTTTTAGTAGGAGTAGCCTACGTTCCTTTCTAACGAATTGTCGTTGTGGGCCGAATTTTATACTGCGAATACGCCAGTATTACGAATCACATCACCAGAATTTCAAGTCACTTCCTGTGTTTACCACCACACATACATACTCTTGTGGCTGCAGTATACAACTGCTACACAATAATTATGGCAAATTCGCTTTAACAGTTTCAGGATACGTTGAACGTTTATTTTTTAAGGAGGATTATAAGTGGTGCAAATATTTTTCTCAACAACAGTCACATTTTTGCTAGAGGAGGGTGTGGGTTCCGTAGTCACCACATAGCTCACCCTTTTCGAACAGCACCAAGGGGAATGTCACAAACCCACATTTCACGGGACAAGCCAGAGTCGTGGAATAAAACTGAGACATAGTCTGGTAATGCACGACTGTAACCAACACCACACGAAAACGATTGGTTGAAGCACTCCATACGGCGCACTAATTAATGTGATGTCAGATTTGAGAGCAGGAGCTGATGTGTGGTACATATAACCAAACTACGAGTACCTTGAACAAGTGAGTTACGAAAAATGACTGTAGTACAAGTTACGTCAAAAGCACCGAAAATGGTCCTATTTAAGTACTGATTAATCAGCGTTAATCAAAAGGATGTGAATGAAAAGGGAAAGCATTATCACAATAAAAACACAAAGAAAACCCCATATTTTACTCGATAAACGAAACAGATTATGTACCAAATTTTTATGTTAATTTAAACAAGTATTTATGTCAGAGATTGAGGCTGCCTTTGATAACAACAATATCATTGCAAAACGATTACGAAGTCAAAATGACATGATAATTACTAAAAAGCAATGGGAACTAGAGAGCAAGGGAGAGAAGAGTCAGCAATGAGAACTGAAAAATGATAACGTGTTTTCTGTTCTGTAGGCAGCCGCATCTCGACACATAGCGGCAGATTGCGGCCTGGCGTTCCTACTCCTACAGTTCATAGTTTATTTATTGAACCGATTCCACGTACACAAATTCTCTACTCCTGTCTTTTTGTATCTCCCAACAGCTCTTCCTCCTGTCAGTTGTCAGGCTAAGGCTACTTTGAGGTTTGCTGTCCATTCTGAGTGCGTGTTGCGTGTGTTCGTACCAGGTCTTCCAGTTTTTGTCTATTTCACGTACAGTTAGCTCCACTTTTAGTTCTTCTCACTCTTCTATGTTGTCTGTTTTGAACAATCTTTTGCTCTTCTTAGAAATTTCATTTCTGCATCTTGTATTTTACATAATATTCGTTTTGTAGGCATCCAGCATTCACTTCCACGAGAAAATGCTGGAAGATCCATAGTTTTATAACGTTTTACTCTTGTTTCTTGTCGGGTCTTATTTTTAAATATATTATGAAACCAGTTTCACGTCTAGAATTATCTAGGCCAATTGGATATCCCAAACAAAGACGACACCTGTTCTAAAATCTTATTATCCACAATGACTTTGGATCGTTCCAGATCTTTGGCCCAAAACTCTACTACTTTAGTTTTAGAAATCTCAGTATCGTATTGTTTACAATGGTAATTCATTATTCTTGGACACAGGTTATATAATGAGTGGAGAAGACTTATACTTCAACAGTTTTCACAATATTTCCAGTTATCTTCCTTGAACAGAGGTCCTTTTGCTGTTTTGCATGACTGATGTGCTGAATATGTTTGACTACTACGTAACATCGTGCCTCCATATTTTACTTGCTATAAGTTTACTTTATCTGTTTAATTTCTTTCAGGGATTTCTGAATCTCTTCCACTGTAACTGAGTCAACTTTTTATGGTTGGACCCCTTTTTCTTCTTCTCATTCTTTTCGGTGATCTCTTTGTTCCCTCCGCTGGCACCATAGAGCTTTGTATGATATTATAATTAAATCTATACCTTCCGCTGCTCACAGGCGTTGTAAAATATCAAACGCCTGTAAGCAGGTCTCTGGGTGCAGAGGCTATCGATCCTTTTGTCACCTCTATTCTTACTGTGTTCCTCATTCTTTGTCTTTACCTTAACATTTTAGGTGTAAAATTCTGCCCTCGATGAACGTCATTCTCAATTCGGATTATAAATTTATCCCAAACTCTTTATTGTGGTTCCCTAACTATTTTCTTAGCATAGTTTCTTTTTCCTTAGGTCTTTCTCTACTATTATCTGAGTTTTGTTACAAATATTGCACATAATGTTTCTTCCTTATCGATTCTTGAATTTCCTCCTTCCACATAAACAGTGATCTTCTGATTCTTATTTTCTTCATTTTCTCAAGAGATACTCTACCTGATTTTTTTATACGGTGGTGAACATTCTATTACTCCACCTCCCGGTTCTTTTCTGTAAGAGCTCTGAGTAGATATTGCTATAGACTGTTTTTATAGGACTGTTTTATGGTTTCTTTTGTAGTAAGTGCAATATGTTCATCTGGTGAAACTATCTGACGAGGTTTTGGTGTGTTCTACTTTTTCAACAAGTTACACTCAGTTATTAGCATATAGTGGCCTAATGTCACATCACCTAAACCAACTTCAGCGTCCGTCCATTAAGTACGCAGCACTCTGTACCGGGAGATACGGAGTAATTGCGGCATAGCTGTGTACCTTAAACGGAACTCCAGATAATTTCGCGAAACTGTGTGGTATAAGCGGGCCGCCGTGGTTGCAGTGACATCGCACCTGATCGGCATAACAGCACGACGAGAACAGCGGGCTGGGGGGTCCTGTCGTGGAGCAGAATAGGTAATGTACGCAGCTCCGGGCGTAGCAAGATCAGCCCTGGCCCTGCAGTTTACAGAAGTTGACACATTAAGCGTCACGGCAAAGTCTCGCATTATTTCCGTGAACAGATAATGATCGAAAGAACGGGACATAGAATCTTGTGGTCTCATTCAGTTAAGGGGAAGTGCCAGTCCGCGTTGGTAAGTTTTATAGTTGTAGATTCGTGTCATACTCATTTCTCTTCATTGAGATAGTAATCTGTTCACATCCAAGAGGCATCGTCCCGTTCCGTTAATGCGATTTATGAGTTCATGTGAACTCTCAAATGGAATAAATCTGATTATCTTTCCAGATACTTCTGACTACATATATTGACACGTCAAAGATATTGGTGGGGTTAAACTGATGTTAATAATTTACATGCATCACTACTTTCTATGTGCCAAGCGATCTCGCCGAATACGATTCTTCAACTGAGGCTTGTGCTGCATAGTCATACCTCATTAAGCTCATAAGGCTCGCATTGGGGAATTAATAACAGAATTCCCAATTCAGTAAATACTTCATTTGCATATCACCTCACGGAAGCAGAGGGAACGCGGAGGTCGCTTCCCACTTTTCTTTCAGTATACTTTTTTACTTTTGTTTCGTAGAGTGACGATGTGAAATTAGGGTGTGCTGCTTGTGTGCACCATCCTTGAAGCTAGTGATCTGTACAATCTGTCCTGTGTATGTCGCTACCCCATTGCTGGAAATCCGTTGTGTATGTCGCTACCCCATTGCTGGAAATCCGTTGGACGCCAGCCTACAGGAGGGCTCGTGAACAGCGACGGGTGGCGATACCGGGCCGTGCGCTGCAAGTAGAACGCAAGTGTGGCAGTGTCGGAGGCCAGTTCTGCGCGGGATGTGAAAGCGCTCCGTTGGGGCGAACGTAACTGGAGGGCGGCGGCCTAGCCTGTGGAGTGTTATTGGGTGATATCACGCCGCTTGGAGTTTGTCAGCTATTCGACCGTAGGAGGACGCGAGCCTGCTCTGGTAACTGTTACGCGTCAATATCATCCATTTTACGGTGAACCATTTCCTGTAATGGCCACTAACTTTGTTCTTAACTGAGGCGTGACCTGCTGAATCCTGGTTCCATTCGCTTCTACCTGATATTCGTGGTCGTTCCTCAGATATACTGTTGTGAACGAATCCATGGGATTGAATTTTTCTACAACGCTGTGTTTAGGCAATTTTCTGGGCACGCGTTCGCGATCCGTGGTGTACGTGGATTGTAATTTGAATTTTTGTTCCTAATTATCACGTTATTGGGTAGGATGGCTTGCCTGCTTGTGTACCTCCACTTACTATTAAAGCTATTCTGTAAGCTACTTGTCTGGCATATTTCGCCGCGCGTAGTGGCCCCGCTGTTTGAGGCGCCATGTCACGGATTGCGCGGCCCCTCCCGCCAGAAGTTCGAGCCCTCCCCCGGGCATGGTTGTGTTTGGTGTTCATAGCATAAGTTAGTTTAAATTAATTTACGTAGTGTGTAAGTCTAGGGACCGATTACCTCAGCAGTTTGGTCCTTTAGGAATTCACACACATTTGAACATTTTTTGGCATATTTCCTATTGAATTCGTGCCAGCTTTGTTTTACTTCGTGGTGTTTTGCAGTTTATTAGAATAGTGTTTAATTCCCCTTAAGTGTGTACGCTACATGACAGATTAGCTATTATTTAATACCTTGTTTACTGAATTCAAGTAAGAAACCGATAAGTGTCCTCTGTGTGCTTTAGTTGGTCTTGTAGGTTTCTTCTGATCATTTTTGGTAACGTAAATTCCTCGTATACCTATGGGAAAGCTATCTAGCCAGCTGATTCTAGTAAATCCATATTATCTGTTTACCGAACTAGACACCTGTGTAATAAGTGTACTGAGATTTGTTTGTTTTGCCATTTCTGCTCGGCAGACTTAGCTAATTCCTTCTGTACATTGGATCGGCTACAGCCGTTGTTTGCATATCTGGTTGCCTTACTTTTGGCGTTCTATATTTTAATTGCAGTATATGATAACGGCCCTAGAGTCTTTATAAGTTTCCCTTACAACACCTAATTCTTCCAAATCCCGCTTAAGTAACTGTAAGCAGCACCGTCTAGACGCGGCTTGTAGTATAAGTTTGGTTCTGGTATTTGCGGCATGCTGCATGTTCTAGGAAATTTCCCGTCAAGACCTCACGAATTCCTCTACCTGGCGTCTTCGAATGTTCATAGCGCCGTAAGGTTTACTTTTCTGACAAGCAATAACCTGCCTGGTGAAGCTGGCGTGTTTGGACGTAAACTAAAGCTCGCTCAAAACAATTACAACTGGGCATATTGCGTCCTTACCAATTCGTGTAAATATTAAATCACTTTCGTCCATTGTAGAGCACGTTTGCATGGCCACCGTTTGTGTATTCTGTTACCCTGTAATTGAGGTGAAAATTATTAAAATTCTTAAGATTCGTCAGTGTTGCCCTAAGCTGGTCATTAGGGGCGATGAGGTTTACTGCTCAAGAAATTTGTATGTAAATTTTAATTACTTGAAAGGGTTTCACCATGGTAAGCATTTCTTACTGGGCCTGAAGCCGTTTGTGCAGTTGCTAAAGTGTAGTTATTCGTTCGATCAATTGAAGGTCTTGACTTATAGTTCTCCGTTAATGAGAAACGCCGTATAGCTATTAAAATTCTTGTAGCAACTGCCTAGTACATTATATTATTTTGATAATAAGTGGAAAAAGATTTTGGGTTCGCCAAAGTGCGGTTACTTTTTAAAAAATATTATTCTTTTGCACCCACGCTTTTTAAGAATTGTGTTTATTAATGAGGTAAGCTTTGGTTTAACCTGCCACAGTCATCAGTGTTCCCACTACTAAATTGTATATTTTACTAACTGTAATGTGTTGAAATGTTTTTCGATAGTAAACTACGGTTTAAGTATATACAATTTGGTTAACCGACCACCTTACGACTCCCCAACCAGTCTTATACAGGTTCGAAAGGATTCCCGTAATCTGTAGAGTTGGAAAACCTCGACTCGGTTGAGCAGGTTGTTTGCTAATTGTATTTCCACAGCCTTCTTGACGAATGCACGGTTTGCCAGAGTGCTGTCCGAAGTGATTCAAATATCTTGCAAAACATTCATCTTCAGAATGGTTGAGATGTTGTCAAACGAAATATTGGAAGAAGAATTGGTAATTCCTCGGTTCCACCCCATAAATAATGATGAAATAGCATACTAGTGTGACTGTCACTATTTTCCTTTGGCACAATAAATGGCTGTTCCTAAAGAAACTAGATCACATTTCTCAAGCGTGTCATAAGAGGCCCTACTCCTCTGTTAAGTTGCGATTACTACTTCCATGCCAGCATTCTCACCCTCTGATATTGCGTATCTTTATCCTGTTTTTACGTAATGTTTCGTATGGTGCTCATATGTTTTCCACTCATTCTTAACAACCAAAGCTTTTATCAGACGTTGTTAATGGAAGAGACATGAAGCCAGTTGCAGAGCGATGTAGTTAATCTCATGTTACATTTCCCATTCAGTGGAGTGGTCCTCCTCAGCTTAGGGAAGTAGATAACTGATGGTGTAACTGCGCATCTCCTGTAGCCTCTCAGTCCAGTACGGCATGGGCTAACTGCAAAAGTGTACTGAAGAGGCGGCCGGCCGCGGTGGCCGAGCGGTTCTAGGCCCTTCAGTCCGGAACCGCGCGACTGCTACGGTCACAGGTTCGAATACTGCCTCGGGCATGGATGTGTGTGATGCCTTTAGTTTAGTTAGGTTTAAGTAGTTCCAATATCTGGGGCACTGATGACCTCAGATGTTAAGTCCCATAGTGCTCAGAGCCATTTGAACCATTTTACTGAAGAGGTAAACCTCGTTTCGGAGGCGACGTCTACTAATTCTAACGCCATCCCTTAAGTCACAGTTAATCAGTTCAGGTGAGGTGAAAGTGGGACCACAGGTCTTAATCACGTTTCTACCAGGCTCATTGTTACATACGCCTGCCTTGAGAGGAACCCGTACGCCTATCGTCCTCACTCCCACACGGCGATTCTCTAAAGCATCCAATGTCCGCCACCCTTATCGAGGTCTCTCTCCCTTTCCATGTTGGAATGACCACCTGATCACAATATACGGACATCTCTGTGTACAGCGGAACAGACCACAACACATCTCCAGAGGCAGACTCACCAGTACAAAATGGGGCGGGGAGTGTTGTGTCGCCAGCAGAGAAGCATCGACAGCATAATGAGTCGGTCGGAGAGCTCGGTGACTTTGAACGTGGACTAGTCATTGGTTGTCACCAGAGCAACAGGTCCATCAGTGATATTGCAACCTCCCTAAAACCGAAGCCGCCCGAGTCGACTGCTAGTGATGTGACAGAGAAGTGGAAATCGAAAGAAGGAATACAGTTAAACCAAAACCAGGCACACATCTCGTGATAAAGGACAGGGAATGTCAAGCACTGCGGAACGTGATCTAAAAAAAAAATCACATGAAAGCATGGGCAGGAAAGACTTAAAGAGTTCGAAAGTGCTCCGAGGAGTCCATGTAGTACAATGACTGTTTGGAAAGAGCTAAAAAGAATGCTGTATAATAGTCGCGTAGTTCCTCATGAGGCACACATTTCAGTGGACACTGTCACGTGACATTTGAGACCGTGTAAGGACCGACACCACTGGACAGTGCGTAACTGGAAATGAGTGCCTTTGTGTGATGAATCGCGCTATACTGTCTAGCATTTCGTTGGGAAAGTTTGTGTTCGTCGAATGCCTGGAGAATTGATCTGGCATGATGTGCAGTACTGACACCAACGCACGGAGGAGTTGGTGTTACTCTATGGTGGTGGTCTGCGTGGTTATGGTGCTGCTGCCGCTAATTTCGGAAGGATGTGAACGCATTTTGCTCGTACTGAGAGTAGGGGACAACCTATGTACCAGCGCACGTTGCATTGTTGCCAAATTTATTCAAGATGGCGGCGATGACGTCGCCCAAAATGGCGGCATGTAGACTTGCCAACATCTCATGACGTCATCCAAGATGGCGGATTTTGGCGGGAGAATAGTCCAATTGTGCTACATCCACTAACCTAACCTTCAGAAAAAATGGCGGGAAGTTTGAATTTTGGTGGGAAAATAATCCAGTTGCGCTACGTCCACTAACCTAAGCCTCCAGAAGAAAAAATGGCGGGAAGTATGAATTCGAACAGGATAATGCATGCAAAGACCGTACTTGTCTTTTTATTATTATTGATTATCATTTATTAACATTCATTATCATTTATTATTATTTATTATCATTTATTATTATTTATTATTATTGACCTGCTTCCACTAGAAAATTCCCTCCAAATTCAAATTCGAACACGATAATGGCTGCAAAACCTTACTTTTGTTTATTATTATTCATTATTATTTATTAACATTCGTTGTCATTTATTATCATTCATTATCATTTATTATTATAGGCCTACCTCCACAAGAAATTTGCCCCAAATTCAAATTCCAACACGATAATATCTCGAAAACTGTACTTCTATCTATTATTATCATTTATTACTTATTCAAGATGTCCGATTTTCTCGGAGAGAAAGCCATTTTCCTAACATCCATAACAAAAATCTATCACAAGTTCAAATCCCAACATCATAATTGATCACACATACGAACTTTCTCCCTCACTTATCTTTTTTCACTGGTAGCCTATCATAATCGCGTCATATAATAAACTGCACTTATAGTAACGTAATTCATGTCCTTCGATTTTGCAGGGGGAAGGGACTGAAGATTTTATTTCAAGCAGTACGGTCATCACTTGTTCTCCAACACAGTCAGCACACACATCTTTGATATCGCAGTGCAGCCACCACGACGTCCGCACTCCAACTGATTTAGTTCAAATCCTCGCCACCCCCTGGCCAGCACGCGGAGATACTGCCTACGCCTGTCACGCGAGGCGGCCAGCGCGCCAGGTAGATGGCGAGTGGCGCCACAAACGGTCCGGCTACGTAAACCTTCTCACCCGCCCGCGAGCACTTAACGTCGGACACGATGGAGCCTGTCGACCGCTTACCGGACAAAGGACACGTTCCACCCCAATTTCTTTTTTTTTCTGAACAGGTTCCGACCTGCCGATACCTACCTCACACAATCGCCCGAGATGTTTCGAAAGTTTTATTACATGACACGCTAAAAGCTATATCGGTCCTAAAGTTCGCAAATTCCCAGCACTGGCGGAGAGGAACAGACATGCTTGCTTTGTCCAAACCACCCTCACGCCACATGCCCGCAACTCCATGGCGCCACCAGCACATGTGATGATGGAGCACAAACTATGCTCTCGTCCCATAAACTCTGCAATTCTCTCACCGATAGACACGAACCGACACGCTCGAACTGGAATGTTTGCTACCGAGTTGGAAACTTCCTTGACGTCACAACGGGCGATCGACCACGTGGCTCTGTGGGACAAAGAACGCTCTCACTAAGTTAACTGATCACCCGATTCTCATTATTCACCCCACATACCCCGGTTACCTAATCCAGGATCTTCGCGAAAACACACACATACCCGTGAACCGTCGCTCCCGTCAAGATACGTACCTCCGCAAGTCAATTTAACACGAAGCTCTCAAATAAAAGAAATTAACAAGTCAATATCACGCGCACATGCGGGAGCCACTGCACGCTCCTAGCAAACTTGTCAACTCACATACCAATCAACTCACTCAAATTCTATATGTTCCCAAAATACTTAACCTCCCCTTTATTCATTCAAAATATATTCGCTCCCTACCATAAACTCCTCGCCAATAAAAAAATAGCTAACAATGTTGATCTCCAAAAACATTACCTTGAACGCCATTCTTAATACCATCAACCTCCAATTACGCCTATATAACATACTTTTAAATAATAATAATAATAATAATAATCATTCATCCTAACACACACATAATGATCTCACTATCATCCTCTCCTTAATCTAAATAAGATCTTCACTGATACTATGAATTATTTGTGTATAATTTTATAAATTATAAAATGCTCAGCCCTCCACCACGTCCAGGAACCATCTGACTAGTTCAGCTTTCAGCTACTAGGGGCGCTAGTGAACTCATTCACCACCCCCACAGAATTCTCAACAGCCATTCGTTCATCCTAAGATCATGTGATACTACGTCATCACACTTATATAAGGAGTCACCCCCCGGACATTTTTAGGAGTCTGCTGCGAAGAGACTTAGAATCCACGATTCGCCGTTATCGAGTAAGTAAATAATTTTTATTTTTAATTATCATTTTTCATGTATATCTTATATGTTCTCCTTATTAATTATATATCTCATTATTATAGCTCAACTCGCGGACTTTATCATCGAGTCTGAGGAGCGAGCAGGTGGCGTCAATGAGCCTTGTCCTGAACAAGTTCCATTACATGGTAAGTACATTTTTTCAGTGTTTTGATATCTCTACCCTTTAACTCCGTGTATGAGCGCTACATCTGTTTTGGATAGCTCTATATAAAAATCCGCCTTTCACTTGGTGTGTGTGTGTGTGTGTGTGTGTGTGTGTGTGTGTGTGTGTGTGTGTGTGTGTGTGTTATACTCGCTTTCTATAAAGATTTCATTTTTTTTATATACATCTGCTTTCGTCCTCTCATTTCTATATCACCAAACTTCTTCTACAAACATTTTTTACTTTATATTACACTCATTACACATTTTACTTTATATTCCATCTTTCTAGATTACATCGGCCCAGAGCTAGAAGAGCTTGATCGCCAACTCGAAATGGAGAGAGCTCGTCGTGAATGTAAGTACATCTCTAATAATAATAAAAATCATACTCGCTAAAAAATTAAATATTTTTTTTCTTTTTGTTCTTTTAATATATACCCTTCTTCCTAGTGTATTGATCTAGCCTTAACATAAATTTTGTTTCTAGATCATCCTAATTCCACGCAGAGCGAGGGAGCCGAGCGCAGTAATAACTTTTTAGTTGAGGACGAACTGGACATGCCTGACTGGCTTGAGGGGCTTGTCGAATGCGGCAATGAACTGCTGAAGCCGTGGAATGACATCGGAGATGGTGAATGGTTTTCATCATTAGTCCAAAATAATTACCATTATTTACTCTTATAATAATTACTATTATTTATCCCTCTTTTAAATCCAGATCATTAAACTTATATTTACGTTTCAGATATGTCACACGGCACTGCCCGTGTTCTGCGAGCAGCGGCTGCAGGCGCGGGGCTAGAGGGTGGGCGAGGGAGTACACGCCCCACCTTGCATCGCACCGATCACCGCAGCTGGACAAGCCGCGGCGGCGACGGCGGCCCAAATTATCTGGCGTCCATGGGAGTCCCAACAAGCGGGTAGCAGCACTACCGGGGGTCCTTCGCAGCGGACAGAAAGTGTGTGCGAAGCTGCAGCTGGCAAGATAGCCGAACCTCTGCCCGGCTGCTCGCACTGGCCGCCTACAGCCGCCGCAAGGGGAGCGGTCGCCACCGCCGCTACCAAGGTCACGCAGCCTGGCTGCCCCACTGACCTCTCGTCGCCGCATCCTCCACCTCCCGAAGCTGACTGCCCATGACACCGCCAGCGCAAGGTTCGTGTACCAACACGCATACCCCTCCAATTAAATGATGATCACGCACCATCGCCAACACCATCATCCACCAGCTGGACCCCCAGTATCATTTGCAGTAATAGTATTAGTGATCATCCTGTGGCTAGTGGCAGTTCTCTAACCCGCCCTTTTAGTGAAGTAGATCAGGTCGGTGACACCATACCTCAGTTGCAGTACTCGGCGATTGCCGACGCCTTCGAGGAGCGAATCTCGGTCACTCGCATCGAAAACCCGACAGGGGGTACCGCGATCCTGTTGAATTTTTAAACGGATGCCTCTCTGTCCTCGAAACCGAGCTCCTCAGGGTATCCCACCGTGAAGTGCTGTGCAGTGCTCTGCATTGAGTTATCGCACCCCCCCCCCCCCCCCCCGCCCAAAGTTCAGTTTGGTGAGGAAGAGACCAGCATTCATTATCTTTGGGGGGATAATGGCGTGATAACGCGGAGCACATCGATCGCCGAGTGGTTTCATACAACCACGTTGAGTGTCATATTGGACCGCTTTTCCGAGATGGAAGTCAAAGGCTCAGCTAAGGCATTCAGCAGAATTCTACACCTGGACAACCATATACATGTCCACGATCCGTTAAATGTTAAATGGAGGGTCTAGCTACATGAAGCTCCCTAAAGATATAGCTAATAAACAAGCATGCATTAATGTCAAAAATACAAAAGATCGGGCTTGTTTTGCATGGTCAATCCTGGCTTGCGAGAGAAACTACAATTATAGAGATTGCCCTTATCGTCCAGGCACATACAAAGTCAGTTATATTAATACGCATTATAACTTTGATGGTACTGAATTCCCCGTCAAGATCCAGGACATACCTAAATTTGAGGCGCAGAATACCGGAATATCGGTACACGTTTATGGCCTGGAGAAGAAGAAAAGCAAGTCAGACGAGCAAGACAAGCATGCCGTAGTCGGCCCCCTCCATTTCTCAAAGTTTGCCTGTGAGCGTGAGCTGCATGTAAATATGCTTCTCTTTTCTGAAGGTGACAATTATCACTATGTCTGGATCAAGGACATGTCCCGTCCCCTTTCCGCCCAACCGATTGTCGTGTAAAACATATTTATTTAAGGTGCCTCAATTATTTCTCCACTGAACAGTTATTAGCTCCGCATCTAGTAGACTGTACTTCCAAGGATGCGTTACGTGTTATTATCCTCACGGAGGAAAACAAATTCATGAAGTTTAGGAATGCTCACCACCAGGAGCGGTGTCCGTTTGTTGTGTACGCCGACTTTGAGTGCCTCCTCGCTCCTGTGACCCGCTGTGAAGTCGATCCTACGACCTCACACACCACCTTCACAGAAACACACGTACCTTATGCCGCAGCGTACCAAATTGTATCGTCATATGACATCAACCTTAACCGATACAAATCTTACGTCGGCGATAATCCATCGATTTGGTTGCTCTCTGAGCTTGAAAAATTTTCACTGGAAGTTGATAAGCTGTACAGCGGCAACGTTCCAATAACCAAATCTAAGGAGAATGAAGATTTGTATAATAAAGCCATTATCAGCTTTCAATCACAATCGGAAAGACTCTCCACACTCACTTTTAAATCTGCTAATAGAGTATACACAATTGTGAATGCACATACCCCCATAAATGAAGACAATAGGAAAAATAAGGAAAAGGTGGAACGTTTTTGGGAACAACTAGATGACGTGGTGCAAAAGATCCCAGACAAACACAACATCATACTTACGGGGGACTTCAATGCTCAAGTAGGAAAAGAGAAGAAATACAAAAATATTGTTGGAAACTACCCAGTGCACAATATAACTAACCAAAATGGAGTCAGATTAGTAGAACTCTGCCAAGCGCATGGCTTGATCCTGAAATCCACAGCCTTTAAGAGACTACCCAGAAAACAGAAGACATGGACCTCACCAAACCCACACTTGGGTGAATTTCAACTTGATCATGTGGCGATAAAATGGAAACACCATACAGAAATACAAAATGTCAAAGTACTCAGAGGAGCAAACTTGGATTCTGATCACTATCTTTCTAAAATAAAACTCAAAATTATCCCCAAAAGGAAAGATAGAAACAGTAAACCCAAAAGCAGAAGATACGATCCAGAAAAGATAATGAATTCGAAGGAGTTTCCCCTCGCGACTCAAGATATAAGGAACCAAAATTGGGATCAAATGAAGGAAAGCCTACTAACCAAAGCTGAACAAATAGCACCTATAACCAAAATCAAAAAACACGCATGGTGGACAGAGGAATGTGACAAACTTATTGAGCAAAGAAAGAAAGCATGGCAACAGATGCAATCTCAGAAAAATGAATATAATAGGCAAAATTTCCTGAGTGTAAGAAAACTAGTGAGTAAAAACCTCAAAAGAATTAAAAAAGCACAAGAAGATCAACTCCTTTTGCAGATCAACGAAGACTTCAACAAAAACAAGACTAGGAGCTTTTACAGAACTTTTAAACAAAAAATAACCAAGTACAGCCCACCGACACTCCAATTACAAGATAAAAATGGTAATATTGCACACAACAACAGGGATAATTGCAAAATTTTGAGGGAATATTTCAGAAACCTTCTCAACTGTAAAGAACCAATTGAAAAAATGGATTTCAACAACTCAACTTCAACAAGTCCTAACTCAGAACCACCCACCGTCGAGGAACTACAATCAATCATTTTGAATCTCAAAAACTATAAGGCTTCGGGAGAGAACCAAATTACAGCTGAACTGTGGAAAAATGTCAATAGAAATGCCATAGAATCTCTCCAAAACATATTTGAAGAAATATGGAAAACAGAAAGAATTCCGGATGAATGGAAGATGGCCCTCATTCACCCAATTCATAAGAGGGGATCCAGAACAGACCCCAACAATTACAGAGGGATTTCGCTCCTTGACGTAACATACAAAATACTGTCTAAAGTCCTTTTGAACAGAGCAGAACCCCAGCTAGATTGTCAACTTGGAGAATACCAGGCAGGCTTCAGGAAGGGAAGATCCTGCCCAGAACAAATTCTAAACCTCAAAAATCTTATGGCCTACCAAAAATCGAGAGCAAAAGCGTATGTCATCACATTCATTGACTTTCAAAAGGCGTACGACTCCATAGACAGGGAATCTCTAATCTCCATTTTAAAAGAATTGAACCTAGACAATAAAACTACAAACCTAATTAGAGAAACCATCACCAACACATACTCCAAAATTAAATTTATGGGAGAACCCTCAGACCTATTTGAGATAAAAACTGGAGTACGACAAGGTGATGGACTCTCTCCATTGTTATTTAACTGTGCCCTAGAAAAATAGTAAGAGAATGGAACAAGAAAATTAATAGTGGAATCCGACTAGGAACAAAAAACAAAGGCATCAAGGTTAATTGCCTAGCATTTGCAGATGATATGGCCCTACTAGCTGAAACATGGGAAGAAGCCAAAGAACAGATCCTCGAATTACAGAAACAAGCAGAGAAAATAGGCCTTAAAATTTCTTTTGAAAAAACCAAAATAATCACAAATATAAAAAAGCCAATGAAATATCTTAAAGTAAGAGACCAAAAGATCGAAATTGTTAAAGAATTCAAATATCTTGGTGAATGGATTAGCTGGACCGCCCTTGAGAAAAAAGCAATAGAATTAAGAAGAAACAAAGTTGAACTAGCCTTTCAGCTTACTAAAAATACTTATAATAAAAAGTCCCTCTCATGGAATTCAAAAATAAAACATTACAACACTGTCATTAAACCAGAAGCACTATATGCAGCGGAGACATTATCTATCACTAACCATGGCCCAATTGAAAGGCTAGAGATCAAAGAAAGAAAAATATTGAGAAAAATTTTAGGCCCCAAATTTCATAACGACAAACTAATTCATACCAAAAATGAAACACTCTACAAAACCACAGAAAAACTATCGGATACAATGAGGAAAAGAAGAATTGAGTTTTATGGGCACATTCTCAGAATGAACCCAAATAGACTTACAAAAAGGATGTTTGACTACTTCAGGAATAAAAAATCCAAACCAAATTGGTTTATCCAAACAGAGAAAGACTTAAGAGAACTACACATCACAGAAAAAATGCTCACAGACAGGACCGCAAAAATGATAAGCAAAGACAGAAAAGAGGGATTCCAGCTCCAAAATAGAAAGAAAAGAACGATTGTCATCTCTGATGAGGAAAGAAAAGCAAGATCAGAAAGAATGAAGCAGTACTGGGCGAAAAGAAAGGCACAGAACACACAGAAGTGATTGATTCAACGTACCCCAAAGTTGGGTGAAACGAAGAAGAAGAAGAAGAAGAAGAAGAAGAAGAAAGCCACCGAGTGTCATATTTGTGGGCTGCCGTTGGAGAGAAAAGCGGAAACTCCTCGTAGGGATCACTGTCATCTTACAGGGAAATTCCGTGGCGCTGCTCACAATGCGTGCAATTTGAAGTACCAATTACCTAGGCACATACCAGTTTTCTTTCATAATTTAAGTGGGTATGATGCTCATTTTCTAGTTGAGCACTTGGCCGATTTCGGTTTGGAGAAAGATCAGGTGAGTGTCCTACCTGAGAGCGTCGAGAAGTATATATCATTCTCCAAACGAATGACGTTAAGAATTACGCTGCGCTTCCTCGATACACTACGTTTTATGCAGGCACCACTACAGAAACTTGTTGAAACTCTACCTCCGACGGATATGCATATCACTCGAGCTGCATTTCCCGACGAGGAAAAGTTTCAACTTGTGACTAGGAAAGGGGTTTTTCCATACGAGTATGTGAATAGTATGGTCAAACTCGAGGAAACCAGGCTACCCGACATAACTGCATTCTCCAGCAACCTCACAGGCGACACGATAACGAATGCAGAGTATGAGCATGCCGTGAATTTCTGGTGAGAATTCAACATTTCTAATTTAGGAGAGTACGCACGTCTTTACATGGACACAGACGTGCGCTTGCTTGCGGACGTTTCCGAGAAGTTCCGGAGTCTATGTATGACCACATATTCTCTGGACCCTGCCATTTATTACACGGCACCGGGGTTGTCTTGGGACACGATGCTCAAGAAAACGAAGTGCAGTATCGAATTATTGACCGATCCTGACATGCTTCTTTTCTTTGAGCGAGGGATCCATGGGGGGGCTCTGCCAATGTATTCATAGACACGCGAAAGCAAATAACCCAGGGATGGGTGACAGGTTTAACGCATCCCTTGATTCAAGTTATATATTGTATCTCGATGTGAATAACTTATACGGGCATGCTATGAAGGAATGTCTGACTATTCGCGAGTTTACGTGGCTGTCCGAAGATAGCCGGCCGGAGTGGCCGAGCGGTTAAAGGCGCTACAGTCTGGAACCGCACGACCGCTACGGTCGCAGGTTCGAATCCTGCCTCGGGCATGGATGTGTGTGACGTCCTTAGGTTAGTTAGGTTTAAGTAGTTATAAGTTCTAGGGGACTTATGACCACAGCAGTTGAGTCCCATAGTGCTCAGAGCCATTTGAACCATTTGTCCGAAGATGAATGCAAGGGATTAGGTGGAAAAATCAGGGGGGGTATGGCCGCCTATTCTGATGTAGGGTATGTTGTGGAGGCAGAATTCACATATCCTATTAGTTTGCATGACTCGCATGCCGATTTGCCGCTGTGTCCAGAGCAACTAGTTCTGCGAGGAGGTTGCACACCGCAACTGATGACAACGCTGGGGGGACAAGCAGAGGTACATCATTCACTATCTTAACCTCCAGCAGTGCCTCAGCTTGGGTATGGAGCTGGTTAAAATCACCCGGGCCATCTCCTTCAAGCAGCCCCCCTGGATGAAGGAGTATACTGATCTGAATACGAGACAGAGAACTTCCGCGTCGTGTGACTTTGAGAAAGATTTTTATAAATTAATGAATAATTCAATTTTCGGAAAAACTATGGAGAATTTGAGGGATCGACGTGAAATTTTTATTAGAACGCAATGGGATGGGCGTTATGGCGTACGAAAATGCATTGCCAGACCAAATTTTAAACGGGTCACTATTTTCAATAAGAATTTTATTGCTGTGGAGATGGCTAAAACTGCAGTAGAGTTTACTAAACCTACCTATGTGGGGATGTTCATACTAGACCTATCCAAACACCACATGTACCGCTTTCATTATGAGTTTGCGAAAACTCATTTCGCTGATCCTAAATTACTTTATATGGATACAGATAGTTTCATCTATTGGGTGAAGAACTGCGATCCATATGAAGTAATTAGGTGCCATGCCGATGAATTCGACACGTCTTCTTATGCGGCCGATAATCCTTACGGTATTGTTCTGCAAAACAAAAAGGTTATCGTTCTCATGAAAGACGAGACGAATGGACTGCCGATTGTGGAGTTTGAAGGTCTTCGGTCCAAGATGTATGCATATCGCACATTGGAAGGTCCCACTCAGAGACGGGCTAAGGGGGTACGACGGATGGCATCACGAGCCCTGTCTATCGAAGACTATTTGCTGTGCCTACGTGCCTATGTTGTCCGGCAAACTAGTATTCGATCGATAGCGCATGAGGTGTACACTGTGCTGCAGTTTAAAATCGGTCTGTCGCCTCATGACGATAAAAGGGTCATCTGTGATGACGGCATTGAAACTCGCCCGTACTCACACTACACATTTGTAGCAAGAGAAGGGGAGGGGGTCTTTGATTGAGAGAGAGAGAGAGAGAGAGACGGCGAGGGTGTCTGCAGAGTAGTAGTATGACCCTTTTATCACAGTGTAAATATTGAATGAGAGTGTTTTGTAGTGTGTATTAGCTTGCGTACTTCCGTGTATGTCTGAATGTATGTGAGTGTGTGTGAGCCTGTATTAAGTGTGCATGTGTGTAAATATTATTTATTCTATCAAAAAAATCATAAAAAACATAAAAAACTAAAATAATTCCACTTATAAAAAAGTCTTTATATATATTTGTTTATTTTTTTCGCCGCTATTACTAGTCAATGGCTAGATGACTGAAAGCAGATAAAAATTTTACACCTCTTATAATCAAATAGAAGAAGACGAAAATACAATTTTCGCAGTTCGTATCTGCTTTGATCTTAGTAGTAGTTGTAAGTTTCACCTGCCACTAGCCATCCAGTCAGAACTAGTTTTTTAAGAATGTGAGTTCCACCAATTAAATTCTTAATACATACTTGACTGTGCAAAAAAAAATCTTTATACCGAGAAATATGTGTTCACCTGCTTGTTGTAGTGGAAAATGTCTAGAGCCACTTACTTCCATGAAATATAATTTAAATTGCTATTGGAAAATGTTTTAGAGACACTATCTTGAACTAAAATTACGTTTGCCTTCAGTTGAAAAAGTGCTTCGGGTGGAACTTCACTATATAGTACAGTGCTTATATATTTATGAATAATGTAAAAACATGTATCTGCAAAGATCAGAACTTTCATATTTTTACTTGAAGGCAAATAATGTATCTGTAAACTCATATAATGTGAAAAAAAGTGAATCATTTTACTGTAAACTGATATGTCGCAAACAAAATCTGAATTGAATAATAAATTCAATTATTTTATTGTAAAAAAAATGCCCGAGTTTGTTATTATTTGACCCTAACTCATGATCCATATACGTTGCACTGGCACAGAGAGAGACCTATAGGATTTTTACTGATTTAAAGACAGAGATGAAATCTGAATGACGTGTGCTGGACTTCGACCGCCGGTCACAAACAGACCCCGCCACTCTCCTTGTGGTCCTGTCTCTTTAAACGGCGGGCATCTGGCGAAGCCGACCCTAACACTCTCTCTTTCAGGTCCTGTCACTTTCAACGGTTGACTCATCGCCACGCCGGCAAGGTGGAAGGAGGTAAACTATCTCAGACAGCTCCAGTGGAATGCGCTTCACGAACAGTATCACCAATAAACTTACTTCTATGGAAGTAGGTGTCACAGAAAGAAAACAACAAGAATTATTATGGAGAAAAAATTATTTATTTATTTGTGAGCCATTTTAAAAGTAATTTTACATTTTCTGATGCTGACACAAAACTATTTTTTTCTCTTCTTCACACGTTCGCTGCTAAGTTGATGGATAGGTGGACAATCGTTGTATTCCAGGTTCTGGATAGCCCCATACTTGAAGATTCGACGCAGCCAGCTACTCTTCTCATCGCCTTTACCGTAGTCTCCTTGTGATCAAATACTCTCAGCAATTGCAGCAAATGTTTATAAGAGATGCCACGGGCGTCCCACTTAATCCCATGATAGAATCTTGTTAGCCACATCGCGCTTCTGACTGTCTTATTGCGCTTGACGTCTTTAAATGGTTTCGGCGATTCAACTCTTGATACAAATGTTCCTAATACTCCATCACTTTGCGTGAATGCTATTAATGCACAGTCTTTAATTATGAAACGCCTGCACTCATCATAGTAAAATCCTTGAACGTCAGCTACGATCCTCACACCTTCAGGTAACATCGTGATCTACGCTAGAGCTAGCAGAGTGCGTATTAATTTATACAACTCGTTGCACTACACCAGTGAGCGGACAGTAGTTAACGAGACGATCATGCAAAACGAGAGCATATGTCGAAGTCTGATCAGGGAAGTTTGCTGAAGATTCAAATTCAATCCGTACATCTATAGGTCCTGATTTAGTTATCTCATTCTGTTTTGAACAGTCAATCACGATTATTGGCGCTAGCTTCTTGAAACTCTGTGGGCTGAGTAGGCATGCTTCATTTTCAACACCTTTGTAGTAAGATGCTCGGAATCTCACATACATGTCAAATGCCAGACTGTATACATTGCTGTCCCACTGTAGATGTAGATTCTCATATGGGTTGTATTCCGAATTCAAGTACACTCTGGCGTTAGTTAACTTGCAGTGGTCAAATTCAGTTGAGTCCTTTGATACATTAGCACGCCTTTGAGTTTGAAATGCTAGTATGATGAATCGAGGTGCTTCCAACTGCACTGATGTTTTAATAGCCCAGGTTTGTGTGGACGCTATAGGTAGGACTGGGTAATCAAAAACTCCCATGATCGGAAAGTTAGTGGTAGGTAGGTGCCAGCATTCAGAACTTTTAAGAGCTTCAAGCGCTCCTCGTCGGCAACAGTGATGCGAGGCATTTTCCATGATATGCTATTAATCTTGATTTGAACATTCTCTGCAGCTGTTTGAGAGAATGAAATCGCGTCACTTGCACTTCTCACCAAAATAAGTTCCTGTTTAGCGTTGATAATTATTCGCTGCATATCCTCAAAATAACCCATAAGCATTTTTTGTGGCACGCTCGCGGTAAATCGGCTCTGTCCACCCTCCCCATACGCTGCATCTATGAACCACCCAGCAGTTTCCAAACTGTTTGAATCAGAGGGTGAGGCTGAAACGTACGTCTTAAGGGCTGATGTAATGCCAACATTTCTGGTTCGGTCTATTTAAATTCAGTTGAGTTCATAGCGTATCTCTTGAAACAGGAATGCTAAGGCATTTCGAGTGAGCTTCGAGAGCGCTACGGCAGCCCCGTCAGCTTTCTTAAATGTGTAGTCCAGGTAGAGGGTGCTCTTGCTAGGCAGTGTTACCGCGTCCTGATGCTGGATAACAATCCTAATTTCATCATTTTTTTAAAATGTGCTTGAAGCGTAGCGTTTGTGTGAGTGGTATTCATGACGAATAATTCGGCCATCATACTCTACTGACTGAGTTACGTTGAGCGACGTCATTCTGCGGCTTTAAACCTGCTGAAATGAGGAATTCGTAATTAAGGCGTGTTATCACCTTGCCCTTCCGCGTTGAACTAATGGGTTGTGAGCCTGATGTGCTAGTTTTATACCTTATTCCCATCTCGCCTTAGATGCAGGCGTACAATGATCTCTTCTGCTCTAAAGTTAACAAGCTGATTATTCTGATCCACAATACGCAGTTCAAGATAGTCCAGTGTCTGAACAGTCACCGGGAGATATATAGCTTTTGTGGGGGCTTGAACTATTTTATACCCTGTGCCGACTGTAGGAAAGAATCCGTAAATTGAATGAATCAATTTATAGTTCAGGTATGAGTTTGTGGCAATATTACACTCAACGTGGATTGTACTCACTGAGAGTATATCCACAGCATGATCTGATGCGTAAAATTTAGTTCCGTCCTTCACCAAAACACGATCCTTCGCAAAACCTAGCAGTGGACCAACTGAATGTCTCTGTGTAAAGTCGATCGTAGCACTGTCTGTCCGTATTACAGATTTAAGGGTATTAATGTTTGCCCGTAGTTCAATACATTTTTCTGACTGTTTTAAGAGTTCGTTTAAATCATCAATACCGTAGGCACCAGGTTGTATTTGTAGAATCTCCTTCTGGCCGTCAATTTCAAGATGTAGTTTAATGTTGCTCTGTGTAATATTTGGAATGCTGTTATACGTCTCTAGACCAATCAGCGCAATACTCCGGTCCCCTGCACTTAAATCAATCGGCGGAAAGTAATTTGCACGTAATACTGATCCTCGCTCTTTTAAAGTCAGAGTGTACGACATTGCATCTAAACATCAAATGATGGTCATGTGTTCAATGACAGCTCTTTTATATATCGCGCACATGATCTGACGATGACGCATTCTAGAGGGGGTTCGCCGTCGCTGTGATGAGGAACATAGCGCAGAGATGACCACAGAGATATGTGTTAAAGTCCTGATATCGCCGGACATTGTAGAAGACGCGTCTTTTGCTGGTGACGTAGCGTTGTAATTCTTCAGGCGGCTGTAAATCGCCGAATGAATCGAAATACTGAACCGTATTTCGACTTTTCTTAACACACGCAACCCAATGGGTCCCTGGACCCCCAGCAACATCTAAATTTGCAATTCTGCACTCATTAGTCCGCCACATGGTCTTCGGTAATGTATTCCGCATAAAGACGCCGCGGAATCCACGAATGTGAAGTTTTTGTTTAATAATTTTAACTAGATTTTTATTCGTGAGCGCTTGGTCGGGTAGGATAACTAACGGACACTTTTTTTTTAATTTATGAAGAGACCTAGTCATTTCCTGCATGGTTTCAAGTAGAGACCTTTTCCTATAGCTGCTGCCTCCATAGCGCGGTTATGTCTTCTGGCTTCCTCTAGTTGGGCTTGTGCATTCTGTGCGTTTTTGACCGTTTTGGCGACAGCTGCGGCACCGCCTGTGAGTGATCCTATAGCGGACAGTGCTGCAAGGGCTGGAACGAGGAACGGGACAACCCCGCCCGAAGTCTTTGGTAGCGGTAGGACCCTAGGTGGTTTAATTGAAGTCGTGTTTTTCTTCTTGCTCCCACCATTGAACAAACGTTTAGCTGCAGACATCGAGGTGAGAATACAGTTTTTCATACAACCAGGTTTGTTGTTCTTCTTTCTGTTCTTCTTCGCTCGCAAAGCTGTTCGCGCTGCTTTCATAATTCGTTTGAAATTCATCACACCCAAGCCCAACTTAATTTTCCCACGCATGATTTTATCAACCACGAATACAGCAACGCGTTTACCTATTCCGAGATCTTTTCTTCGCCTTATTTGCTTGGCTTTATCTGCTAATATCCGGTCGGCGACGTGGCGTGCTGCGAGATCCTTATTTGCTGCGTATGCGAGGTCGTGCTCAAGGCAGGCTTCGTCTAGTAGGTTAATACCTTTATCGCCTCGTGCCAGGCGCTTCTGAAGCTTTGTTCCAGGCCCACTAAAGTTATATCCGGGAATGTGCAATTCAACAGTCAACTTGTCGAGAACACCACCTCCATCTCTTATTATAATGTGCCTCCTATCGTGCATGGTACGCTACTGAAGAGATACTTTCCCCGTTATATACTAACATGTCAGCTTCGATCCAACTGTTTTCTGATGATGGAAATCCTAGCCATTTAACCAGGCCGGCCGAAGTGGCCGTGCGGTTAAAGGCGCTGCAGTCTGAAACCGCAAGATCGCTACGGTCGCAGGTTCGAATCCTGCCTCGGGCATGGATGTTTGTGATGTCCTTAGGTTAGTTAGGTTTAACTAGTTCTAAGTTCTAGGGGACTAATGACCTCAGCAGTTGAGTCCCATAGTGCTCAGAGCCATTTGAACCATTTGAACCATTTAACCAGTGCTCTATACCCACGGCGTCTTATCACGCGCTCGATGAGAAATACATCTGGTTCAGAACTCTTCTGCAATTCCTCCGTGTAAAAGCATCCTGAAATTTCTTCGCCCTTGCCGTCCTTTAAGATATATGTCCTAGGGTTGGTTCGCTGCACTTTGGACACTGTGAATATCTCAGCCGACCAATATGGTAAGTACGATTTCTCGAACGCTGTCTTGTGTTTTGAAATACGTACTAAGTCACCTATATTGAACCTCTGTTTGCGAGGGTCGAGGATTTTAATCCGGAAATATACTGTGTCCATGAGTGAATTATCGCGTACAGCGATCGGTCTCATTTTTATTGTACTATGTTTGGTTCGATTATACATTGCAATTATCTGTGAGAGGATATCTACCCACTTGTACGAACAGCGAAGATTAAACTGCATCCACATTTGAGCTGTGATTGTTCTGTTCAACCGCTCGACGATACTAGCTTTAAGGTGGGTAAACGTGGAGTAGTGGTGTATGCCATACCGCGCCATCAGTCTTGAAACGGTCATTGTAAAACTCCCCACTGTGATCGGTTTGAAGATTGGTCGGCCATCGATTAGTTCCTGTCTGCAACAGACACTCAAACACCACAACAATATCTCTACCGGTTTTCGTTTTCACAGGTAATGCCCAGGCGAATTTAGAGTATGTATCAATAACCATTAAAATGTATTTCAACCCATTATTATGAGGTGAATATCGATTCATATCTTCAAGATCAGCTTGACAGAGGTCATCCAGTCCTTTAATCATGACTTGTCTACGAGGGTATGTTTTGCGTGCTGGCTTGTACAGTTCTCGAAACACGATTTCCATACTTATTCGATGATACCTCTCTCTCGAAGCTCTGAGATTATGGATACAACCTCATTCGAATGAGCTGTATTGCCCGCAGCAGCCGAAGCCATCAACAGTCGAAGTCTGTCTATTAGTTCATCTCGGTCATCGTAATATATATACTGCGGGACTTGATTGCTCATTCCTTTATGCTGAAAGTCTGCATCCTCACCGACATTTTTAATTTGCTCATTGAGTAAAGGTTGTATAAGGGTAGTGTATTTAGAGTTTTCAGGCTTTTTCAGTGTTCCGTCGGGATTTTTGTACAGATTAGTCAAGTTAATTATTTCCCGATAGACTTTGCGATCATCGGTTGAGTATTTTAAGTTTTTTGATGGCCTTGGGAAGATTAGGTTCATTACGCCAGGTGTTCTTTTAAACGCTGTTTCCCCGATGCGTATTGTGCTATCGGATAAAGTTATAGTTTGAGAGCCCAGCATGTACGGTTCGCCCTGCTGACACCAAATGTTCTATCTATCTTAACGGTCGGATACTGGTTGGTGAATTCTGCGATTGGGTCATTATTATGTGAAGCTATCCTGGTGATAGATTCGGTAACAGGTTTGAAAGCTTCATTTAGTGTTTGCTCGCGATCTATATGCCCCAACTTCAGCAAACGTAATTTCTCTCGAACTGCTTTGCGCGCCTGAATGACTTTGTTCTTTGTCGGCATCTCGAAGGATACTAATCAGAGCTCCGAATATCACGTGGTTTTATATATGCTTTGTTGTACATCTTCTTCTCCTTTTTTCCTACGCCACTTTCTTCAATAACAACGGCCTCGGCTTCTATCACGCCCTCAATTGCACTAATTCTGTTCTCTATCCGGTTTTGGTCAATGGCAAGAAGTTTCTGGGTGTCCTTTAATTCCCTTGCAACTTTAACTAGTGTGGACTCAAGATTTTTAAATTTGATGTCGGTGTACATTCGGGCACTCAGACTGATCGTCCGCCATGCGTGCGAATTTGTCCATGGTGAAGTGTTAACTGATGGGATAAGGTATTTTCGTACGTTTATATATGCAGAAAGTCTTGGAAGTTCCAGCTATACCTACCTTCATTTAGTTTACGGGTTTTATCGATAACGAGAAAGCCGTATTGTGAGTGGTTCCAGCAATCAGCACATATCTTTACAAATTCACTGTACGACATGTCGGTCCCTACGTGAGCATGGTAAATGTGCTTTAAATTGAGGTTTTCTTGTTTGAATGTTATAATGAGATTTGCATTGTCCCTCACCAGCTGTTTTGGGATCCTGGAATACGTTTGACTCAGATAAAATACATCAACACCCATATGACGGCCAAAACAGAAATATTTACGGATTTGATCTTGCTTTTCAACAGCGACATCGTCAAATATGAAGGCGGTGTTAGGCTTTACCTCTTCAGGTGGGGGGACGTCGTCGCTTACACTGAAGGCTCTGTACGTTACACCGTCTACTCCATCTAATATTTTCTTCTGTAACTGGTACTTGGGCTGAAAGAGTGTTTTGGAGAAGACGGAAAGGTGCTCGAAGCGGACTCCGTCTATGTGCGTTAACAGAGCCATGAGGACATTTGTCTTACCACAGCTGGATGGACCTACAATTACAGCTCGTATGCTGTCGGGAAGGAGTGGTCCATTCTTGTTGGTCTTGTGGTCTTGGCCATCATCACAGGACCAGTCACCTACAACAAAGCGCTTGAGGCGAGGGTGTTTCACCCAGCCTGCCATGATACCTACTGTGGTAGGTCAAGGTGTGGAATATGCTTTTATATGATTAAAAATATGTGTTTGTGTGTAGTCACTATAGCACAGTCACCTTACCAACTGAGCTACAGCGGCTACACAATAGAATGAACTCAAGGTGGTATAATGTTACTTAAAATCCGTGTTGATTGCAAATTTTTTTATTCATATGACCAGTTTCGGTTCATTTAGAACCATCTTCAGATCTGATATTTCGGTTACAGGAGTAACCCGCTCAAATCCAGCAACTTTCACATGCTACGGTGGTATGTTTAAAGGGAAGGCATTCATATATATTAACGTAGGTGACATTTTGTGTTGACAAATAAAAAACACGCAATGACAAATTTAATATTATAAAATAATATATTTATTTATTAAAATATTTACAAATATGATCAGCATGAGAAAAGATCAGTACTTTCTTTTTTAAGTGGTGCAGCAGAAGTACAGTATTTGGAAAATAGCTGCTTCTTGTATGCTTTAAATTCAGCACGTATATCTCCTAATGTTATGGGTGAATTACAATAGTCCGGTATTCCATCAGTAAATTTGAGTTCGACATTTTCAACACTTATTCGAGGAATAACACAAGACTCGGGCACTGGTGTTATACACATACTAAAACAATGTTCTATATCATCTATGTGAATGCTACATGTGTGAAGCCAGTTAATGATGTCAGTGTACACTGCCTGAACCTATGGGCACCATCAATTTCGTCTCTCTATCGTACTAGTTAGAGCCATGTCTAAATTGAACACTTTATCAACAGTGGGGTGATGCATGAAAATACTATAACCATCAGCACTTTTAATTTTTAGTGTAGCATCATCATACATTGATAGAATATTCACAGTTAGACTGCCACAGTACATGTCCTGGTAGGAGTGGGATGGATAATATTCGGTAGTCATATGATTCTTGATTTGTGTTTTTAAATGACACAGTTCATCCCACTCGTAGTCATAAAATTTCACTTTAATATTTTTGAGCACATTTTCCAGCACTAACACAGTTGAGAGATTACCGTATTGTGAAACTTCAAGTCCTACATGGATCGTTTTGAACCACTGACTGTTAACACATAGCTTGAGGCGAACAGTAAAGGATGAGGTGATGCGGCGGTCTGTATCTTCTCATCCACGACATCCAAACCAGTGCTGTTAGCCTGCTGTTCTTGCACTGATGGTGGGATGTCCCCTGTGAGATTATGATCAGTGGACGGTGCATATGAAGAAGCCCAGTACTGTGAAGCCCCATCAAGCGCAGCCTCTGGCACTGACATTAACGCCTGGCTATCCTGCTCCAGCATGCTGAGAAGCTGAACTACAGGATCCTGCATGGACGAGTCCAAGGCCTTCACGTGCGTGGACCGGGACATGCTGGGACCTGCTGATGCTGGTGTCATGGGTGGAGCTGCTGGAGGACCAAGAAATGATGTGATGTTGGCATAGAAATAATAATAATAGCAATAATGATAATAATAATAATTTGAGGACTTACTTTGCTGGTGGTGCTTGCTCCTCCTCCTATTCTGCTGTGGTGGTGACTGACGCTTCATCTTGACAGAATGGAACAGAGATGGAGGAGCTGCTGAGTCCTCCTTATATAGAAGCCAACAACGTCATCATGATGCTGTGCTGTTATTGGCTGAATAAGGTGATCACATGACCTATCGAAGTTCCCTCTAGCGGAGAACTCGTGAACTAGATCAGTTCGCCACTCTGCTGGATCGGAGGCAGTTGTCTCTTGTGGGCTGGGAGCTTATATGTGGGCTTTAAAAATGGCAGACAGTTCAAACAGTAGCAGATGTTTCCATGAGATGGGTAATGCATTTTTAAAGCATTTCGTTGGAGGGAATTTCTTTGGAGGACTTTGTTCTTGTTCATATGTTCCAGGATTAATGCACGTTTCCATTCAGCATGTAGGAGGTTATGGGGGCAGTCCTCGACTGTATGCTTGCAAACTACACTGCTGTTAAACTCATCGCGGTCGAACACCAATTACTAATAGATTGAACACATTCTGCAGGATGGGCTTCAATGGTATATACATTGTATACAAATATGCTTACGCCGAAGCGAATTGGCGTCAACTAAACGTCTCTTGCGTTTTGGAAGAGTGCGTTTTGATGGTAAATAAGCCCGCAGTTTGCGCATGCACATGAGCATATGCTGGTTACGGGATGCATCCTGGCTCCATCCCTCTGCATTGCCGAAATATGCTGAACAGAATTCTTGTACTTATTGCTCCGACACTCCTCCACTATCATACGCTTCCACACCTCATGTAGTGAACTGTGGCTACAGTCCTCCCTCGAATGTCACCATGAAATGCAGTTATTGAAGGCTGCTCTATCACCCACATCCATCTCTATGATCGAACATATGGCAACGACAGCTCAGCAAAGACAGAATGTGCAGGAGAACGGTAATGGTAGTTCAGTGGAGGTAGCACAACTGGCTTTCTTCCCACCAATATCATCCATCTTTAATGATGTCACGGTGGTGCTCTCTGGTGGCAAGGGCATGAACTAACACAGTTGGATTGCACACACACGTGCATGATATAAATAATGATAAATGATAATAAATGATAATGAATGTTAATAAATGAAAATCAATAATAATAAAAAAACAAGTACAGTCTTTGCATGCATTATCCTATTCGAATTCAAACTTCCCGCCATTTTTTTCTTCTGGAGGCTTTGGTTAGTGGACGTAGCACAACTGGACTGTTTTCCTGCCAAAATTCAAACTTCCTGCAATTTTTTCTGAAGGTTAGGTTAGTGGACGTAGCACAATTGGACTATTCTGCCGCCAAAATCCGCCATCTTGGATGACGTCATGCAATGTTGCCAAGTCTACATGCCGCCATATTGGATGACGTCATCGCCGGCATCTTGACTAAATTTGGCAACAATGCAACGTGCGCTGGTACACAGGTTGTCCCCCTACTACTGAGGCATTCAGACAGTCGTTTTTTCCTCGTGCTATCCGCAAGTGGAACAGAGCGGTGGGGGGGGGGGCGGGGGGCGGGAGGGTCTGGGGGGGCGGAATATGACTTTGGCGCTTGGTGGCTAGCGGAGTATATATGTAGATCTAGATTGGGTATTGCATACAGTAGAGGAACACTCCGCAGGCGATGATTGTATCAACATGACAGCGCACAATGGCATAAAGCAGCAACTGTCAGCCAGTGATTTACAGACAATAGCATTACAGAAATGGACTAGCCTGCCCAGGGTCCCAGTCCAACGGAACACATTTGCGGTTAAGTTGGAATGTCGCATTTGCTTCAGACTCTAGTGACCAACATAAGTACCTTTTCTGGTTTCAGCTCTTCACGAAGAATGGGCTGTCATTCCTACACCGACATTCAAACGCCTCATTCAAAGTGTCCCCAGCAAGGCGTACGCTAAAAGAGTCCAGATATGTTTTATCAGCGAGTGCAGTCCATGTCATCCCCAGCATCTTCTACAACGTCATTTCCCGAAAAACCAGAGTCACTGTCTTAAGAATTACGAAGTAACTCTGGTCATTTTTCCCCATTGATCGAACTACACCTACTCATGTTGACGTAACCATGCGTGCGCAAGACAGCAACAGGCGTCTCACATTATTGTGACTAAGAATTGACGTTTCGAAGACAAAGAGAACGAATTCAGTTGCCAACCATTTGTTTTATTATAGCCGTAATTTTCAAGGAACGTCACTGTAATCTGCAGAAAACCAGTTTGTCGACTTTTGATATTAGCCTGAGTGGTCATGAAGAGGCGCGTTTCTAAATCTCCACGTAAAATCTAGTGATTATTTTCCCAACGGTTATGTCACGTATCGTTCTGGGTGTGCCTGTACATCTTGTGCATTTACGTACAAAGCTGCTTCAGAAGCTTCGTACTTTTTGCAAGCTGCAATCAAGCAGTTTAATCTTAAATGTTACCAACATCTGTAATTTGAATGTCAAAACCTTCTGGACAGCGTAAAAACTTGTTGTTGTTGTTGTTGTTGTTGTTGTGCTCTTCAGTCCTGACACTGGTTTGATGCAGCTCTCCATGCTGCTCTATCCTGTGCAAGCTTCTTCATCTCCCAGTACCTACTGCAACCTACATCCTTCAGAATCTGCTTAGTGTATTCATCTCTTGGTTTCCCTCTACGATTTTTACCCTGCGCGCTGCTCTCCAGTACTAAATTGGTGATCCCTTGATGCCTTAGAACATGTCCTACCAACCGATCCTTTCTTCTAGTCAAGTTGTGCCACAAACTCCTCCACAATTCTATTCAATACCTCCTCATTAGTTATGTGATCTACCAATATAATCTTCAGCATTCTTCTGTAGCACCACATTTCGAAAGCTTCTGCTCTCTTCTTGTCCAAACTATTTATTGTCCATGTTTCACTCCCATACATGGCTACACTCCATACAAAATACTTTCAGAGACGACATCCTGACGCTTAAATCTATACTCGATGTTAACAAATTTCTCTTGTTCAGAAACGCTTTCCTTAGCATTGCCAGTCTATATTTTATATCCTCTCTACTTCGACCATCATCAGTTATTTTGCTCCACAAATAGAAAAATTCCTTTACTACTTCAAGTGTCTCAATTTCTAATCTAATTCCCTCAGCATCACCCGACTTAATACGACTACATTCCATTATCCTCGTTTTGCTTTTGTTGATGTTCATCTTATATCCTCCTATCAAGACATTGTCCATTCCGTTCAACTGCGCTTCCAAGACCTTTGCTGTCTCTAACATAATTACAATGTCATCGGCGAGCCTCAAACCTTTTATTTCTTCTCCATGCATTTTAATACCTACTCCGAATTTTTCTTTTGTTTCCTTTACTGCTTGCTGAATATACAGATTGAATAACGTCGGGGAGAGGCTACAACTCTGTTTCACTCCCTTCACAACCACTGCTTACCTTTCATGTCCCTTGACTCATATGACTGCCATCTGGTTTCTGTACAAATTGTAAATGGCCTTTCGCTATCTGTACTTTATCCCTGGCACCTTGAGAATTTGAAAGAGAGTATTCCAGTCAACACTGTCAAAAGCTTTCTCTAAGTCTACAAATGCTAGAAACGTAGGTTTGCCTTTCCTTAATCTAGCTTCTAAGATAAGTCGTAGGGGTCAGTATTGCGTCACGTGCTCCAACATTTCTACGGAATCCAAATTGATCTTCTCCGAAGCCGGCTTCTACCAGTTTTTCTATTCGCCTGTAAAGAATTCGCGTTAGTATTTTGCAGCTGCGACTTATTATACTGATAGTTCGGTAATTTTCAGATCTGTCAACACCTGCTTTCTTTGGGATTGGAATTATTATATTCTTCTTGAAGTCTGAGGGTATTTCGCCTGTCTCATCATCTTGCTCACCATATGGTAGAGTTTTGTCAGGACTGGCTCTCCCAAGGCTGTAATTAGTTCTAATGGAATGTTGTCTACTCCCGGGGCCTTGTTTCAACTGAAGTTTTTCAGTGCTCTGTCAAACTCTTTACGCAGTATCATATCTCTCATTTCATCTTCATTTATATCCTCTTCCATTTCCATACATAATATTGTCCTCCAGTACATTGCCCTTGTATAGACCCTCTTATACTCCTTCTACCTTTCTGCTTTCCCTTCTTTCCTTAGAACTGGGCTTCCATCTGACCTCATGATATTCATACAAGTGGTTCTCTTTTCTCCAAAGGTTTCTTTAATCTTTCTGTACGCAGTATCTATCTTACCCCTAGTGATATAAGCCTCTACATCTTTACATTTGTCCTCTAGCCGTCCCTACTTAGCCGTTTTGCACTTCCTGCCGATCTCATTTTTGAGACGTAACAGCTTAAGTCCCTTAATGAAGGCAGATCTCTCAGTTCCGACAAAGTATCAGTTTACTTTCTGAGTCTGCTGACGAAACTGCTCCATATTTAGCAATCATACACAACCGCCCAGCCGGCCGAAGTGGCCGTGCGGTTAAAGGCGCTGCAGTCTGGAACCGCAAGACCGCTACGGTCGCAGGTTCGAATCCTGCCTCGGGCGTGGATGTTTGTGATGTCCTTAGGTTAGTTAGGTTTAACTAGTTCTAAGTTCTAGCGGACTAATGACCTCAGCAGTTGAGTCCCATAGTGCTCAGAGCCATTTGAACCAACCGCCCACTCGAGGAAACATTCTTACATAAAGACTAGAAATTTGTACAAATCACAGTTGCACAGATCACAACAACACGCAAGAGAAGAAATAGTTGTCCATTGAATTATAGAAACCTATCACTGACATCCAGTAGTTGTAGGATTATATGGTTCAAATGGCTCTGAGCACTATGCGACTTAACTTATCAGGTCATCAGTCGCCTAGAACTTAGTACTAATTAAACCTAAATAACCTAAGGACATCACACACCTCCATGCCCGAGGCACGATTCGAACCTGCGACCGTAGCGGTCGCTCGGTTCCAGACTGTAGCGTCTAGAACCTCACGGCCACTCCTGCCGGCTGTAGGATTATAGAACATATACCCGTACTTTATTTCAACATTATAAAATATCTCTAAGAATACTGTCTATTGACACATAATCTGCACGAATTCAGAAACTATCGTTCTTTTGACCCGGCTCTTTATTTGCACGAAGTAATGATCCCACTTATTCTGAAGGCTTTTCATACGGTTCTTCAAAAGTGGCTGCTTATCAAATTGCATGCCTATGGAGCTCTGCGAATGGATTTGTGATATTGCATGCCGTCTGCTGTTGTTAATCTACATAAACGACATGGGAGAAGCCCTCATAGATTATTTACGTGTGCCCTCTTAAATTATTTACGTGTGATACACACAAACATAGAGATTATCTATTCCACTAAATGCCCATCTATTATAGTTACGAAATGCTAAAACTGTAACCATTGTATGGCAAGTGTTGTGGGGAAGATGTACCAAACACTTAGTTTTTTTGGCAGAACGCTTAGAAGATGCCACAAATCTACTAAACAGACTGCCTAAACTACGACTGTCCGTCGTCTTTTGAATTATTGCTGCACACTACGGGTTTCTTACGAGACTGAGGATACAGAGATTCAAAAAAGTGCAGTCTGATTTGTATGGTGACGAAAACGGAGAGTATGCATCTTAGATATGACAGACGAGTTGAGGTGTCAATCATTGAAACAAAGGCGTTTTTCATAGCGACGATATTTTTTCCCAGTATTTCAATCGTCAGCTTTCTGCACAGTATGTTAAAACATTTTGTTAACACCCACCTGTCTATATCACTAAACGGCTAAAGGACAACAATAATTTGGTTTTTAATACGTCGTGTGATTATTGTCCGGATTTGAAAACTAAAATCTGCTTTAATCCACTCACAGAGATGTAAACTTATATTAAAGGTTTAAAACATGAAAGCAAGTATTACAGTTAGAAACTGTATGTTCAATGTGTTCGGAAATTTTTACAGGGTCGAGGATTTGTAGAGGCGAGTGAGTACAGAATATGTAGCACAGGAACCCATGTCTGGAAACGTACCGTTTCCATGCTACAGCTGTTTGTAAACATATAGGTAGGTATAGAACAGGGTAGTCATACGTGGGGGGAGCGGGGTTAAGTCCAATCGACTGATATAATGTGATGTATGTCCTAACTCTCTGACCTGGTTCGAGCCTCATTCACGTGTCTGTGAGTGTTAGAACAATATGGTTGACTACGTGTTGGCAGAATATACCGATATGATCCTTCTCAATGGCGAAGCTCACTGCAATGGTAGAGCTGCTCGTCGCCTTTACCAAAATAATTGTCCATAATCGAGTTCTGTAAGAAGTTTCAGCTAGTAATAGCGAATACCCTGTTCAAGAATCACAAGAGGAGGAGGTATACTTGGAAAAGGCCGGGAGATACGGGAAGATTTCAATTAGATTACATCATGGTCAGACAGAGATTTCTAAATCAGATACTGGATTGTAAGGCGTATCCAGGAGCAGATATAGACTCAGATCACAATATTGTAGTGATGAAGAGTAGGCTGAAGTTCAAGACATTAGTCAGGAAGAATCAATACGCAAAGAAGTGGGATACGGAAGTACTAAGGAATGACGAGATACGTTTGAAGTTCTCTAACGCTATAGATACAGCAATAAGGAATAGCGCAGTAGGCAGTACAATTGAAGAGGAATGGACATCTCTAAAAAGGGCCATCACAGAAGTTAGGAAGGAAAACATAGGTACAAAGAAGGTAGCTGCGAAGAAACCATGGGTAACAGAAGAAATACCTCAGTTGATTAATGAAAGGAGGAAGTACAAACATGTTTCGGGAAAATCAGGAATACAAAAATATAAGTCGCTGAGGAATGAAATAAATAGGAAGTGTAGGGAAGCTAAGACGAAATGGCTGCAGGAAAAATGTGAAGACATCGGAAAAGATATGATTGTCGGAAGGACAGACTCAGCATACAGGAAAGTCAAAACAACCTTTGGTGACATTAAAACCAACGGTAGTAACATTAAGAGTGCAACGGGAATTCCACTGTTAAATGCAGAGGAGAGGACAGATAGGTGGAAAGAATACACTGAAAGCCTCTATGAGGGTGAAGGTTTGTCTGATGTGATAGAAGAAGAAACAGGAGTCGATTTAGAAGAGAAAGGGGATCCAGTATTAGAATCGGAATTTAAAAGAGCTTTGGAGGACTTACGGTCAAATAAGGCAGAAGGGATAGATAATATTCCATCAGAATTTCTAAAATCATTGGGGGAAGTGGCAACAAAACGACAATCAGCTTAACAGCTCATGCATCGAAGCTGCTTACAAGAATAATATACAGATGAATGGAAAATAAAATTGAGAATGTGCTAGGTGGCGATCAGTTTGGCTTTAGGAAAAGTAAAGGGACGAGAAAGGCAATTCTGACGTTACGGCTAATAATGGAAGCAAGGTTAAAGAAAAGTCAGGACACTTTCATAGGATCTGTCCACCTGGAAAAAGCGTTCGACAATATAAAATGGTGCAAGCTGTTTGAGATTCTGGAAAAAGTAGGGGTAAGCTATAGGGAGAGACGGGTCATATACAATATGTACAACAACCAAGAGGGAATAATAAGAGTGGACGATCAAGAACGAAGTGCTCGTATTAAGAAGGGGTAAGACAAGGCTGTAGCCCCTCTCCCCTACTCTTCAATCTGTACATCGAGGAAGCAATGATGGAAATGAAAGAAAGGTTCAGGAGTGGAATTAAAATACAAGGTGAAATTATATCAATGATACGATTCACTGATGACATTGCTATCCTGAGTGAAAGTGAAGAAGAATTAAATGATCTGCTGAACGGAATGAACAGTCTAATGAGTACACAGGATGGTTTGAGAGTAAATCGGAGAAAGACGAAGGTAATGAGAAATAGTAGAAATGAGAACAGCGAGAAACTTAACATCACGATTGATGGTCACGAAGTCAATGAAGTTAAGGAATTCTGCTACCTAGGCAGTAAAATAACCAATGACGGACGGAGCAAGGAGGACATCAAAAGACTCGCTATGGCAAAAAGTGCATTTCTGGCCAAGAGAAGTCTACTAATATCAAATACCGGCCTTAATTTGAGGAAGAAATTTCTGAGGATGTACGTCTGAAGTACAGCACTGTATGGTAGTGAAACATGGACTGTGGGAAAACCGGAACAGAAGAGAATCGAAGCATTTGAGATGTGGTGCTATAGACGAATGTTGAAAATTAGGTGGACTGATAAGGTAAGGAATGAGGAGGTTCTACGCAGAATCGGAGAGGAAAGGAATATGTGGAAAACACTGATAAGGAGAAGGGACAGGATGATAGGACATCTGCTAAGACATGAGGGAATGACTTCCATGGTACTAGAGGGAGCTGTAGAGGGCAAAAACTGTAGAGGAAGACAGAAATTGGAATACGTCAAGCAAATAATTGAGGACGCAGGTTGCAAGCGCTACTCTGAGATGAAGAGGTTAGCACAGGAAAGGAATTCGTGGCGGGCCGCATCAAACCAGTCAGTAGACTGATGAAAAAAAAAAAAGTCCGACTTCATTTCATACCCTTCTCTCCACAATTACCCAACGGCTTCTAGAAAGGGTACCTTCACCGTCAGCAGGCGTGACTTTAGTGCTCCAAGGAGAGGCCACACAGCCGAATTGGAAGAGACTACTGCGTCACGTTAACCCGTCAACGAATACTCGAGAAATTTCTTTTACTGTGAATGAGTGCAACTGCAAAACAAACGATGTACTGGATCATTCCTAATCAGTTACTTGCGAAAGGAATGCCGTTACCGAGGGGTCGGATTACGAACATGGTTTCGAATGGTTGTGACACGGAAACAGTACGTTCAAGAACTTCGATTCCAATTCAAAATACTATCTACTCACTCCCCACTCACCTCTACAAGTCTCAGAAGCCCGTAACGAGAATTTTTGAACACAGTATACGTCTTGAGGCAGTGTACCATATGATGTCCATTCAGCATTTGAGAATGACAGCATAATTTCAATCCATCCCAAACAAAATGATGAAAGGAAAAAAGTTTATTGCCCACAAGATTTGCGCTGTTCTTGCAGTAAAACTTAATCATCAGACAAGACGTTTTAATTCATTACTTCTTTACTACCAATTCTATTCGCTACCCATTTTGTAAAGAGTATCCACATGCTGCAAAATTCTGTTATTACACGGTACATAATTTAGGAGATATGACGTTATAAACATTGAGATGCATTAAAAACCAGCTTTAGTTTACAACTGAGCAAAAATTGTCCAAATAATAAACGAGTTGGAAAATGCTTCTGTCGCAGCACAAAACAGCGAATGTGTTCCTTTCTCGAAGACTGGAAGTGGTTCTATGTATCGTCTATCAAAGTATGGGTCCGAGAGTAATCATATACACAACGTGATCAAAAGTATCCGGACAACTCGAAAACATACGATTTACATATTAGTTGCATTGTACTGCCACCTACTGCCAGGTATTCCACATTCGCGACCTCAGTAGTCATTAGACAACGTGAGAGAGCAGAATTGGGCGCTCCACGGAATTCAGGGACTTCGAACATGATCAGGTGACTGGGTATTACTGTACTCGAAATTTTCACACTCTCAAACATCCCTAAGTTCACTGTTTCCGATATGATAGTGAAGTGGAAACGTGAAGGGACACGTACAGCACAAAAGCGCACAGGCAAACCTCGTCTGTTGACTGCCAAAGAGGGTCGTAATGTGTAATAGGCAGACATATATCCAAACCATCACACAGGAATTACAAACTGCTTTTGGATTCACTGCAATTACTATGACAGTTAGGAGGGAGGTGAGAAAACTTGCATTTCATGGTCGAGGGGTTGCTCATAAGCCACATATCACGCTGGTAAATGCCAATGCGTAAGCATACCCCTCCCCCCTCACCCCTCCCCCCCCCGCCACCCCCCCCCCCCCCCCCACCCTGCGGATCCCGGGGTTAAAACAGGTCTGAGGTATTCCTGCTTGTCGTAAGAGGCGACTAAACGGAGTCTCACACGTTTCGGCGTTTGTGATGGTCCCCTGTGGGGTTTTAGCTGATTTTTTCAAAATTTTCCCTACGAACGAGCCAATTGGGGAATGGCGCCTTACATGGTGCATCGTGTCCATCATGCGCTGTGACCTATTGCATCCTTCATTGACGTGGATCTGGACTTCTGCTAATTCTCCAACTCTTGGGTGAGGTCACCCCGCCTTGGTACGTATTTTTCCATCAACTGTGACACTACACTGACGGTGATTATGGACATCTTTGGCTGGTTGCACCTGATGTCCAGCACGGTAGCCAGTCTTTTGCAGTCTTTTGTAGTGGAGCCCCCATGTACCACATTGGTTGTAGCCCCCTGACAACACAGGTATCGCTCTGCTGATGCCTGCGCCATTAACTCCCCAAGTATGCCTAGGAGTAGATGCCCGTTTCCCTGGAGTGTCAGGACTCCTGGCAATGGCCATCCTGCCAGCTGGCCTTTTCTACGGCTAGATGTCACACATGGGGAAGGTTCCTGGTTGGAGTGGGTGGCATCAAGGTGGATGGCACGTGATGAAGCATAGCACATCATCTCTTGCTGGTGGTCAAACATCAGCATTCGCGGGCCCAATTTAATGCACAGAAGTACGACCCCAAATCGTTCCCCTCCCTGGCCACACCACAGGAGGAACGTCAGGCTAAGAATTGCAGCAGCTCTTATTCGCCGCGGTACCTTGTATGTTCGAGAGCTGATACGGAATCTTTCTTGACGATGAAGCCTTAGTTTCTTCTTAAGCGTTCAGGGGACGAGTCTGGGGAAGTGGATGGCTTGTCCAAAATGAGATCTGTGTCAGTATTGATCAAAACAGCATCCTCTGCCCAGTCACAGGTGTTACTCGCTTGTGACAAGCTGGGGGATGTTCTGCAACCATCACGCTCCATAAGAGCTTAAATATCGTCCAGGGCATCATATTTCACAGGGACCATCTTATTCAGTCCGACGATGAGCTGCACACCAATTCAGAATGGCGAGGTGTACATTTCGTTTGTGTCCATTGGGGTCCAAGGTATAATCAGGTTGCCACCAGTGCCTTCATCTTGGCCTTCAAGGGTGATACATTACCTGAGAAGGTGATGTTCTACCTCCGTGATGTGAAACCATATATCCCTCCCGATATGTGGTGCTTTAAGTATTGGAAGTTCGGTCATATGTCTTCCTCCTGTACTTCAAGCATCACATGTCGAGATTGTGGACACCATTCACATCCCAATAATGTTCCCCGCCTCTCATCTGTGTCAGCTGTGGAGAACACCATTCGCCTTGATCGCCACCTGACTGGATTCTCCAGAAAGAATGGAAAATCATGGAGTGCAAGACCCTGGACCAACTGACCTTCACTGAGGCTAGGGTGAAATTTTAACGCCACGTCCTGTACACATGACAACATATTATGCCACCGCTATAACAATTTTAACCACGTCACCTCCGCCAACCCTGTCACCTCTCGGAGCCACAAGACTACACCTGCCCCCTTAATGGTGGGGGGCACTTCCCTCCCTGTAGCTCTTGCACCACTTACTTCAGGAACAACACCCGTCCAACCATCGGGGACGTCTGTCCCCACTTCTAAGTCAGAGGAGCGTACAACTTCTTCTCCTGCTCTCGCTAGGAAGCGGTCCCTTGGGTCACTCCCTTCCCAGGTTTCTGCTAGTGGGAAAGATGACACCAACCAGTGACGGAAGAGCCCAAAAGCATTTGCTCGCAGGGCTTCACACTCATCCTCAGTCCCAGAGTCTGAATTAGTAAACTCATCCCAGCCAGAGCAACCCAAGGAACAGCGAGAGAAATCCAAAAAGAAGTTCCCCAAGACAAAGGGAATTGCGGTGGCACGCAGACCACCACTACCTCCAAGCTCTGCATCTGCAGATGAGATGGAGATTCTGGCGTCCGCTGAGGACCTAGATCTCGCCGGATATAGAATGCTCAGGCAAAAACTCGGTGGCAGCAGATGACCCTGAGACGTAAACTGCCTCATTGAATGTTCCAGGCCTTCCCAGTCTCCCGATGATGTCATCCTCCAGTGGGATTGTGGCGGTTTTCTCCACCGCCTGTCTAAGCTATGGCAACTGTTAAGCTTTACAACAACTTTCTGATTTGCCCTCCAGGAAACCTGGTTCCTGGCAATACGGACCCCTGCCCTCTGTGGCTATAAGTGATACTACAGGAACCATAGCGACTGTAATCGAATGTCAGGTGGAGTTTTCGTATATGTCCTAAAATCAGTCTGTAGTGAACCTGAGTCCCTTCAAACCCCTCTTGAAGCTGTGGCTGTCACAATAAGGACGACGCAGGAGATAATTGTCTGCAATGTATATTTTCCTCCAAATGGGAGATTTTAATGCCCATAACCCTTTGCGGGGTGGCACCGTGCTTACTGGCTGAGGCAGAGATCTCGAAACTTTACTGTCTCAATCGACCTCTGCCTCTTAAATACTAGGGCCGCCGCACATTTCATTGTGGCCTGTGGTAGTTACTCGACCATTAATTTATCCATTAGCAACTCAGGACTTCTCCCATCCATCCAATGGAGAGCGCATGACGATCTGTGTGGTAGTGACCACTTCCCCATTTTCCTGTCACTGCCCCGATGTCAAGCCCACGGGCGCCTACCCAGATGGGCTTTAAACAAGGTGGAATGGGAAATTTTCACCTCTACTGTCACCGTTGAATCTCCCTCAAACGGGAAAATCGATTTGATGGTTGAGCAGGTGACCACAACATTCCTTTCTGCGGCAGAAAACGTGGTCCCTCGCTCTTTAGAGTGCCCCCGGCGAATGGCTGTCCCTTGGTGGTCGCCGAAAGTTGCTTAAGCAATTAAGGAGTGTCGGTGAGCTCTACAGCGACATAAGCGGCACCCTTCCCTGGAGTACATCACAGCCTTTTAACGGCTCCGTGCTCGCGTTAGCCAACTTATCAAACGACAGAAGCAGGAGTGTTTGGAGAGATATGTCTCGACCATTTGGTGTCACACATCAACTTCCCAAGACTAGGCAAAGGTCAAATGTGTTTCTGGGTGCCAGACCCCAACAGGTGTTAACATAAATGTGGTGTTATCTACCGACACAACGTGATTGCCGAGCACTTTGCTGAGCATTATGCTCGAGCCTCTGCATATGAGAATCACCCCCCAGCATTTTGCACTCCGAAGGGAAAGTCCACACGTTTACTAGTCGCTACAGTGAATACTATAACGCCTCATTTACAGAGTGTGAGAGCAACTTAGTACCCTTGAACATATCCCTTACACAGCAGTCAGTTGGTTAAACATCTCTCATCTTACTACAAACGACATCTCCCCGTCATCTTCAACCGGAACTGGTGCAAAGGCGTCCTTCCATTGCAATGGCGGCAGAGCACCATCATTCCAGTGCTCAAAATCGGTAAAAACCCACTTGATGTGGATAGCTATAGGCCCATTAGCCTCACCAACGTTCTTTGTAAGCTACTGGAATGTATGGTGTGTCGGCAGTTGGGTTGGGTCCTGGAGTCACTTGGCCTACTAGCTCCATGTCAGAACAGCTTCTGCCAGGGTCGCTCTACCACTGATGATCTTGTGTCCCTAGAGTCTGCCATGCGAACAGCCTTATCCAGGCCCCAACGCCTCGTTGCCGTCTTTTTTGATTTACAAAAAGCGTATGACACTACCACATCACATACTTGCCACAATATATGAGTGGGGTCCCCAAGGCCCACTCCAGATTTTCATCCAGAATTTCCTGTCGCTTTGTACTTTCCGTGTCCAAGTTGGTGCCTCAAATAATTCCCCCCATATCCAGTAGAGTGGGGTCCCGCAGGGCTCAGTGTGGCGTTCGCTGTGTTATTCACTGGTTTGGTATTTAACTAATTTATAATGGAAATGATAATCTTATTTTATTACATTGAGTAATTACTAAATAAATTTTCTCCCGGCTAAGATTTGATCAAGCTGCAAAAGAACTCCAAGTTCACGTCGGTTTAAAGTGTTGTTTGTAAGTTGTGTAAGCGTCACTAAATCACAGTTCATACAACAGATTCTGTACAACTATTGATTAAGATGGAAGCAGTTATCTTCAGCAAAATGATCGTTAAAACCACCGAATATCAGCCGCGCACAACACTGACGTATGTTACCTGAAACAATATTCTTCGCAACTCGTGCGTAATTAATTTCGGCTCCATACATCAGCTAGAAAAGTTTGTTATAACGTTCGTGCTATGAGCACTGTTGTTTAAGAACCAATCTGATTCGAATTATTTTCATTAAAATGAGTTCGGGACCACCGGTGCACATTTATTTTCACACATTTGTATCACCTTCGGCATTTATTCTGCAGAGTTGCGTAATTTAAATTTGAATTTGCCGCTGAGATAATTGTTAAGATGGCGGCAGACAATTGATAGAGACTTTCTATTGTTAGAGCAAATATGTAAATATTTAAAATGGCTATTAAACGCTATAAAATCTACTTTCGTATTGTGCACTATTTAGACTTCATCAAGCAAACATTTGATTTGTTTGTAAGGAAAACACAGACAAACACGTGATACAAATTGCTATCATCAATGGCTGCGCTCGTTGCAGCGGAAAGAAATAATTAACACAGATAACGCTTACTGAGAGAGGAATTAGAGTTATAAGTAATTAATCACTCATATTTATAATAATAATGAACTCTATTTTCAAGTAATAATTAACAAATAATTACAATTTCTTAACAGACCTCAGTTTGAGACGGGTCCGCAACTTACAAAAGCCAACCAACAAAAGGTAAAAACAAAGGAAGACAAATGCAAATCATGAAAGGAATTTACAATTATCATTGTCTTTGTTTGATACACATCGATATGTCCAATTACTTCATAGAATAATATATAAATAATTAATATTTATAAATTTTCACTGTTTTTTCATACGTCGAATAGATAATGTTTATAACTGTTAGAGGCATAATTTCCTCTCGTCGCACTGTAGCCAATAATTTATCACGTTGATGTTACAACATCTTCTGCCAGGGTCGCTCTACCACTGACAATCTTGTGTCCCTAGAGTCTGCCATCCGAACAGTCTTATCCGGACCCCAACGCCTCGTTGCCGTATTTTTTGATTTACAAAAAGCGTATGACACGACCTGGCGACATCATATACTTGCCACAATACATGAGTGGGGTCTCCGAGGCCCACTCCAGATTTTCATTCAGAATTTCCTGTCGCTTTGTACTTTCCGTGTCCAAGTTGGTGCCTCAAATAGTTTCCCCCATATGCAGTAGAATGGGGTCCCGCAGGGCTCTGTATTAGGTGGCTCTCCATTTTTAGTGGTAATTAATGATCTAGCAGCAGCAGCTGTATGGCCGTCCGTCTCACCTTCCCTGTATACAGACGACTTCTGCATTTCGTACTGCTGCTCCATCAGTACTGGTGTTGCTGAGCGGGGCCTACAGGCAGCCATTCACGAGGTGCAGTCATGGGCTCTAGCCCACAGTTTCCAGTTTTCGGCCGCCAAGTCGTGTGCTGTGCACATCCGTCGGCGTCGTACCGTCCATCCAGAACCAGAACTTTACCTTAATGACTATCCACTCACTGTAGTGGAGACATACCGATTCTTAGGACTGGTTTTTGACGCCTGATTGACTTGGCTTCCTCACCTTCGTCAGCTTAAGCCGAAGTACTGGCAGCACTTCAATACCCTCCACTGCCTGAGAACACCAACTGAGGTGCAGATCGCTCTACGCTACTGCAGCTCTACAGAGCTCTTGTTCAATCCCGCCTTGACTATTGGAGTCTGGTTTACGGTTAGACGGCGCCCGCAACGTTGCGTTTACTCTACCCAGCGCACAATTGTGGCGTTCTCCTAGCGATGGGAGCTTTTAGGACGAGTCCGGTGACCGGCATCCTTGTGGAAGCCGGAGTGGCTCCATTGCAGTTAGGCGTGCACATCTGCTGGTACACGTTCGTAGTTCTCCTGCACATCCTAATCACCGCCTCCTTTTCCACCCATGGCGGTTCATCTTCCGCATCGGAGGCCCAGGTCAAGGCTTCCAATTGCAGTTCGTGTCCGATCCCTTCTTTCTGAACTGGAGTCCTTGCCTTTACCACCTATACTTGAGGTCCATTCACGTATACTTCACTGGTGTACCCCTACGCCGAAGCTTCGGCTGGACCTTTCATATGGTCCCGCGGCTCTCCACTGTCATTTCCTCTCGATTATTGACAAGTACAGAGGCCACGAAGTGGTTTACACCGACGGCTCGAAGGCTGATACGTCCATGGAGGACATATTGAATAGCACTGCCTGATGGCTGCAGTGTTTTTCTGACGTGCTGGTGGCCATAGCTCGTGCTCTTGAGCACATTCGTTCATGTCCTGGGGAGGCGTTTCTTCTGTCTACTGACTCCTTTAGCAGCCTACAAGCTCTCGACCAGTGCTACCCGCGTCAACCTTTGATAGCGAGCATCCAGGAGTCCATCTACGTCCTGGAACGGTCCGGTCGTTCAGTGGTGTTTGTCTGGACCACACGTCACGTCGGAATCCCAGGCAACGAACTTACCGACAGGCTGGTCAAACAGGCTTCGCGGAAACCGCATATGGAGATCGGCTTCTCTGGAACTCACCTGCTGTCAGTATTACGCCGCAAGGTTTTGCGGCTTTGGGAGACGAAATGGCATAACCTCAGCACGCACAACAAACTGCGTCCCATTAAGGAGACTAAAAATGTGTGTCAGCCATCCATATGGGCCTCTCGCAGGGAATCTGTAGTTCTCTGCCGGCTCCTCATTGGCCACGCTTCGGTGACACACGGCTACCTCCTGCGCCGTGGTGACTCACGTCAGCGTCAGTGTGGCGCCCGGCGGACAGTGGCCCATATCTTGGTCAGGTGTCCTTCTTTGGCTGCCCTGCGTCGGACTCTTCCGTTACTGGACTTTTTCCATTAATTTTAGCTGACGACTCTTCATTGGCTAATTTAATTTTACGGTTTATACGTGCCGGTGGGTTTTATCATTCTATATAAGTTTTAGCACATGTGATTTGTCCCTTTGTGTTCTCCACTCTAATGCTTTTAGGGTTTTAGGGTGGATGTTTTAATGTGTTGCAGAGTGGCTTGCTTTTCCTTTTTATTCTCGTGGTCGGCCAGCCACGTTCATCTGCTCTCTTCTTTTTACCACTTCTACCTGTTTCTTGCTCCTCTCTGTGGTTTTCTTTTCCTGTTTTCGTCCATAGTAGTGTTAATTGTCCTTTTAGCGTTCTTCTATTCTCTTGTTATTGTGCTGTGCATCTCCTTTCTTATCTCTTTTCCGTTGTGTAATTATTTTACAGGGAACAAGGGACCGCTGACCTCACAGTTAGGTCCCTCCCCCCCCCCCTCTTTTAAACCAACTAACCAACTGTAAAATTTGGACGATTGAACAAAGTAGAAACGTTGTGTGGAGTGGAGAATCACGATACACAATGTGGCGATCCGATGGCAGGGTGTGGGTATGGTGAATGCCCGGTGAATGTCATCTGCCAGTGTGTGTAGTGCTGTGTAGTGCCAACAGTAAAATTCAGATTCGGTGGTGTTATGGTGTGGTCGTGATTTTCACGGAGGGGGCTTGCATCCCTTGTTGTTTTGCGTGGCACTATCACAGCACAGGATTACACTGATGTTTGAAGCATATTCTTGCTTCTCACTGTTAAAGACCAGTTCGGGGATGGCGATTACATCTTTCAACACGATCGAGTACCTGTTCACGATGCACAGCCTGTGGCGGAGTGGTTACACGACAGTAACATCCCTGTATTGGACTGGCCTGCACAAAGTCCTGACCTGAATCCTTCAGGATGTTTCGGAACGCCGACTTCGTGCCAGGCCTCAGCGACCGACATTTATACCTCTCCTCAGTGCAGCACTCCGAGAAGAATGGGTTGCCATTCCCCAAAAACCTTCCAGCACCTGACTGAACATATGCCTGCGAGAGTGGAAGCTGGCATGAAGGCTAGGGATGAACCAACACCATACTGAATTTCAGCATTACCGATGAGGGGTGGCACGAACTTCATTTTCAGCCAGGTGTCCGGATAATTTTGATCACACAGCCTATCCCCTTCTAAAGTAGTAACGGAAGAAGTAAAGTTAGAATGATGTATTCAAAATGTTTGGCGAGTGATGAGATAAGGGCTAGAATTGCGGGAAAGCCCGTTTACTAATTGCTTGCGGGCGTTCTCTTAAGAAATCAAAGTCGCCGCTGAATGCACACGGTAGAGAAGGCAAGTACTGGACGGAGGATACGTAGGTGGAGGAAGCCAGACAGCTCCGAGTATACAGATGCTGTTGCCGTTCCGACTTGACTGAAACTATGTAAATGTCAGTCGTTTATTGTTCTTTCTTGACTGAACGAATTTTTAACTGGTCAGACCAAGATAACAGTATTTAATATTGAATAATTTTTGTTGAAATGTGTTTAGCTGTTACGATTAGGTGCAGTAGTTTTTGAGAAGATGCGTAAAATTTATGTGTGCAGCAATTCTTCACTTTTATTTTACGCGATGTGTAAATACGCTTGTATGAGTGTCAGTGTGCTAACTTATTTTCAGTTAATTACGGATGTGAAGTTTATTTTTATTGGCAATTGGTAGCTGAAGTTGAGAGACCTATTTATTCATTGATTGTAGCGGACAGTTTCCTGGAATAGTTTCACGCCCCGAGTGGCCGAGCTTAGCTTTCGCAGAAAATTGGACAGTTAAACCGTAGTGAGATCGCATATTCTGTGATCCCAGTATGACTCGGCTACTGGCCGCTACTAGTTTCTTTCAAACTAAATAGAAGTTCCAATTTTTTTTACAATACGTTCGCGTACTGATGTTGGAACTCTTTGAAACTGAAGTCGATCGTTCAGTACAACAGCAGAATCATCGGATGCCCCTTTACGGGCGGACCACCACTAACAGCGCCATATTCCTTCACTGCGTGCGACATTGCAGGCATTTAGGATTTAACTGAGAACACGAGCGAAAAATTTGGTAATCATAGACTTTACGTCAGTATCTCTCCTGTAGTTATCAGCCAGTCCGTACAAGTCTCTTCCATCGCAAGGATTCGAACCGGCATATCTCTTAGTCCAGGCCATCGAAACCGAGACTGTTGATGTATCAGTTCTTACGGCTTTATATGCGTCGTCATGTTTTTTCGACTTTGCGTTACAAACAATTAAGAAAAAGACACTGCATAAGTAGTGAGCTTTAAGTGGATACTGTCAAGTAGTTTGTCGATACTCTTCAGTTGTAGTCGATAATAGAACTACCAGTGTTGCCTTGGGACGCAATAACTTGAAGGACGGACATATTTATTAGAAAATGTATCGTTTTCATACTGAACAAAATTTATCTCGTAATAACTCATATAGTAGGCTTGTTTTCCTTATGAAACAAACACTGTCCGAACAGATTTTGAAGGCCCATCGGTACGAACCGACCGCCGTGTCACCTTCATCTGTTAGGAGTCACCGTTCTTCCGGCAGTTTTCGGGCGGTACTTACCAATCAAGTAGCTCCTGAATTGAGCACTCAGCTGACGCAGACCGTGAGCCACTGCGGTATTCCTGGCTGTGGCCGCCGGTATTTTATCTTGGTAGAAGCTCGTCTTAATGCAGCTTGATACACGTGAAGTAGCATATGGTACAAAACTGAAGTGAGGTACAAGCAGCAGATGGTCTCGTATGTACCATTCCTGTGGGACTGTCCGTTAGTTGTATTGAACTTGCTTCTGATTGGTCATCTCATTCGGGTATCAGGCGCCAAAACGCTTAATTTCTCCTATTAATTATTTATATACTGTTCATTTTATTTAACCCAGTTTTCAGTATGACAATCTCTCATGGTAACCCTACAAGTCTATCGTGTTTGTTTATTAAATTTCACTAGTTTTGAGAAACACAAAAATAATGATATTGCAAGCGAAGTGCTTCGGACAGCTTCGGATCTCTTTGGTGCGCCGGAGAGACGAAGTACTTCGGCTGCCCTAGTCACTCTGTTTCGGGCGTTCCGGAGGGTCGGACGCGTACCTCCGTTTTCGACGGACATGTCGTACGCTATATAGGAAGTTGTCTGAAAAGTTACCGTACTATTAAGAAAGCTATTTCGAGTGTTGTAGAAGAGAATGTAAATCTCTTCTGCTCGAAGCTCTTTCTTTTCCATATTTTTGGATGAGGTACTATGGACAAAAACAAGAAAAACTGTCAGGTAAACGTGGGTTCTAAAATGGTGTAACTTAAGAGTTATGAGAACTTCTGCGAGAGAAGAGATCTGTTTCGCAGTAGCGGAAATGGACAAGTGTTCATCGCTCTTGCGGCCCACGCACGTTTACTGGCTGGACATTAGCTTTTTTTTTTTTTTTTTTGCTCCATCCTACCACCTCTCAAAATAGGAAAGCAATGAATTTGTAGTCGAAGAGATTTGTTTCGCAGTATCGAATATGAAGAAGTGCTTGTAGCTCTTAAAGTATGCATTTTAGGGTCCATGTTTACTAGTCGCTGTTCCTCAGAAATATCATTCCTGTCATATCGCTGAATACGGACAATTCCCCCCTGCGAAACCCTGTATGAAGAGAAAAGGAAGTTCTCATTATTATCAGAAAAATTAATTTATCTTAAAGTTGCGTTACAAAATACGAAATAAACTGTGGGCAAGTGACTTGTTAGCGATTATTCTCTTTCCATGTGTAACTGAAGTTTACAGTCAATAAGGCACAATACGGACCGACTATGGTGAACCTCGCGAGCCGCAGAGATATTTCTCTCCTCTCTTGTGTCGTCCAGTCTCCACGGGAAATTCGTGCGCCGGCAGCTTGTCAAAGCGACGCAGTGGTCGGCGCAACCGAACCGCATCCCACGCCGCAGACCCGCTACTCCCGCATGGACAGCCTACGCTGGAGCTAGCGGAGCGTGGCGGAAAGCGGACGACCGCGAACAAGCGGCGCGCTGGCACTGTGCGAGGCGACACACCGCGGCTTAGTGGCAGATGGCGCCGCAGCCGGCGACGCGAACACAGTGGCGCGGTAGGGCGGAGGCGGCTGCCTCGGCTGGGACGCCTGTCGCCACCGAACACCGCGCCGGCATCCCACACACGGCAAGCGCAGTGGGCGTTATCACGTCCCACATCCAGCCTTGCGTTCTCCGTGCAACAAAAGGTGCTCTGCACGAGCACCAAGCAGGAGAACAAACGTACTACTCTGCACTATCCTAGTAGTAAAACTTGTTACATTGCACTTTGAAGGAGATGCAAAGGCGCCATTATTCGGTACCTGGGTAACTTCTTCCTCGGTTCTCAAGGCGACTCTGATGTCAAATCACCGTCTATAAATACGAGCTTCTTCGTCTTTCTCCTAGTCTTCGTCAGATATCTTCACGTTAATCTGGGTTTGGCAATGTTTTCAGCAGCATATCAAAATATACAACGCCACAAACGCCGGGCTGCGGATCTGCGCAACACGTGCCAAATTATTAAGAACTGCATTGTGTAATACACAGGGGTAGTAGTTATAATACACTACTGGCCATTAAAATTGCTACACCAAGAAGAAATGCAGATGATGAACGGGTATTCATTGGACTAATATGTTATACTAGAACTGACATGTGATTACATTTTCACGCAATTTGGGTGCATAGATCCTGAGAAATCAGTACCCCGAACAACCACCTCTGGCCGTAATAACGGACTTGATACGCCTGGACATTGAGTGAAACAGAGCTTGGATGGCGTGTACATGTACAGTTGCCCATGCAGCTTCAACACGATACCACAGTTCATCAAGAGTAGTCACTGGCGTATTGTGACGAGCTAGTTGCTCGGCCATCATTGACCAGACGTTTTCAATTGGTGTGAAATCTGGAGAATGGGCTGGCCAGGGCAGCAGTCGAACATTTTCTGTATCCAGAAAGGCCCGTACAGGACCTGCAACATGCGGTCGTGAAGTATCCTGCTGAAATGTGGAGTTTCACAGGAATCGAATGAAGGCTAGAGCCACGAGTCGTAACACATCTGAAATGTAAAGTCCACTGTTCAAAGTGACGTCAATGCGAACAAGAAATGACCGAGACGTGTAACCAAGCCATCACGCCGGGTGATACGCCAGTATGGCGATGACGAATATATGCTTCCAATGTGCGTTCACCGCGATGTCGCCAAACGCGGATGCGACCATCATGATGCTGTAAACAGAACCTGGATTCATCCGAAAAAATGACGTTTTGCCATTCGTGCACCCAGGTTCGTCGTTCAGTACACCATCGCAGGGGCTCCTCTCTGTGATGCAGTGTCAAGGATAACTGCAGCCATGGTCTCCGAGCTGATAGTCCATGCTGCTGCAAACTTCGTCGAACTGTTCGCGCAGATGGTTGTCGTCTTGGAAACGTTCCCATCTGTCGACTCAGGGATCGAGACGTGGCTGCACGATCCGTTACAGTCATGCGGGTAAGATGCCTGTCATTTCGACTGCTAGTGATACGAGGCCGTTCGGATCCAGCATGACGTTCCGTATTACACTCCTGAACCCACCGAGTCCATATTCTGCTAGCAGTCATTGGATCTCGACCAACGTGAGCAGCAATGTCGCGATACGATAAACCGCAATCGCGATAGGCTACTATCCGACCTTTATCAAAGTCGGAAACTTGATGGTACGCATTTCTCCTCCTTACACGAGGCATCACAACAACGTTTCACCAGGAAACGCCGGTCAACTGCTGTTTGTGTATGAGAAATCGGTTGGAAACTTTCCTCACGTCAGCACGTTGTAGGTGTCGCCACCGGCGACAGCCTTGTGTGAATGCTCTGAAAAGCTTATCATTTGCATATCACAGCATCTTCTTCCTGTCGGTTAAATTTCGCGTCTGTAGCACGTGATCTTCGTGGTGTAGAAATTGTAATGGCCAGCAGTTTATTTCAAATAGCCGATCTCGGTCAATTTCAAGTGTGTATTACGCATGTCTAGTGCATACTCATATTAAAGTGCTCTGTTATACAGGCTGTTTCCGTAATGACGTGCAAAAATTTAACAGGGCACTGTGAATGCCCCAGTGAACAATTTGAGGTAGTGAACCTGGGGTCGGAGAAGCCATCTTAAGGAGATAATAGGAATAAAATCCCATAACTGTGCCCTTTTTTATTTACAGTAGTCATAGTTAACTGCGAATACCATCACTGACACAATGAAAGTACGATTTGTGCTGTATCTTACATAATGTGCTGAAACTGATGGCGATCAACCTCAATGCAAGCATGACGTCGGGCAAAACAAGATTCTGACGCACCTTGACAAATATCCCTGGTGTGTTTCGATTCGCATCACATGCAGCTACAATTCTGGCAACTATTTCTATCTCGGTAGCCATTGGGGTCTCATACATGACTGACTTCAGAAATCCTAATAGGAAATAATCAAGGGACTTTAGGTCAGGTGATCTAGCAGGCCATGGAACAGGATCTCCCTTCCTAGCCAACTACCAGGAAATACAGCACTGTGCTCGTTGGGGGCACCCACACTGAAATGAGACGGTGCACCGTCATGTTGTTGATTCATAGCATGAAACAATGTAATTACGATACAACATAGCCACTTTATGGACAAGTAGAGTAACCAACATCATGACTTCCTACTAATCAGGCTCGTCCTCCTTGTTTCCTTGTATGAAATAATGTATACATAAGTAAACAGCACAGTACATGCAAATTTGTACGCTTGTTAACTGTAAATACGCTGGAAAACAATAGTTCTAGACCAAGTGGTAGACAAGTTTACTTCCATATATCCTTATGATGGCTTCTCAAACCCAGGGTTTTCTACCTCAAAATGTGCGATGTGGCATTTTCTGTGTCTTGTTACATTTTTGCACTCTCTTACAGAAACACCCTGTAGAACAACAAACAAATCTAGTCCGTACACAGCATTAACAATAGACTATCTCTATTCTTCTGAATGTTACTCACGCTTATTTCAACTAAATCTAAAAGAGAATATTAGTGATAAAGTTGCCACTTTTCAAAAACCGGCTGCGTCCTCAGTTTTACGGTATAGCTGTTTTTTTTTCCTTCATCAGTCTTCTGACTGATTCGACGCGGTCCGACAAGCATACCTCTCTTGCGCTAACCCCTTTAACCCCTTCATCTCGGAGCTTAATATATTCTTAATCACAATCGGATTTTCTCAAAGACTTAGTCTTAAATCTTAAATACTGAATCATATTCATAGTACATTACAAGTCGTTGCAATGCTTTATAAGACAGACTGCTGCTTGCCATGTAGCTGCAAAACTTTACCAAACCCTGAATATTGATGGTCAGATAATTTGCAGAAAGAGAAAATACTGGGGTATGTTTTCAATTTTCTTGCGAATTGGAAGGAGCTCCCAATTTCTTACATTGTGTTAGACTGGAGCTCTGTTACCACCAGAGTAAAAAATTCCATTCTGCGTCCTAGAAAAGGAGGCGAAATCTACATGAAACTAAATTTTTGTATCTTGTAATTATGTATATCACAATTCAGTTAAAACCACAACAAAAGCCTTTGAAGAGTAATCATATTCTGATGAGAGTGTAAGAATGCAGAATGACACTTAATGTCTACCTCTGGTGCTAAAGATTCATTATTGCTTGTGTGAAATTGTGTAATGTGACTCTTTGTGAGATTAAGCTTACGCTGTTAGCTGTAAACCACATACATACCTGATTGGCTATCAAAGAGCTGTGTCTGCAAGGATTGATTTCATTAGTGTGCTTGGGTCATCAGCAGACTTTACAACTCTTAAACTGGCCTTTCAAGTTATTCGATGATATTTAATGCTTATTAGTAACAATTGTGGGCTCAACATTGATTCTTGGGTCGCTCCACATGTTACGTTCTACGATTCTGATGTTATTTTCAGGCCTGAGATACAGTCTGTTACGGAGGGTGTATGCTTCTCGTTGTGGAGCTAAGATCATGGTCAAGCTTTGGTCGCATATTGGGTGAGGCGTGGGAATTTCCTTATTTGAAACGTGTGCCACACACCGGCCGTTACTCAGTGTGGTGTGGAGTTGGGCGCATTCGAAAGGGCAGGACCTAACATGTTTTTTATGTTAATTCAGCTGCGATAAAGCAGTGGACAAGAGAGGAGCGCATGTTTACAAAGGCGACTTACTTTTCCAATGGCCGTTCAGTCATGGCAACCGAATGTGGAAGCAGGGAACAGTTTAATATCGCACATACAGATCGTATTCCTGATCTAAAATCCATTGTCACGTGGATGGACATATTTATGAATACTATTAGTGTGCAGAAAAAGAAACCAGAACTTTCGAGAACCATCAGACCACCAGAAATACTCGAGAAAATAATGCCGCCGATTTTTAATTCCTCCAAGCAATTTCTAATAGCACGGCGAAACGAATTCTTCGTGAACAGTTGAAAATTTATGCATGCAAACTGGCAGTGGTGCACTCACTTAATCAATGCGATTTTGTTTCACGAAAAAAGCATGTGAAACCTTGACCGAAAGTGTGCCTGATGACGCCTGATTCGTAACACGCTGCGTCCGCAGCTCGTGGTCGTGCGGTAGCGTTCTCGCTTCCCACGCCCGGGTTCCCGGGTTCGATTCCCGGCGGGGTCAGGGAATTTCCTTGCCTCGTGATGACTGGGTGTTGTGTGATGTCCTTACGTTAGGTTTAAGTAGTTCTAAGTTCTAGGGGACTGATGACCTCAGTCCCATAGTGCTCAGAGCCATTCGTAACACGCTGCGATGTTCTTGTCTCGCTTGGGGTTTATCTGCATGTGCGCAGAGGTTTGGGGAGAGCGCTGGGATTGGCTGGCCACGGCTTGAAGACAGGATGTGGCGGGAATCGAGGGGTGAGTTGGTACGGAGTATCCAGTGAGTTGGCATAGCGGAAGAGCAGTGGCGGCAAGGCTGTATTGGACGGCGCTGCGAAGAGTCTTCCTTGTTGTGGAACTGGTGTTTCGCAGTGATACCGACGCAGACGGAGTCGCTGTTCGTGGGCTTTTTGTGCCTGCCTGCGCCCACCGCATCCTGCCCTAGGGATGTTGCGGTGCTTGCTACCTTCTTGTGCCTCTGCTGTTGCTGACTGGAGATGGTGTTAAATGGTGAGTTGCCTGTTAGTGGCAGACCTGACCTTCAAGTGGGTTCGTGTTCCACACTCTTTATCGCGCTGAAATCATTTTGCCCGGTACCAGTTGTGTAACGGCTTAGTGTCTTGTCCGGGCTTGCTGAATTGTTCTGGCAGTGGTCCGGTTCTTATTTGAATGTTACGCTTGTATTGATCAAAAATTTTGACACGATTTTTGTGTGGGCATCGAAGATTTGGTAGAAATCTTTCAGTCCTTTTAAGTGCTTTTAATAATGTGCTAATGACATGTACGACTCTGGATGTGGAGATCTCCATGAAGTTAGTTGAGTCGATTCCTTACAAACAGTTGCAGCTTAAGTATCTGAGTTTAATGCTTTAAGGAAAAAAGTGTTGGTATTACAACAAGTTTCAGCGGTGTTTTCGAATATTAATATTACTAATGGCTGTTTGAAATGAGAGGAAAGGAACTGTCCCGACAATAATATATATATGAGTCATAAATGAGGAAAATTATGTCCTGAAAATTGTCACACATTGAGCTACAAACATAAATTCATTTTCTGCATGTTCCTTTGTCAGTAAATGACAATGTAATTGAATGCTAAAAATTTGGAATTATGAAGTGTGCTTTTCGTTGTTAGTGTGCGCCGACATTGGCCAATTGGACAGATCGGCAACACGGCACAACATGCAAGTGTTGCAGGTAGTCTAGCCGCTCACGCGAAGGCGAGGCATGCGGCGTAAAGCGACGGTCTGCGTGACACGGCGAGTAATGACAGCGCCCACATCTGTCTCGTACCGGTTACGCTGGCCGGTATTGTGTATCGTGGCTAGTTGGCATAGGTAAAGGAACCTAAGTAGGCGCTGCACTAGTGTACATGCATGTTTTATAATTTGCTTTTTGTGTACCAGACTTTCTTTTAAGAAACGATTACGTAGATGCAGAATACAAAATACAACTTCACAGGTAAGTAGCAGTTAATACAAACGAATACAGTACAGTTGTACAAATCGAAACTAACTTAGTAACACATGACCAGAAGCTGCAGTGGCGGTTTATAAGTACTGTTCCAAATGACGGTCACGCTGTGTGTGGCAAAATTGAAATTGCGCAGGAAGGATTCCTGAACACGATCCAACATGTCTATATCTCTTTGCGTAAAATCGCAGGCATGTTGCATTCTCCGTTGAAGTGTGTTGACATCAAAAACCTCTCCTTCATAAATAACAGATTTCAGATGGCCCCACAAAAAGGAATCCAGTGGATTCAGGTCTGGTGATATTGCTGGCCATGCTACAGGACCTCCACGACCGATCCGTTTCGAATGGAAGGAATTGTACAGCTGGCATCGCACTGTGCCGCTGAAGAGAGCGGGGGTACCATCACGCACGTGCCACAGGTTCATACGAGAGGCCAAACTAACGTAATGTAGTATCCAGGAAACGCAGATACCGCTTTCCTGTAAGCCTTTGTCATAGCACTCTGCCCCTATGAGATGGTGATCAATAATACCACACCAGATACTGACACCGCATCGTTGTTGGTACCCTCGTATCGCTGTGCTGTGGGGGTTTTCTTCCACCCATCTACATCTACGTGATTGCTCTGCTGTTCACAGTAAAGTGCTTGGCAGAGGGTTCAATGAACACCTTCATCCTGTCTCTCTACCGTACCACTATCGAACGGCTCGCGGGGTAAAAGAGCACTTAAATTTTTCTGTACGAGTCCTGATTTCTCTTATTTTATCGTGATGATCATTTCTCCCTGTGTAGGTGGGTGCCAACAGAATGTTTTCGCAATCGGAGGAGAAAACTGGTGATTGTAATTGCATGAGAAGATCCCGTCGCAACGAATAACGCCTTTGTTTTCATGATTGTCACTCCAATTCACGTATCGTGTCCGTGACACTATCTCCCCTAATACAAAACGAGCTGCCTTCTTTGTACTTTTTCGATGTCATCCGTCAGTCCCACCTGATGCGGATCCCACACTACACAGCAGTACTCCAGAAAAGGGCGCACAAGGGTGGTGTAAGCAGTCTCTTTCGTAGACCTGTTGCACCTTCTAAGTGTTCTGCCAATGAATCGCAGTCTTTGGTTTGCTCTACCCACAATATTATCTATGTGATCGTTCCAATGTAGGTTAATTGTAATCCCCAAGTATTTAGTTGAATTTACAGCCCTCAGATTTGTCAGACTTATTGCGTAATCGAAATTTAGATGATTTCGTTTAGTACTCATGTGAATAACTTCGCACTTTTCTTTCTTCAGGGTCAATTGCCACTTTTCGCACCATACAGATGTCTTATCTAAATCATTTTGCAAATCGTTGTGGTCATCTGATGATTTTACAAGACAGTAAATGACAGCATCATCTGCAAACAATCTAAGACGGCTACTCAGATTGTCTCCTATGTCGTTAATATATATCAGGAACAATAAAGGACGTATAACATTTCCTTGGGGAATGCTGGATATTACTTCTGTTTTACTCGATGACTTTCCGTCTATTACTACGAACTGTGACCTTTCCGGCAGGAAATCACGAATCCAGTCGCACAACTGAGGCGATACTCCGTAGGCACGCAGTTTGATTAGAAGACGCTTGTGAGGAACGGTGTCGAAAGCCTTCTGGAAATCTAAAAATATGGAATCGATTTGACATCCCCCGTCGATAACACTTATTGCTTCATGAGTATAAAGAGCTAGTTCTGTTTCACAATAACTATATTTTCCGAATCCGTGCTGATTATATGTCAATAAATCGTTTTCTTCGAGGTGCTTCATAATGGTGGAATATAATATATGTTCGAAAACCCCACTACAAATCGACGTTAGTGATATAGGCCTGTAATTCAGCGGATTACTCCTCCTTCCCTTTTTGGGTATTGGTGTGACTTGAGCAATTTTCCAGTATTTAGGTACGTATCTTCCTCGGAGGGAGTGGTTGTATATAATTGCTAAATATGGAGCTATTTTATCAGCATATTCTGAGAGGAACCTGACTGGTGTACAATCTAGACCGGAGGCCTTGCCTTTACTAAGTGATTTAAGCTGTTTTGTTACACAGTTATATCTACTTCTATGTTTCTCATCTTGGCAGTTGTTCTTGATTGGAATTCAAGAATATTTACTTCGTCTTCTTTGGTGAAGGAGTTTCGGAAAACTGTGTTTAATAACTGTGCTTTAGTGGCACTGTCATCAGTGACTTCACCCACTCGTGCCAATTATGCGAATTCACTATACCCTCCTTCGTGAAATAGGCTTCATCGGTGAACAGTATTGTTCGTGAAAAATACTGGTCGCGGATCTGACGCCGTAGGATAAAGTTGGAGAAGTCCAGCCTTCTCTGATAGCCTTCCGGTAATAATGCCTTCTGCAAGCGAAAGGGATGGTAATGGTTTCTATGGAGTACTCGCTTAACAGTAAATTGTGACATTCCGACCGCAGTGGTGCTTACTGTTTCGACCTCCGCAACAGTTCGGAACACTTTTTCTTCGTCATCCGCGCTGTACGTCGACGGTCGGTCACGACCACTAAATCTTGGAGGTGCTACACATGAACCAGACTCTCTCAAGCGCCTGTCCACAGAGTAAAACGTTTTTGCGAATGGAAGGCGCCGGCTAGGAAACCTTTCGTGATAAAGTTGCCTTGCAACGTCAGCTGTTCCATCTGCTAGCCCGTAGGTGAGGTGGATGTCGGTTTATTCCTCGTTTGTGAAACTTGCCATGGTACAGTATTAACACTGCGACTCGGCCGTCAGCAGCTGTCGACACGGCGAGCATCGGGCAGAGTGAGCAGCGCAGAGCTGTTGTAAACACGTCATGCACTCCGCGGTTTTACTTCCGCCGTTAACCACTCTTTCCGCTTAAAAGACACACATCTCCTAACATGGGACTGTACACTCCGTCACCGCCGGCAACGTGTGATTCACAAGTTCTAATACAATTTCACATACATTACGATGGGATTTGTTCTTTCTCGTATCGTTCAAACGCTGGCAGATACACATCAACTCATTGGCGTGTCATGTGTTGTATCTATGAGTGACTGAAATGTGATCGTGAGGCTCGTCGATATCTCGTTCAATGGTTAACAGGTGTTTTTGTTTTACTTTCAAAGTACACCGAGGAGAACGAAATCAACAACGGTGCGTCACGTGTTACGCAGGGCAGCATGGGGTCTTCGACAAATTTTTTCTCATGTACGACTCACCCTTATGAGTTCTCTGTTCACTTAAGTGGGAGTCTTAAAGATATATTGCTAATTATATTCGTGCTACACAAGTTAACCAGTGGCATTTGTTCATAGACACTATGTTCATGACGATTTTAGAGCTTGTGTCCAAACGTGAGTCACGTGTCTTATACGGTAAAGTGAGCAAGGTAGTAATATCATTTTCCTATGTTTTAGATCAAGCTATTGTTAGAAGTAGTAGTAGTTATCATTATATTTACTCCTGGTATACAATACTTCTTTTACAAGTAACTCATTAAATAATGTTCACTCATATCCCACTATCAGTCACAGCACACACTATACACATATTGTTTCATAAAACTTCACTCACTACACACACACAAACCCAAACATATTGGTTACCTCTAGGCCATTTTCTGTAACGCAACTTCCCAATTGCTATCCCAAAAACCTGAGTCAGTCTCCATCTATAATTAGTGAGATGTTGAGCTCAGAAAGAGGAAGAGGTGTTAGTATTGTGCCATGCGTAGCTTGGGGTAAGTTTTTCTAGAAATGGAAAAAGAAGGAAAAAATTGCGTGAATGTGTTATGTGCAATGTTGCATGTTTGATAATCATTATTATTATTTATTTGTATAACATTTTTTTACTAAACCCTACTCTATCTTGTCTCAAAAATGCATCATTGTATAAAGTGTATTGCATAACAGGTACTTTGTAGCTGCCTTTTTAAATAAGTGTATTTTTGCTTTTTCCTTAATTTCTTTTGGTAATTTATTGTATAGTTTTATTCGTTGGTAGAAAATGCTGTTTCGAGTTTTATGTTTATGTTTTCTTGGTAAATGTAAGTTGAGTCTAGCTCTTATTCCATGGTCATGACAGAGCTGTTTGTGCAGTAATTACCAATATTATTTTTGACATGCACATCTGACTGGTAATTGTATTCGCACGGAGCGGTTAAAATCCCAAATGTTTTGAACAGATATTTACAATGAGTTCGACTACTATTTTTGGTTATTATTCTTACAGCTCTTTTTTGGAGTTTGAAAACTGTGTTCATATTGGGTTCATTTGTTGCTTAAAAAAAGGATGCCATAGCTAAGAATTGAGTGTACACATGAACAGTATGTAACTAAGACTCTGCATGTTACACGCTGATGATAGGATTCTAATGTCATGACATAGTGATGACATTCTGTTTGCAAGTACCTTTGTGTGTTCACACCACTTCAATTGAGAGTCAATATTCCTTCTTAGAAATTTTTTATTTGTTATACAGTGTATAGAGGTGCCATTTACATTTCATTTATTATTGTCCTACTGCATACTCTGCAGTTCCAGGAGAGAACCTCTTCTGATCTCCCAACATTCTCCCCACTGCATTCCCCCAGTGAAAATATTTCCTACAAGATTGGCAACAAATCCCTCTACGTCATTTATCACTCATCGTCAGTTTCGAAAGAATAATTAAGTCTAAAGAGTGTTTTATATTTGTCAAGGACGAGAGATTTGCTCTATGTAAACAGAAAACGACACAAAGGTCTTATGTACGGTTGTTGCTGTTTTTGTCTGTTTATGTACTGATTTAGAGATACAGTGACAGAATGAATTAGTAATTACTTTGATTTTAGAGAATTTACATTATCAGGCGTGTTAGGTCAGGTATTTAAACGTTTGTAACTCAGATAATTTAGGTCTAGGTCGCGTCTACCTAACTAGTAAACAGTACGAAATTTGTTACTTAAATACGACTTAGGAACCTTTAATTACACTTCTATTGCGACAATAGACACTGATGAAACTAGTATCGGCCTTTTTAACGAATTTTGCACTATCAAGAAAACTTGAATAGAATTTTTTTGTGTTTATGTCACGCAAAATTTCGTGTCATGTTGTGATTATCTGGACTTAAGATAACACGAAGTTTTTTCAAGAACAAGCTCTGCTGGGACGGTAACATTCAGTTGTGTGACAAGAACGGACACTACAGCAAGTATACGAAACAAAGAAAGTATAAATTTGACACTATTTCCTCTTAAAAAAGTTCTTTTAGCGGACAAAGAAAATACCTGGGATCTCGCACGGCGGCCATCTTTCCCCAGTCTAGCTGTACCGCCTATTGCATTGCGTCGGGTCGCGTGACTGAGTTAATTCAACGGTCTGTGCTGTATGTAGCTTTCCATGCTCAAAACCTTCATTTTGATTGTTTGTAAATTCTTTAACTAAGATGTTACCAGTAAGTTTTGGTGATTTCAGTAAATTTCAAGCAAGATTTTAGTGTATTTAGCTAACTTGTTAAACAAATTGAAACCAAAAATTTGAAGTTAAAATTTAATGCTACTGAAGTTTGATTCCCTTCAGTTTATTTTTTAACCGGTTTTCGTAACCAAAATTAATTTTGCTGCTTTGTTGTAAGGTTACTTGTTTTACATCTCGTTAGCTTTATCTTAAATTACTTTTGATGGCAGTGAGGCCAGAACGTTTTAAAGGCATTCCGGTGTAAAACTGCAGTTGGATATCCATGCTGTCAGCAGAGGTGAACTGTTTCATGTTTTTCTTTTTTTTTACAAATAAATATTTATTATTTGTGTACTCAAATTAGACTCGGTGCTTGCACCCCAGCATACATGTGGCCTGCTATCCTCCTTTCATCGTACTTGTGTTTCACCGACCAGGCTTATTTTCGTTTGTGTGGACGCGTGAATCAACAAAACACGCTACAGTGGAGTGTCGTGAAGCCCTGAGAAGTTCATGAGCAGCTACTGCATACAGAACGTGTGGGTATTAGGGCTGCAATGCTCAAAATTGGCATTACCGGCCCATGGTTTTCCAAAGAGAACTATAGGGCTTTTACGGACACTTTTGAGAGGTATGTCCATATGACTGAGGAGTTTTTTCATCATGAACATGAAGAAACCGATAAGGGGTACGTATGGTTCCAAGATGCCGGCGCCAGGGCTCATACTGCACGAACATCTATGACACTTGCACTAATATTTCCCTGGCCGTCTCATCTATCTCTCTGAGGTGTGATCTTCAGTGAAAAAGCACTCTCGTCAGATTTAGCCCCATGCGCCTTTCATTGTGAGGCCATCTCAAATCCTCGGTGTATACCAGCCTCCCACGGACCCTGCCTGAGCTATGGAACATTATTGCTGTTGCCAACATAGACAGAGACATACTGGACAAAGTGGACTGAAACTTCCTATATCACTCTCAAAATACATTGAGCTACCTTCAACATACCATATTCAAAACCTAATGAAATAAAAATTTAAATGCACCTATATGGAAGGAGAAGAGAACTAAACTGACATCTTCAATACCTTATGTTTTATGATCCATTTTAAATAAGGAACATTCTGCGCCGTACCCTGCTTATCAACAGAGTTATTTTTAGCTCTGCTAGTACTTCATTTTTGAGTTTTTGTGTTTCTTTCCCTGTGGTGTTACTACAGCATATTCGAATATGCCATGAGCCATCAATTAAAAGGATAGCGTGAGACTAATCCTATCAAGTCAGCACAAGATTTTAATACAGTGTTGAAAGAAAACTCTCTTACTTTATATTTCACTCTAAAGCTGAGTGTAAGGAGCATCTGTGATGACCAGAGATAATATATTTTGTGTGCTTCGAGTAAACCTCTTAGCAACACTTTGTGCTGGGCCATAATGAGGCGCCTGTGAAGCACGTGCCTCTGTACTTGTGAAAGATTACCGTCAAACCTCCTTGCCTATGGACGCCAGATGAAAGTTGATGTCGTCAAGCCCTGAATGAAAATTGCGCAACGGATAAATGGGGAGAGGAGCTTGAGAGCGCTACCAAGAGAGCGTGCCCTTTCTGTACGATACTAGGCAAGGGGCTGGAGGGTTCACACGTTGATGTGTGGGTCCCTGCATTCTATATCTTTTATTTTAAATAAATTCCTTTAGCTTGACTTCTTTGTGATTTTTAAGGTATGTTAAAGATTGATGATAGTTGATTAACTATTTATTTTAAACGTTATCACTCGACTTTACAGCGATTGCAGCAATTGTTTCAGTTTACAGGTATTACAATTTTGCAACTTATAGCTCGGGTATATTATATACTAATCTGCACGCACATTTCTACGGGCAAGACGGAATTGCGTTGGCCAAATGTATACCATCAATGTCTCCCAATATTTTACATAGGACATCCACTATGTGAGGAGGATAACGGGCAAACTGGGGACCAGAAACATTAACATAGGGGGTCAAATTTCCTAAATTAACGAGATCATTCATTTCCATACACAATCCGAAGCTGTAAATAAAAGAATTACTACGAATATTCAAATACCTCCCTTCCATGCGTGAAGATTGAGACAGACGCACTGAGGGCACGTCTGCTCACTTACCCGTCTTCTGTAACACTCCTAGAATATGGCGGGCACCCGGAGGTCTTCCTGGGCCCCGGTGGAGGGGGTGGTCGAACCACTTGGCCGTGACCAACCTCTCCATCCCACATCTTGTGACACTGGAAAGTCTTTGACTTTTACCTGCCTGTGCTGTCTCTCTCATCCCCTACCCAGGAGTAAGGTTGCCACTACTACACTACAGATCTACTTCCCAACAAAAATTTGGCCACGCTTTATGGAAATGTGTGAGGAGGATTAAGTGAGTTCAAGTTCAGATTCACATTCACGTACAAGAAATGCATAATACACGACACATATAAATACGTATTATGAAGTCTGACACATTTCTTTCCACCCGTCCACATGGGTTCTGTTGCACCCGCGGACGGCCGCGTCGTGTAATAAAATTGGCTGCGGAGCCACCTCTGTTTCTATTTCCCGGTGCGAGCGAGCAGCGAAACCTGCTGCTTATAGAGCGGAAACTACTGTACCGTTTCACTATCTTGCGTCGTACTTCTCACCCTGCTCCCTCCCGAGTTCTCAGACTAATGCTCAAATCCAACGAAGCGCGAAAGCAATAAACGGAGTCGGTTTAGGAGTCTGTAGTATGACACACGTTGGCACTCCTGTGGCGTGGCGGGGCGACTTACGAGAAACAGAGTCGTAGTCGGGTTGCTTTTGTGAGAGCAGCAGAGCGCCAGGAGTTACCGTAGTGTCAGCCGAAATGGATGTTTAATGCTCTGTGCATTCTGAAATTATCTCGTTACGCAGAATTAACGCAACAGAGAGGAGGCAGCTATTCGGACAACAGTCAGAGCCCCTTGACTAATACCCGCTCGTCAGTGCGCAGAAAGCCAAGTCAGATAGCGTACAAAGTGGAAGCACTTCGAGTGTCAAGTTTTTAAGACGATATTGCCAAATGACTTTCAATAAAGTCCCTGAATTTACCACCTTACGCCTTGCTCAAATTGTACTCGCAACCGAGAGCTGGACGAAACACGAAGTTGAAAGCCCGGAAACATTTAACGAGGCTTGGAATGCCTGTCGAAGAGACAGGTTAGACGCTATAGGAGAACGAATGCTCATTGCGATCTTTAGAGGTCGAAACTGTCACTGATTGCCAAGTTATCTGGACGTGAGTAACCGGTATAGGTGTACTGGAAGTAATCATCAGATGTTTCTACCAGACTTTAGTTTTCGTTGAAACTTTTGTAGAATCATTCAAAGAATGTCTTCGCTTAGTCTCGCGGAAGTATTCGGACCATGCAATATTACTTGACTTTAGCCCACCGAGTACGGACTCGTTGTAGGTGGCGTGGACAGTGATGTGAACCAGTTATTGACATTTTCTCCGGGAACTACGTTGCGCATCTAGTTCGATATCACAACGAAAATCACGCTTCACTTTATCTAGTGTGTCAGTACAGAGGAAGGGATAAGGGTCACGATATCGTCAAAGCCACTATGGTTATGAAAGTTAGTAAAACCATCAGCCAGGCTAGGAGAGTTTTTGTGCTGGAAAGAGTAGGTAAGCAGTTGTTAGCATCCTACGAAGGTATCTTATGAGCGGCATTTAGTTCCAATATTGTGTACATACAGTAATCAAGGGCATTGTTTAAAATCATCGTAAATCACGCCCTGGAGAAATAGCCTATGTGCTGAGTCTAAGTGCATTACGGACGGAAAAGACCCACCATGGTTTAACAACAAAATTTAGAATGTTTCTGAACAATGCTGCTGTTCAGCAACGGAGAATGTAAATGAGTAATTCCATAAAATCAGCTAACCAGTTTAAGGTATAAGAGTTTAATAAAGATCCGTGACCATGGTTTCAACGACTGTAAAACTGTCTTCTTCAGAAGTACAGAGACGTGTTAAGGAATTTTTTTTACGTCGCAGTTAAAAAGAATACTTAAGGATGTGGAAAAGCACTGGATAAAAATATAATAAACAGAATAAAATTTAAACGTAAAAGCACATATTGGCGACTACAAATTTCCGACCAAACAAGCTCCTGTCAAATAGCATGGTATCTATGAACATCATCAAAACGAAGTAAAATCCGTTAAAAAGCATTGCAATTGGAGTTAGGATAAGCGTAAAAATCTTCACACTAAAATATGCATGGAATTAAGACAGCAAAACAGGCAGTATGTGACGGTTGGTCGTAGTGCACGAAATAAGATACATCGGTAGGTGGCGTCTTCTGCGAAAACATATGCGCATAGCAAACATATAAAGTGTAAACTATCAATCCCCACGTTGTATCCAAAAGGGACTAAGAAAATTTTTAGGAAGCAAAATGTGGGAAGAAATGAGTTAGGGAGGAGGAGAGGAAACTTCAAAAATGACATAACAGTAAAAAAAGGATAGTTAAAAAGGGATAAAATAGAGCACTTGCCCGCGAAAGGCAAAGGTCCCGAGTTCGAGTCTCGGTCCGGCACACAGTTTTAATCTGCCAGGAAGTTTCAGGGATAAAATATTTTAGAAGAAAAATATAAATGGTTCAAATGGCTCTGAGCACTATGGGACTTAACATCTGTGGTCATCAGTCCCCTAGAGCTTAGAACTAATTAAACCTAACTAACCTAAGGACATCACACACATCCATGCCCGAGGCAGGATTCGAACCTGCGACCATAGCAGTCGCGCGGTTCCGGACTGCGCGCCTAGAACCGCTAGACCACCGCGGCCGGCAAAATATAAATCTGATGAGAATGAATTACAAGTGTAGGTCTCCAATGAACTGTAATTATATAAACGGGTCAAAGTACCGGCTTAAAATTTTCAAGAAATTGTCGACTCACAAAATGCAGCTGATCACTTACCACGTTATCACAATTAAGACATGCGTGTTTTAAAAATTTTTAGTTCAGCGCATAAGTGCGATTTCCGCCGTTAGTATCCTTAAACAAACTCCTCCCAGATCTTTGGAGGAATGATTAAATGCACACCAGATGTGGAGTTGTGCACATTATCGCCCGTCTTTCCTAGTACAAGGCCTTTATACCTTACTTTGACAGCCCTGCCAATTTGACCCCTATAGTAACAGGGCAATTAAACACCTGAATTAGAAAAGGGATCATTAACGTTGTTAACTGTATGCACAAGGTTTTCCCTTAAGCTTTTGTCAGTGGAGAAGTTTGAACTAAATTCGTATTTATGGGCTAGTAGGCGTTTCTGATACATTTCCGAGGAAAGCAATAGAAATTCGCTTACTGTCCTGTAGGATAGTCCACGTACCGCTGTGCAGTGAGGGTGCCGCTGATGACAACCGAAAGGGTCGTGCCATGAAATGAAATGTCACCCCGGACCATCACCATTCCTGGTTATCGGGCCATATGGTGGGCTACAGTCAGCTTGGTATCCCACCCCTGTCTGGGGCGCCTACAGAGACTTTTTCGCTGCCAGCGGGGCTCTGTTCGCAGCGGGACTCATCACTGAAGACATTTCTACTACAGTCGGTGAGATTCCAGACCAGATGTCCCCGCCATCACTGTAAACAGCTTGTTGTACAGAGCTCAATGGTAGTCGGGGCTAGGTGCGCTGTAAGCTCAGCCCTCTTCCTCTAAGCCGCCTGTTAATGGTGCATGTGGACATTGGAGCAACAGTTGCACGTCGGTTCCGGGGCTATGGTGATTACTGCTTACTCCTCTCGTTTGTTGTCTCTCTAGGTCAACGGCTTCCTTCTTGAAACTATGTTCGACAACGGTTCACCCATTCCTGTGAACATCGTCGAATAGTAGCACAACTCCAGGTGGTGTATCGAGCGATTCACCGATTATACTAACTGGCTTCTTTGAGCTCAACTACAGGTTCTCTCTCAAACACTGACACATGCGTATATTGTTCACGCTCCTGCTTGCGTGGCATAGTTACTGTCCAGCTGCCAAAAGACTTTATGCCCTAGTCTCCTGTTTACTATACTTGACAGCTGCGTGGCAAAACTGCGCTGCCCCACAGTCATCTACTGGCCGCCAAAATGTACAGTTTCAAATTTCTTTCTGATATCTGTATGAATATCACTTTGTGACCAGATTGCCAAGCTTCTTCGTCGGAGCGATGTTTTTGTTCACTTTTGAACTGTATTTGGAGTAACGACTGAATGTTGAGTCATTCTAAAAGAAAAAGAATTCCGAGAGTTCTTCATCAAGAGCATGAAGTTCGTATGGCTACACTTCGCCATACACTAGGTCATTTATAGTGCACTCCTTTTGTTGATCCCACTTCAAGTGCTGGTCACTATTTTTTCTAGAACATTTTTTTTCAAATCTCTTCAAATATTATTTCCTGTGATTTATTAATTCGTTTGTTATTTACTACACTCGCTGTACTTGTACCACCTACGAAATAATGTTCTGAAGATTCATTATGACCATTAATTTGTCGTCTTATCATTTCATAATTTCTAGTAAATGTATCAATGTCAGATTATATCATCATTATTCGTTTATGATTTGCCTTAATATATGGATACCAGAGTAGTTTTAGAACTTCAAATTTTTTTGGTAAAGTCTCATAAATTATACCATTTCTCAATTTTTCTTATTTTACTGCAATCTAAAACATATTATCTAAATTTAATGCTAAAAATATGTAGCATAATCTCTGACATATGTAGCGAAAATTCTGAAATTCTCTGCAGTTTAAACAGCGTAAAACAATAGGCGAAGAGTTGCAAAGTGGTACAATTTACAATCAGGTCTCTATTGTACTACTGGTGTTGCTAAAGGTACTACTGAAAACTTTCTCGACTATAAAAAGAAATACAGAAACTTGGTGAGTATGACCAGTATTGATTTCCAGACTGTTGTGTACGGCTTTGTGCACAACAGTAAGAAGAAGTGGGTTGCAGAGAGGTGCAATAACTGCCGTCGTACGAAAGCTGGACAGGAGCAGAAATGATTAGCGAACAAGTTAACACAGTAAATACAAGATTTACACTGGTTGTATTTCTCCATGTGTAGGTATACTCATAACAAATAATACAGCATCAAATGGAGTCCAGGTCAGCCAATAGCAATTAGAATGAGGCTTTTGGAACCAAGCATGAACGATGGTGTCGAAGACGCGATCAGGCGGCGTCTACACAGCACCACACAGCGAAGAGGATCCGAGCAGGAGTGGGCTGTTTGGCTGCCGCCAGCCATCATGAACTGCTGCGGCATTGGCTACTAGCCACTGGGGGTGTGGCTCAGCAGCTATTTACTATTAGGTATGCCAGATCCCACACAACTACTATTGGCGTCTGACAGAAACTTTCAGTTCCTTGCCATCTTTATGATGGACGATATCGACATGTGATACCACAATGACATTATGAAACAAATTTGATGTCTTAATACATGTTTATCATCTAAAATATTATGCTAATTTTGGACTCATACTCAACTGTTCAACATTACCTAATCATTCATCTGCCCGCATCTCGTGGTCGTGCGGTAGCGTTCTCGCTTCCCACGCCCGGGTTCCCAGGTTCGATTCCCGGCGGGGTCAGGGATTTTCTCTGCCTCGTGATGGCTGGGTGTTGTGTGCTGTCCTTAGGTTAGTTAGGTTTAAGTAGTTCTAAGTTCTAGGGGACTGATGACCATAGATGTTAAGTCCCATAGTGCTCAGAGCCATTTCAACCATTTGAACCAATCATTCAGCTGTGCAGCAATCACAATAAAATAGTTTCTCCATTACATCTACTTTTGCACATAGTAAAGATGTTTTCCATGTGTTTTCATTACTGTTGGAGGATCAGTTAAGGGATTATGATGATAGTTACCACTCAGTATCACTGCAACCATACACAGTTACCTTTGCAGATCTTGTAGAACCAAAACGAAACCACATGTTTCCACGTTTAGATTTTGCCAATTTGTTTTTTTTTTTTTTCAGATTCTTTGTCATCGTGGAGCCACTTCTAACGACCGCCATTGATATCGACCACAGATGATGTTCTGTTTCTTTTTCTTTCTTGTAGAATTGCGGTAGAGTGGATATATTACGCGTTTACTGTCACTCTTCTAATACTGGTTTGTTTTGTGCCAACTGAAGAAATGCATAATTTCTTTTGCTTTGTCTGTATTTTCCTGGGAGTTCTTGTCCGTCCATTCATTTCTTCCACCTCATTTCTAGCATCTGATTCCGGACTGAATTTACTCATAACGAAGTCCAAGTCCTGGAAAACGTCTGGATCCAGTTACCAGAGTCCAGTTTTGGAGAAGATAGTGTCAGCATTTTGTACTGTCACAGCGCTGCCACGTAACTGTCCTGACAGCTCAGCAATCCTTGTTGGACTAATAATGTTTACAAGGTATTGTGAAGCATTTGATAGATGCTTGGTTGTAATAAGCTAAGTTCAAGTATCTTAAGAATTCTACACCTTAAAAATGCTATGTAAGTGATGTGTGGAAGCAGAGAAAAGGAAGTCATACGATTATCTCTAGCTGAAGTTAAAGTTTACTACTTTTTTTATACGTGTTGCATGTCCATCGAAAGTTAATAATACCTTACTGTCAGTATTAGCTTTTGCAGTTTCGATGTATTGCTCCACCGACTCAACAAGTAATTCACTAGTCATCTAGCCACTCTCTGAAATGGCAAGTTTGGTACCTGGTGGAGCTACAGATTTTAAATAATCATTAGAAAATCATTTTCTCTTCAATACTAACATTGAAAGCACATACACACCGGAAACACTGAAAAAAAAACAGCAAAGAAAGGTGCTATTTTTGGCCCTTCCCACACTATTTACAGCCCCCAGTTGTTGCTTCCCTCTTCACGCAATGGTATTTTGAGATTTATGTACCATGGAAAGGCTAGTTCCGTCCATACTGAATATCTGTATCACCTGAAAACCATGTTTGTCCACTAAACCTAAAAAGCTTGAAACAAATTCATTCAAATTCATTACAGCTTCTTTGGTGAAGTCTAATGCTTAGGCTGCCGAAGTAGCTTTTGTCTGGCCCAGAGATAATTCAGGATACTGAGACAAAAAAAAAAAAAAAATAATTTTCAGCCGTACCATTTTGAACCTATGTGTGAACCGTTACACGATAGATAGGCTATTCCACGTCTCTTCCAACACGGTCTTTGGCGTGAAGGGGCAGTGGCATGTTTGCTGCAAGTGGCATTGAGGCAGTGCTTTTCAAAGAGAGGCTGTGAGCGAAGCAACATGGACAGCATAGGTATGCGGGGCAACAGGCTGGCTGTTTGTTCCTTTGCCCTTGTGACTTCCAAGCTTGTCTGGCTGAGCGTCTTCCAAGAATGAGGGACGTGACCTAGAAGCGGGAGTGAACGCACTATTCCGTTGGCCGACCACATTTGGGGGCGAGAGATGCGTCGTCATTGCCCACACATCTCCTGGCGGAAACGGAGAAAGGTGCTGCAACAGCTGACACTATAGGTAAAGACGACATGGCACCTTTTTCAAGTGGCCGAATTTTGAATTATTCACATGGGAAATTTAATTTTGTATTTCGGCCTAAGGTGCACTTGTCTCACCATTCTACACTCCTGGAAATGGAAAAAAGAACACATTGACACCGGTGTGTCAGACCCACCATACTTGCTCCGGACACTGCGAGAGGGCTGTACAAGCAATGATCACACGCACGGCACAGCGGAAACACCAGGAACCGCGGTGTTGGCCGTCGAATGGCGCTAGCTGCGCAGCATTTGTGCACCGCCGCCGTCAGTGTCAGCCAGTTTGCCGTGGCATACGGAGCTCCATCGCAGTCTTTAACACTGGTAGCATGCCGCGACAGCGTGGACGTGAACCGTATGTGCAGTTGACGGACTTTGAGCGAGGGCGTATAGTGGGCATGCGGGAGGCCGGGTGGACGTACCGCCGAATTGCTCAACACGTGGGGCGTGAGGTCTCCACAGTACATCGATGTTGTCACCAGTGGTCGGCGGAAGGTGCACGTGCCCGTCGACCTGAGACCGGACCGCAGCGACGCACGGATGCATGCCAAGACCGTAGGATCCTACGCAGTGCCGTAGGGGACCGCACCGCCACTTCCCAGCAAATTAGGGACACTGTTGCTCCTGGGGTATCGGCGAGGACCATTCGCAACCGTCTCCATGAAGCTGGGCTACGGTCCCGCACACCGTTAGGCCGTCTTCCGCTCACGCCCCAACATCGTGCAGCCCGCCTCCAGTGGTGTCGCGACAGGCGTGAATGGAGGGACGAATGGAGACGTGTCGTCTTCAGCGATGAGAGTCGCTTCTGCCTTGGTGCCAATGATGGTCGTATGCATGTTTGGCGCCGTGCAGGTGAGCGCCACAATCAGGACTGCATACGACCGAGGCACACAGGGCCAACACCCGGCATCATGGTGTGGGGAGCGATCTCCTACACTGGCCGTACACCACTGGTGATCGTCGACGGGACACTGAACAGTGCACGGTACATCCAAACCGTCATCGAACCCATCGTTCTACCATTCCTAGACCGGCAAGGGAACTTGCTGTTCCAACAGGACAATGCACGTCCGCATGTATCCCGTGCCACCCAACGTGCTCTAGAAGGTGTAAGTCAACTACCCTGGCCAGCAAGATCTCCGGATCTGTCCCCCATTGAGCATGTTTGGGACTGGATGAAGCGTCGTCTCACGCGGTCTGCACGTCCAGCACAAACGCTGGTCCAACTGAGGCGCCAGTTGGAAATGGCATGGCAAGCCGTTCCACAGGACTACATCCAGCATCTCTACGATCGTCTCCATGGGAGACTAGCAGCCTGCATTGCTGCGAAAGGTGGATATACACTGTACTAGTGCCGACATTGTGCATGCTCTGTTGCCTGTGTCTATGTGCCTGTGGTTCTGTCAGTGTGATCATGTGATGTATCTGACCCCAGGAATGTGTCAATAAAGTTTCCCCTTCCTGGGACAATGAATTCACGGTGTTCTTATTTCAATTTCCAGGAGTGTAGGTGGGCATCTCTGTAATACTAACGTTAGTAGGGCAGAGTTTGAGGATGCGCTTTTTCCCGGAAATATTGACATAAATTACGTCTGACTAAGCCTACTGAATATCGGATTTTTCTTTGCAATCATCTTCCAGCCAGGCAGTCACCCTACCGTCTACATCCCCCTAGGATGAAGATATTGCTTGAATTCATAGATAAAATGCTCACAGAGAGGGTGATAAGGTCATCTACCTCGCTGTATGCGTCACCGATATTTCTGGTACCTAAGAATATTGGGGTGGGAGTTTCAGATCCGTTGTGAACCATCATGTCCTTAATCACAAAATAATCTTGGACCCTGTCCATCTTCCTAATCTACATGGGTGTTTATCGTGGTTTTTCAGGGCTCGTTATTTTCCCGTTTTCGATTTTAACCAGGCTTATTACCGAATTCCCCTTTCCGATGAAACCAAATCGTCCGATCCACGCAGTTGAGGCGCCATGTCACGGATTGCGCATCCCCTAGCGCCGGAGGATCGAGTCCTCCCTCGGACATGTGTGTGTGTGTGTGTGTGTGTGTGTGTGTGTGTGTGTGTGTGTGTGTGTGTGTTGCTCTTAGCGTAAGTTTGTTTAGGTAGTGGTACGGACCGATGACCTCAGCTGTTTGGTCCCTTAGGAATTCACGAAAATTTAAACATTTGATTTGCGGCCATTCCCTTTTGCACTGATTAGGACATGTGAATTCAACCGGGTGCCTTTCGGCCTTTTTACCGGGATGCAGATCCTTCTAGATTACCCGAGTCTGCGATCGGAGATCTCAAGTCCGTCTGTAACTCAAATGGCTCTGAGCACTATGTGACTTAACTTCTGAGGTCATCAGTCGCCTAGAACTTAGAACTAATTAAACCTAACTAACGTAAGAACATCACACACATCCATGCCCGAGGCAGGATTCGAACCTGCGACCGTAGCGGTCGCTCGGTTCCAGACTGTAGCGTCTAGAACCGCACGGCCACTCCGGCCGGTGTCTGTAACTATTCGGATGATGCTGTCATTGGCAGTGTCACCTTCTCCAAATATCTGGAATATTTGCGACTGGTTCTCGATAGTGTAAGGCGAATGAGGCTAACAGTCAAATCATCTAAAGTTACCTTAGTTCGTCGTGAAATATCTTTTCTGGGACATCTAGTCTCGGCTAAGGGAGTCAGGCTTTATCATTTAGGTTCTGACCTATTTAGAGTTTCCGCCCTCCTAAGACTAAGAAAGGGGTAGTTCGTTTCATTGGAATGACTAAATTCTTTCAAAAATTTATTCCGAAGCTTGCTGGGCTAGACACACTTTGTATGGACCGACAACCAGCAGGCTGCGTTTTATGCACTTGAGATACCTTTGACTAATGCTCTTGTTGTGGCCATTTCTCACTTCAGTCAACCCTTCTTGGTTGATAACTGTGCCTCCAAACGGGTTGCCACCGTGTTGCTACAGGACCACGGTGGCGAGTGGAGGCCCTTAGCCTAAACCGCTGGCGACCTATCTCCAGCTAAGAAGAAATACTATACATACGTTTAGGAAGCGCTGTCTGTCCTCTTAGGTCTAGAGAAATTTTAATATTACCTCTAACTCCGGGAATTCACACTGGAGCCGGACAACCAGGTCCTTAATTGGGTTTTGACTCGCCAATGTAAAACTGGGCGTATTGCAAGGTGGGAGGTTTGAATTTCCACCTTCCGCTTCAATATGCACCACATTAGGGGATGCGATAACGTTGCAGATGCCTTGAACAGAATGTTCGAAGAGGAGGAGGGTTTTTTCCCCCATGATGCCGATGAGGTAGAAGGTCTTGTTAATTCAGTGCTTTCCGCGGTTCCGGCATTGTCTGCTGGTCTTGTGCAACAACAAGAGCAGGGCCCCAAGTCGGGCTCCATTAGGTAGCAGTTGAGAACAGGACAGCAAATTCACTGGTATGAACTGGAGAAGGACATTCTTTGCTGCCGTGAGCGGCAGGATGAAGAGCTTAAAATCTGTCTGCCTGCCACACATGTACCGGCTTTTCAACCTTTATCGTAATCCTCTTATGGGGGGGCGGGTTGTAAAAATGGTTCATTACGAAGTTTATAGAGAATCAGTCTTGGCTCTCCCCACACACAATTCGCGAATGGAACAGAGTAAAGAGAAGTGTATCGGGGGCATCCTCAGCCAGATGTTGATGTAGATGATGTAGATGGTTCAAATGGCTCTGTACACTGTGGGACTTAACTTCTGAGATCATCAGTCCCCTAGACTTAGAACTACTTAAACCTAACTAACGTAAAGACATCACACACATCCATGCCCGAGGCAGGATTCAAACCTGCGACCGTGGCAGCAGTGCTGTTCCGGATTGAAGCGCCTAGAACCGCTCGGCTACAACGGCCGGCGGGGAGTCATCTGTGGGCATATGAAACCTTTCACAAGATCCATGAGTCCCTAACCTGGCCCACTCTTTGTGATGCTAGGAAAATATTTAATCAGTGTCGGGAATGCAAGGTGAATAAGATGAATTCCAATGGGCGATGGCGGTTGCTTCAATAGACTCTAGCGAAGGTCACCATGTAGCGTCTTTTTATTGATTACGTCGGTCCCCTTACGTGGAACCATTGTGGGCAGTGGTGGTTGATGGTTTTACTCGGTTCAGCTGGTTGCTCCGCAAAAGTGGAATTAGCGGCGGACCTTATTACCCCCAAAATTCGTTCACGGAATGAGTTAAGCATAATCTAAAGTATTCTGTGACTGTCTCCCACTCTGAGCCTCAAATTAAAAAGGAGTTTTCTTTACCGTGGCTGCACCTAGCGAGGCATGAGGCTCTCAGAGCTTCCCCTGCTTCAGTCATGTTTGCCTATCCCCTGAATTCCCCTTTATCAAATATCTTGTCCATACACGATTTTTTACCCAATGATATTAGTCCTCAGTTAGTCAAGGATAACTGGCGTAGAGACAGGGCAAATATTAAGAGTGACCACAAAAGGGAAGTGGACCAGAGTAACTGAGGGCGACGTCCGTGAATATAGTCAGGTCTCTTCCACGTACACAAACTTCTTAAACTAAGTGTTATCGATGATTAAATTATGTTCTGTGCAAAATTTCATCAGACGGCTTCCTCTTTCATTCCTTTTCCCCAGTCCATATTCACCTATTATTTTTCCTTCTTTCTCAGTACGCCGTCACGATTAAATTTTCGTCTCCTTTAACTATGCGAATAATTTCTTTTATCTCATCGAACATTCCTTCAATCTTCTCAACATGTAAACTTGTACTACTGTGATCGTAGGTGTAGGCTCCAAATCTATCTTGGCTACGATAATGCTTTCACTATGCTTTTCGTACTAGCTTATACACGTCACGGTTTTCTTATTTATTATTAAACCTATTGCTGTATTACCCCTATTTGATTTTATATTTATAACCCTGTTGTCACCTGATTGGAAAGACTGTTCCTCCTGCTACAGAACTTCACTAATTCCCACTATATATAACTTCAGCCTACTGATTTCCATTTTTAAATTTTCTGACGTGCCTGCCCCATTAAGGAATCCAACATTCTACGCTCCGATCCGTAGAATACTAGTTTTGTTTCTTCTGATGACGACATCCTCCTCAACAAGTCCCCACCAGAAAAATCGAATGGGAGACTACTTTTCCTCCAGAATATTTGACCCAAGAGGACGCCATCATCATTTAACCACACAGTACAACTCCGTGTCGTCGGGAAAAATTACAGCTGTAATTTCTCCTTGCTTTCTACCATTCGCAGTACCAGCGCAGCAAGGCCGTTTCGGTTGATGTTACACGGCCGTATAAATCAATCAATCAGACCCCATGCAACTAAGGGAAAGGCTGCTGCCGCTGTTCAAGAACCACACGTTTGTCTGGCCTCTCAATAGATACTCTTCCATTGTGGTTGTACCTATAGTACAGCTATCTGTATCGCCGAGGCACACAAGCCACCCCAGTGACGGTAGCATCTATGGTTTTGGCGGGGAGCGGTTGGGGTCTATCATGGTAGACCTATTGTGAAATACAGTTATTTATGGCATTCTTGAGTGTTATACTTAATTATTAAGTACCTTTGAAGACATTGTTTTAGGTATTATCTATAATTGTTCTTTAATTGTCTTATCTAACTTAACGGTTTGGTCTTACGCCAAGGTCCTATTGACCGAATTGGTAAAATTACTTTCCTTGAGCAGCATTAGTAAAAATCTTGATATGAACGACGTTCAATCCCTATTTCGCCAGCTCCTTCCACGACCACGCAACCTTAGGCTAGTAGCGTGTACCAACGTGTGGTTTCATATGCTTATGATAAACCAAACTTAGCTGTTAGAGATCAACTCGGGAATTCCCAAACATGTGGGATTCAAGTAGCAGATTGTGAGCCAGCGGTTTATCCACAGGCCCCACGTGTAGGTTCAAATGGTTCAAATGGCTCTGTGCACTATGGGACTTAACTTCTGAGGTCATCAGTCCTATTGAACTTAGAACTACGTAAACCTAACTAACTTAAGGACATCACAAACATCCAGGCCCGAGGTAGGATTCGAACCTGCGACCGTACTGGTCGCGCGGTTCCAGACTGTAGCGCCTAAAACCTCTCAGCCACTCCGACCGGCCACAGGTGGGTCCATACCACGTCCAGCTATCGTCAAACCATCACATGATTTCACATTTTATTCCCCAACTCCCTCTGTCACATTTTATGGTCCATCCCTCCCTCCAAAATGGGCCTCACAACATCGTACGTCGTGCATGTTTCGTTTATATGCCAGCATCGGCATTTGGGAGAGCATCAGTTGCCCTCTCAGTAGCCCCTGACAGTAAAGCAGAATTACAATATTAGTTTATGTCTACTTGTTCTTCTGTATAGTTATATAGCAGCAAAAAACAACAAACAAAGCAAGCAGTGACAATATCGTATTTTCATTTCATTATCGGTGCTTGCAATAAAGACGTACTAGTTTTAAAAGGAATGCCTTTGTCGAACAAATGAATGTGACAAGTACACCCATTGTTGCACGCGGCGGGTCCATATAATGAAGTATTTTGCCATGACTGTATTACGTGAAGAGCACAGTGCGCGCGCTTAGTTTAAAATTGATGATTTTAAGAAGGGCATTGCAATGACTGAGTTGGGCTTGTACGTATGTAACGTAGTTCTATATTGAAATTCTTACATGCAGCAGACAAAAAAACACACCACCGTGAATGTCATTTCAATAACAAGTGGCTGCAGGAAACAGAATACAGGGTGGCCTTCGAAACAATATGAATATATGGGATAGAGGGAAAGCGGTGAAAGCATCATGCGAGTACCAGGACTCATATTGGTAAGGTGGGTCATGTGTTAAGAAACTCCACTGTTCAGAGGGATTACGTGCCAGTGGGAACCAGGTAGTAAGAGCAAGTGTCAGCAACGTAAGTAATATATACGTGTCATGGAGTGAAACATCATCACAGTTACCCTTTCACAAGACTGCGCAATTGCTATCTCACTTTTTTATTCTAGATTCGAAACTATGATCCAAAGTTCACTCTGGCCGGACTGAAGCTGAAGCTATTATAGAAAACGTATTCGCTTCACATTCTCTGCAATAAATTCTGAAAAAAATTGCTACAACTCCATTCTCTGTTGTATGTGATGCTTCAAATAAAGGAATTATGAGATTATTTTCAGTTGTTATCCGGTACTTCGAACACGATATGAAAACGACTTAGACGGCCGTGGTGGCCATGCGGTTCTAGACGCTGTAGTCTGGAACCGCGCGACTGCTACGGTCACAGGTTCGAATCCTGCCTCGGGCATGGATGTGTGTGATGTCCTTACGTTAGTTAGGTTTAAGTAGTTCTAAGTTGTAGGGGACTGATGACCTCAGATGTTAAGTCCCATAGTGCTCAGAGCCATTTGAACCATTTTGAAAACGACTTCAACTGTTATAGATTTTTACGAAGAAACATCAGCTTCTATAGCCAAGGAGCTTAAGAATAGTCTTTCAACACCGCAACTAGCGGTGCAGACAACTGTTCCGTTAATAAAGAGAAAAACCAATCTGTTACTGTGGAGTTGAAAAAAATCCTGGAAGCACCACATCGTATTGGAGACATAGTCACATGCATATGCTACACAATACTGCGAAATATGGACTAAAACTACTGTCATAGGATGTTGAATCGTTAGTGGTTAAGGTGTTTAATGAGTTTCTTCGAGCGCGAAGATGATGAGCGAGGTGAGGAAGTTTTTTGAGCTCGTGCAGTCAGAGTACTCCACACTACACCGGCATGTGCCTACACGATTTTTGACTTTTTTTCTGTTGTAGATAGATTGCTCCAGAACTGTCCATTCTTAAAGTCCTATTTTCTAAGCCATGGTGAAGATAATACTGCCAAACTTACACAGGCACTCGTAAGCCTTGAAAACGACAGTGAAGAGGACGATGAGGTAACACTCGCAGAGATTTACATTTATTTTGTTCACAACGTCTTGCATTTATTTAATGCAAAGATAAAACACGTGGAAAGTGATTATTCGTCAATAACTGAATATATTCTGCAGTCTTCAAATTGTATACGGAAATTAGCAGTAGACAAAGAAATAATTTCTTTAGACTCAAGAAATTGCAAGAGCTGAAGAAACGTCCGCTACATGATCGAGCAATATTTGTCAGAGAACTTCAGCAAGTCAATACTAAGATTATGGAATTTCTAGAAAAATGGTTTAACTTCAGAGAAGATTCAATTTCTAATCTGAGCTCTCAGTTAAATCTTGAAGAGTCCGCTAATATGGAGAACATAGTGAAACAGATTACGTGCACTGAACGTCTTGCCATTCATTAAGGACTAAACATACTCAAACATTTCAAACTAATGGGTGACATTTTTTAAGAGATTCAAAGCACGTAATTTGCTGAAAGTTGAACGCGTACTGGTGGTGCCACGATTCATTGCGTTTGTGGACCGGATTTTCCGTGTGATGTTAAATATCAGGAGCAATGAAAGAAACGGTCTGAAAGTGTGAAATGGTGAAAGCAGATCTATCTGTGAATTTCAATTACTATATGAAATGTGCTGAATTTATCAAATCCAACAATGGGAAAGAATTTACAGCTGTGAAGTCAGAAAGGAACTTCAAAATATATTTAGCAAAGGAACTAGAGGCTGGAATAAATGGCTGGAATCACAGTACTAACAGTGATTATCACGTTAAATAAATGCGTGCTTCCTGTTGCAGCAGCTATGATGTATGTATAGTGTAGCGTGTTGTGAATAATAACACTAATAATAATATTTCGATCTCCGGTTTTGGCTCCAATTAAAGTTGGCAACACTATATTAGAGGTAACTGCAAAGATATTGTGAGTAAAATAATAAATACTTCAATTCATAGACTACAGAAGGAAGTGCAAAGTGCCTGGAAATGAACGATATATGATGATTATAATTTACGTTCCAGTTTCAAAACGCTATATAAAGAGAACCACTGCTCAAAATGAGGTCATATTTAATAGTAATATTATCGAAAAAGGAGGAAACGTTATGGAAACAAATTTTAACGAAGATTTTACCATTAGATGGTACTGTAAGCGTCGGAATGCTAATGGGTGTGGCTGCGCAAGACAGATGACTCGCAGTACGATGCTTGAGTTGTGAGTATCTCATTAAACAGGCCGTACAGTGCAATGGGCAAGCCCACGTAAGTTTGGCATTTAACAGTTGTGGCACTGTTAGTTAGGAAGGCCCTTCCACCGCGGAAAGGTCGTGCCGCATCCGATGGGGAAAATCGTTTTTTTTTTTTTAATTGTCCTGAAGCCAAAAACCACACAAAAGCTATAATTACAACTGCTTCTAATTGTCCTGCGGAAAGAAAGATAAAAAACAACAATGAAATAGTTTTTAAATCGTCACGCAGGCAAAAACAGCATAGAAAGCAACAAAGAAATTGGTTTTTAATTTATGTTTAACTGATCCAAGATATATTCAATATGGTGTCCATGGTTTTCTGCCACAGTTTGAAATCGAGAAACAGCATTCTCCACAGCAAATCAGTTTCGCAAGGGGCCACGCACGTGCAGACTGTGCTCTACCCAGTGAATGCCTTCAGTTCAGCTACATTCGTAATTGGGCCACTGAGCACAACATCCTTCCCCACGCCATAGGTCACACGGATTAACATCAGATTATGTGGGTGTTGGGAAATATCGACTTATAACTCTAGCGTTTCCAGAGTGCTTCTGCAGCGGCTGCTGAATGGATGTGCAATGTGCGGAGGAGTGCCATCTCGCATAAAAATGACCTACCCACACATTCGCACTATTGAAGGGTTGGAAGACGAAGTAAATATTCCTGAATTCCAATCAAGAACAACTGCCAAGATGAGCAACATAGAAGTAGATATCCTCCGTGCAAAAAAGCAGCCTAAATCAATAAAGACAAGGCCTCCTGTCCAGAATGTATACCAGTCAGGTTCCTCTCAGAGTATGCTGATGAAATAGCTCCATATTTAGCCATTATATACAACCTCTTGCTCACAGAAGGATCCGTACCTAAAGACTGGAAAATTGCTCAAGTCACACTAATACCCAAAAAGGGAAGTATGAGTAAACCGCTGAATTACAGGTCTATATCACTAACGTCCATTTGCAGTAGGGTTTTAGAACATATACTGTATTCGAACATTACGAAGTACCTCGAAGAAAACGATTTATTGACATGTAGTCAGCACGGATTCGGAAAATATCGTTCTTGTGAAACACAACTAGCTCTTTATACTCATGAAGTAATAAGTTCTATCAACAGGGGATGTTAAATTGATTCCATATTTTTAGATTTCCAGAAAGCTTTCGACACCGTTCCTCACAAGCGTCTTCTAACCAAACTGCGTGCCTACGGAATATCGCCTCAGTTGTACGACTGGATTCGTGATTTCCTGTCAGAGAGGTCACAGTTCGTAGTAATAGACGGAAAGTCATCGAGTAAAACAGAAGTAATATCCGGCGTTCCCCAAGGAAGTGTTATAGGCCCTCTATTGTTCCTGATCTATTTTAACGACATAGAAGACAATCTGAGTAGACATCTTAGATTGTACATGATGCTGTCATTTACCGTCTTGTTGAGTCATCAGATGATCAAAATGACTTGCAAAATGATTTAGATAAGATATCTATATGGTGCGAAAAGTGACAATTGACCCTGAATATTCACGTGAGTACTAAAAGAAATCAGCTAAATTTCGATTACGCTATAAGTCACACAAATCTGAGGGCTATAAATTCAACATCACATAGATAATATTGTGGGTACAGCAAACGAAAGACTGCGAATCGTTGGCAGAACACTTAGAAGGTGCAACAGGTCTACCAAAGAGACTGCTTACAATACTCTTGTCCGCCCTGTTCTGGAGTATTGCTGTGCTGTGTGGGATCCGCATCAGGTGAGACTGACGAATGACATCGAAAAATTACAAAGAAGGATAGCTTGTTTTTTATCGTCGCAAAATAGAGGAGATAGTGTCACAGACATGATGCATGAATTTGAGTGGCAATCATTAAAACAAAGGCGTTTTTCGTTGCGACGGGGTCTTCTCATGAAATTTAAATCACCAGTTTTCTCCTCCGATTGCGAAAACATTCTGTTGGCACCCACCTACATAGAGAGAAATGATCATTAGCATAAAATAAGAGAAATTAGGGCTCGCACCGAAAAATTTAAGTGCTCGTTTTCCCCGCGTGCCGTTCGAGAGTGGAACGGTAGACAGACAGCATGGAGGTGGTTCATTGAATCCTCTGCCAGGCACTTTGTTGTGAACAGCAGAGTAATTACGTAGATGTAGATGTAGATGGAATGACGGTGGGGTACAAAAGACTCGGTTTACCAGTGACGGTACAAGTAAAAACCCCGCAGGACCCACCTCCCGGAAAAGATGTTGCTGACGATAAACGATGCCGTCAACCCGCACCACACAGGTACCTCGGCAGAAAGAAGTGGTATCGGTTGTGCGAGCGGATTTCTCGTTGCCTATATTCCGCAGTTCTGTGCTTTGACATGTTTTGAGAATGTAAACTGGATGCACATGTCTACTGAATTTTCCACTTGCATAGAGCGAGAAATTCTAGAACAGATGTTTGTGATACTAGCAGTCAGCGTGAAGCAACTCCTGAATCTGCATGTTTACACATTATATCTTGACCCCTCCTACAATGCTTCTACTGGCTTCAGATTGGTAGTTTTCCTCCCTCTGCCATACTGCCTTGAGTGTCTGAAACTTCTGCACATCTACCGGGGCACGGTCATTTTTCCTGTTAAAAAACTTTACCAGCATTGCGCAATTCAGCTTTCAGACAGAATGCCGAGCGTTTCAGTCGCAAACTGAGGAATAGCTGTTTACCCTGCATCTTTTATGTTGCATGTTCTGCCGCTTACAGCGCCACCTGGTGGTAAAATTTTCGTTATTTTTTTTTTTTGTTTGTTTCCATAACGTTTCCCCATGCTTCAATAATATTATGTTCAATTTGACGTCGTTGTGAGCAGTGGTCGTTTCTTACAGACTTTTTAAATTGGAACTTTAATTATAATCTCCCTGTAAGTCACTTAAAACTGTAATCAACAGCATAGAAAGAGAGGGCTGAAGTCAAATGGATATAGGAGAAATGTGAATGAGTCGAAATGGCACAGGCAGAATACTCATTCCCAAAATTCAGACTAACTAAAACTGAAGGCACTAACATTAAGACAAATTCCGTTTCTTACCGGTGAGGAAATATCTAATAGATGGAAAGCACACATGAAGGTCCTGTGCGTGCCAGAAGGAACTGTCTAACTACAACGTAAAAGGAGAAGCTGCTGTGAAAGCCTTGAATCAAACAAGGGAGAATAACATTGTTTCGTAGGTGTTAAATTCATTGGAGGGTTCGACAATCAAAGTAAGTCTGTACTCTAAAGTATATAACCCACTCTGCCCAAACATCGCATCGGCAGATAAATATCAGGGTCATGCCACAATCAGCTTCACAGCTGATGTTTCGAAGATAGTGAGTGGCATAATAGCGAGGAAAATTGAGGATAAATTGGGATTTAGGGAAGGTAAAAGCATCAGAGAGATGGTTCTGCGTTCACTTGATAACGGTAGAAAATGATAAGAAAAGTCAACTTATTATTATACAATTACTGACCCAGAAAGAGTGTTAGTGAATGTGGAGATGTGCAACTTGCATGACTGAAAGAACTATCGCTTGTAATGGACGCTATGTATGATAATTGGAATTATGATTTCGACAGTATGTGTGTAGACGTTAGAAACCACAGTTTCTGATATTTGAAAATAAATTGCAAAAGCGTCATGGAACTCCCCTTGAACTATTGTTATTTAATATTTTCCCAGTCTGTAACATTATGACCTAAAAATAAAGTCTTAAATTACGGCAGTATTGATTAGAGCACGCAGTCACGATTGCTAATAATTATTTAAACAAAAAACTTTTTAATATAACATGTTTTCAAAACAGACTATAAAGTATAAAATAATTTCTCCGAGACCCATATAGATTCTTAACCCCAGACAGACACTTCCGGGCTAAGTTGCCGTGGTCGATCTGTAGAACTTCTACAGATCGACCACGGCAACTTAGCCCGGAAGTGTTTACTGATGAAGACGCCGACCGTGAAAGCCTACATGGGATGACCCATACAGACAGTCCTGAAAATTTCTGCTTATGAATTTTTGATGGCTTTCTAAAGACTTGTAGAACTCAGAAGGAAAACTATGGTCGTAGGCAATAGATAATAGTAACGAAGTGAGCTATTCATTCATCAGTTACGTATTGCATTCGCCTTACATTTTTCGTCTTAAATTTTACAAGTATTTTTATAGCTGTTAAAAATCGACAAACACAAATTTTCGTCACTACCTGTATAGGATTAAGAATCTGTGTGGGGCTAGAATGAACTATTTTATACTTTTAATTTGTTTCAAGGCGTGTTATATTAAAAAGTTTTTTATTTAAATAATTATTTTCTACTCTTTAGTCTTTGTGTCAAATTTTTCAGTCGATTTGAAACATTTAGATGAGATTACAACAGAGACGAGTGATAAATTTCAGGTTTATTTATTCCAGTTTCACTTCACCCAAGTCAACCAAGACACTGGCCGCGCGGGGTAGCCGCGCGGTCTGAGCGTCTTGCCACGGTTCGCCCCCCCCCCCCCCCCCTCCGTCGGAGGTTCGAGTACTTCCTCGAGTATGTGTCTGTGTGTTGTCCTTGGCGTAAGTTAGTTTAAGTTGGATTAAGTAGTGTGTAAGCCTAGGGACCGATGACCTCAGCAGATTGGTCCCATAGGAACTTACCACAAAAAAAAATTTCTAACTTTTTTCCTCCTATGGTTATCTCAAGAAAAGACCTGGGAGTTTAAGGATTGGAGAGGAGCTAGCTCATACACCAACAACAAACGCTCTTACCAGGAAACATTCGCAAGGGAAACAGGAAAATTTGGTAAAGTCAATGGTACACAAAGTGTCCTCCGACACCCACCACACAGAAAAGCTGGTTAATATTGCATTCTCGTCGAGTTCTCAGCTATTTTGAATGTCTGATGCCTCTGACTAATCGGGAAATGATCTGACGTCATCTACATCTACATCTATACTCTGCAAACCACTGTGAGATTCATGGCAGAGGGTACGTCTCATTGTACCAGTAATTACCAGTTACTTACCGTTCTTTTCACGTATGGAGCTCGGCAGAAGTGCTTGTCTGAATGCCTTGTGTGCGCAACAATTATTCTAATCTTGCTCGCTCAACCCCTATGTGAGCGATATGTAGCGTTTTGTACTATATTCCTAGAGTCACCATTTAAAGCTAGTTCTGGAAACTTTGTTAATAGACTTTTGGGATATTTCAAGTCTATCTCCAATGGTAGTGGTGAACAAAGTAACTACTTTGACACGCCGGACAAGAAAGCGAGTTAAAATCGAAGCGAAGTTACAAGTCTCTAGTTCGTCAGGAAGTTAGTTTGAAATCAATTGCAGAATTTATACCGAACAAACAGACGAGAAAGCGACTTAATGAAAACGTGTGAAAAAGAAAGAATATGGTCAACGGCAAGTGGAACATCGGTGCGCAAGTGCACCTACTTTCTTTGCAGCGAAGGCGATTCGTGATGGAACTGTTATTTTGTTTCTGCGGTAAATCGTCTTCTTGCAGACTGCAGGGCGCAGTAAATAAAATGGTTCACTTTGTTTATTTTGTTTTGTTCGGATCGGTCATATCGCTGTCTCATCTTCATTCAGTCGATCTTCCAATTTTTTCTATAATCGAACAACGAAGCATTTCCTGTATGTTAACTTCCGGGAGAAATTAGCGGGCATTCTACGAGTCTTGTGTTTAAAGGTTCTTTTATGCATGTTGCATAAAACATGCATGTTGTTCCTTTTTTCATGATACTGAGTTCTTAATACAGATAGAGTTATTGATATGGACATTAGAGTTTGCAGCTGAGCTTCGATCAGCTCCTGCCTTTGCAAGATTTATATTACTTTCCAGCTGTGCATTTTACTGTATTGTTACACATATTTCCTACATTTAAATCTTCTTGAACTTTTGTGATTCTTGTTGTAGCCATGTGAGCTTCATATTTAAGTTGGGACTAATATAATGAATGCCTTACAAGCTGAATGGAGATTTGCAATAACACATTCACTACATAAAAACGGTAGTAAAACTCTCTATTATCTCCATCTTGACGGTGCCCATAAGGTCCTTTGAAAGGCACTTTTAAGCGAATCTGAAATAATATTTGATTCACAGTTAGGGGAGTATCAAGAAGCCCTTGGGGACACATTACAAATTAGGAAAATCAGAAGCTTCAAATATGTGCTAACATTTGTAGATTTTAAAAAAGCATTCCATTTTCTAACATAAATATGTTACTAAACACTTTAAGAGTCTGGACTAGATAACGAAAAATCAGTGGTAATTGTAGCCACTTCTACCAACACGTCAAAAATAAGTTATTCACGTGAGGGGGCACTGTCAGATGGTTAGACAATGGAGGAAGGCCGTAAATACTAAGGGTATTCTAGTAGGAGGAAATCCAAACGTGATCACTGTAGATATTCTAATATTTACAGGTGACATGGCACATAACAACACAATATCTAAAATTGATAGTTTTAATTATCTAAGAGAATCTATATCAGACAATAACAAGGAAAAAATAGCAATACAGACTCAAATACATAAAATGGAGGTGGCCTTTCAAATAACACATATAATTTATCCTGGAACACAGAACCACCACAATGAAACAGCACTCAGAAACAGCTGTATGCATCGGGAACTGCTAAACTGACTACAAATGGAGAGTTCGGAAACTTAGAGAAAATTACTAAGAAAAATACTGGGGCCAAAAAGCGACTGTCAACCAGATTATGGAGTAAGGTACAATATAGAACTCTACCTGATAGGTGAAAAGCTAGCAGATTTTGTTTTGTATTTATTTATTTCTCATGTAAAGACCTGCTACCTTTCGTTATACAACGGGTCATATATTTTGTGATATTACCATACAGTTTCAGTTTTCTCACTTTTTTGAGAACTTTACGAAAGCATAAAGTAAAAATATATAATTTTGATTAAACTTTTTACTGCCTTTTATAATTATAAACAAGGAGATCAAAACTCTATGGCCTTATATGCTGAATGAATAAGGGAAAATAAAAGTTGTACAAGATAAACAAATAAAAATTTTTGCAGCCAAGGTCGAGACCTGAAACATATTTATTTCTTCACTGACCTGTTTCCACAGAGTGTAGCTGTCATCTTCGGATCGTCTGGAAATACCGTTGCCTCTACATATATATCATAGTCCTCTAGCCACCTAATGGTGTGTGGCGGAGGGTACTTCTGTACCATTATCTGAAGTCCTCCAACCGTGTTCCACTCGTGAATAGTGCGTGGGAATAATGATTGTCAGTAAGCTTCTGCATTGGCTCTAACTTCTCCAATTTTCTCCTCGTGGTCAATAGATGTATGTGGGGGGAAGTAATATGTTGTCTGACTCCTCCTGAAAAAAGCTGCCCCGAAATTTCAGTAGTAAATCTCTCTGTGATGAACGAGGTCTCTCTTGTAACGTGAGCCAGTGGAGTTACTGTGCTCTCCTTATTGTTATGCGATTCGTGCACAGTAATACTAATTCCAGGGGATCTGTGGATGACAGACAGCCTCTGTAGAAACCGATCATTGAGGAAATAAAAAAGACTCGACCCTGGGTGCAAAATTTTTTTATGACAAAATAACTGAACAAATCATTGAGTTACCAATGCAAAATCACACGGCTGAGAAAGGTATGATGAGATACCAAAAATGTTGGGGGTCGGCACGGGCACAATAAGAAACAATGCACTTTGTAAAGAGGCGATATAGGAAGCAGGCTATCAGGACAGGAAAGAATCAAGACTTCAGGGAAGGTGGACACCCTCTAAATGGGTCGTTGGAAATTTGAAACAAGTGTAGACTTAGAGTGTATGCCATGTTGGCCTGCAAGCGTGTGGACAAAAGACGTAGGGTTTATGTAGCGTCCCAGCTTCTCTACGTGTGTTAAGACAAAGCATAGGCAAGTGCATAGTTCAGGGCAGCCGCTGTCGTGGCTTCAGCCTCGCTGCCAGGCGCCGGAACCCCTCCGCCTGCGCACCCTGCCATGGAAATGTGCAGACCAGTGCGTGGACCGCCAATTGCGTAGCGCATCGGCGGCATCCGGACAGTTCCTCTGTCAATGAGTGTCTGCATGCGCGGAGGGTGAAATTCACTTGAAGCCACACTCGAGCGTGAGCGTAGCGAACTGTGTTTGCGAGCGCACAAACAAGGTTACCACCGGCAACGGGATGCCTGTCGAATGTTCGTCCTTCGCCGAGTACGTACTCCACAAATTCCAACTCTGGCACAGACAGAACACATTGCAGTAGCGGTTAACATGGGCAGCGGTAAGACGGCCTTTGTGACTGCGTTCTCTGGCAGAGCACAGATGAATTTCCCGTCCGTATTCCCAGACTAAATTGGCCATGGTTTCTGACCGATAACAGTATGATGGATATAACCGAATGGATTAAAATATCCTTTTATGTTGCGCTTGCCGTTACTGCGCAATTTCGGCCGTCTAGTGAACTTAAAATAATTGTCTCAAATAACTTAACAGGTATAACATACTCAAAACACAAAATATAAACAACTATTACTTGTTTAGTCGAAAGGAGCGTTTGTCAAGTCATACGAAGGCAAGAAACATAGTCACTTGTCCATGTGCGCAAAAATTTAAAGCAGCTCGTGTAGAATTAAAAATGGCAGCCATACAATAAAGGAGAAAATCACATAATAAAACATTTTACCTCATTCCCGGAAAATTCAAGACATGGCACCAAGTGTTCCCTTTGCGGCGTAGCAGAGCATTAAGTGGTGCAAAAACGTACTGGGTTATGGGCAGTAACGCTTTTCGCCAAAATGATCAGATCTTAGTGGCAAGGTAGCTCTATGTGTCGTTATCTCTACTAAAGGAAAAAGGTGATTTACAAGTTCATGTAATGTGTGAATTGCAGGAAGGGAAGGAATGATTAATAAAACAGCTATTCTTAATGGAGTAAAATCTTCAGACGTTAAAACGTTAAAATAACTTCGGGTCTGTTCTAAGGGGCTGTTACTGGACCATTACTTTTCTCAACCAAGTGCATTTCGTCGTTAAGTTCTATGGCGATCTTCGTGAATGATGCTATCACATACAGAGAAGTCACACCGCTAGGAACTTGTACTCAAACGCAGGAAAACCTGCAGAGTTACTTAATATCTTAGTTGTCTGTGCGATAAATCATACTCACCATATACTTTACGACTTGGAACGGGTCAACGGAAATGACAAAGACTACACACACTCACAAACATGGCGACATGGTTGCCATTCACAGGTTACTTCTGTATAAACGACTAATTACTTCTATCAGGCATTCGTCTATGTTGTAGAAGTTTAAGAATAAACATTTTTGATCTTTATTTGAAAATATCCCTGCTATGTGTCAGATATTTTGTTTCTTAGGCTCGTGTGTCAAAGAATTTTACAGCTGAATATCTGACTCCTTTCCGTGCCGCTGCTAGATTCATACAGATCGTTTTCCCTTCGAGTGTCGTACCCATGAATATCTCCATTACTCTCAAACGCAGATGGATTCCTGATAAAAAAGCTGATAAGTGGATAGATGTAACGTGAAGTTATTGTCAGTATTTGTTGCTGCCTAGAGAGATGGCTGCAAGTTTTGTGTGTTTGACCCCAACACGCAATTCGAATTACTCTTTTGTATAATGATTAGCTTCTGCCTACAGAATACAGGATAATACATAATACAGAACGCATCACTGAATGAAAGTATGCAAAATGTATTAACTTACTGACTTCTGTCTCATCAAAACTGGCAGTATTTCTCATGGCAAAAGTAGTCTAATCTAAAAGTTCTAACCGGCCTGCTCTATGATTTTTCCGGTTTAAGTTTTCTTAGGGTTTTCTACTCTACTTTTTAGTTATTGGTCGTATGCTTGGTTAGTAGGTTGTGCAATATGTTTGACGGTACAACACTGAATGTGCTGTGCTTTTTCAAAGTTCGAAGCTAGCTCATTTGTGCAAAACCATTCAGTAACTTTCAAAAACAAACATGGACTATTTTCTCTTATTGATGATTCAGAGCTCAGCTCCACATCAATACTTATATCATCTGTAAATAGGACTAATTCCGCCTCTTGAGTCAAATAACATTGGAAACTATTAATATAAAGCAAAAACAGTAGTGGACATATGATCGAGCCCTGTTAGCTCTTATTCTAATTTCTCCCCATGCAGATGATGTGGCGTCCCTCTTTGTATTACTGGGAACGGTATCATTCAGTATTCTGTTTCTTGTAAAACAAGTAAATTAGGGACGTTTCGAACTACGTATTCCAAAAATACTTAGTTTCTCCAACACAATATTACATTTAATACTATCAGATAACTTGTATCAGTTACAGAAAATCCCAGCTGTGGACGTTTAATCTGTGGTGTCACCGCCAGACACCACACTTGCTAGGTGGTAGCTTTAAATCGGCCACGGTCCATTAGTACATGTCGGACCCGCGTGTAGCCACTGTGTGATCGCAGACCAAGCGCCACCACAAGGCAGGTCTCGAGATACGGACTAGCACTCACCCCAGTTGTACGACGACTTTGCTAGCGACTACACTGACGAAGCCTTTCTCTCATTTGCCGAGAGACAGTTAGAATAGCCTTCAGCTAAGTCAATGGCTATGACCTAGCAAGGCGCCATTAACCATTTTAAGATAGAGTCTCACTTGTATCATCAAGGAATGCTGTATACAAATGATGGATTAAAAGTTAAGTATTATAGCAGCTACGTACTTTTCTTGCTACCATTCATTACATATCCTGTTTCAGACCTCTCTCTAGCCTACGTGAGATTAACGCGTGCCTTTCGGCTACTTCAGTGTGGCGTAGCTGTCTTCTTGTTACGCCACAACAGTTGGCGACGAGTCAACAGAAAGGGTCTTGTTCTTTCTAATTGCTTACATTTACTTGTGTCATGGCTTCGCCAGATGTACTGTCCGAATTTTATCGCTTGCAGAATCAGCAGACGCAGGCGTTATTGGATGCCCTTGGACAGCTCGTCCAGGGTCAACGTGCACTGCAACACGATGCGGCAGCCGCCGCTTCACCGCTACCGCAGCCCCAACATGCAGTTGCACCGCCATTCCGTAATTTTCAAGCAGACGTAGAATCCTGGATGGAATAGTCACGCCAGTTTGGATTTCATCTCGCCGCCTACAGAATTCAAGGTAACGAGCGGCAGCCTCATTTATTGACGTGTGTAGGGGTGCAAACGTACCGTGTGTTAGTGAAATTGTTTCCCTGACGCGACATAGCAACACTGTCCTACGACGAAATTTTGGCGGCATTGGACGCCTATTTCAAAGAAACAGTCAATGTCGTTGCAAAAAGGTATACATTCTTTCGTACAAAACGTACGGCCGTACAAAACGTACGGCCGGTCAGACTAATAGGGAGTGGGTTGCAACATTGCAAGGCGTTACAAGGGATTGTGCTTTTGAGTGTGAATGTGGACTCCCTTATTCAGATACAATGGTACGTGATGCAATAGCACAGAACGTTTCTGATGTTCGCGTACGGGAACAGATTTTGAAACTAGTTAATCCCTCCCTTCAACAAGTGATAGACATATTGAATAGAAAAGACACGCTTGACTATGCTCAGGAATCATTTGCAAGTTCGCCAGCCGTGTGTAACATTAACCGGTCCGCCGGGCGCGCTGCAGGGCCCGGTAAACTGCCCTCGCACACGTCCGCGCAGCTGCCGCCACGCTCTAAACCAGGTGTGCCGCGCCAGCATACAAATGCAGTGAAATCATGCCCGCGGTGTGCTACTAGACATTCGCGTGAAAATTGCCCGTCACGCCAAGCTATTTGCTTTTTCTGTAATAAGAAAGGACATGTTCAAAGTGTTTGCCAGAAGAAGCTCCGATCAGACAATCACAACCATTCCAGGCCCTTTGCTTCGCGCCGGAATCGAACCAAGGACACACAGGCTCGTGGACCTTCGCCCATGGACATTCAGGTAGTTAATACCACTTCGTCCAGTGACACTTTCTCTAACAGTGACTGTGTTCGTCCCACAAAAACTGTGCGTCGACGTCGCAGGAAATCGCGTCAAGTCGCAAGTGCTTCTGTACCTGTATCAGTTCAAATTGCACGAGACAGTCGCTCTTGTCGTCAGCAGGACAATAAACTTTTTGTAGATTTGGACTTTAATGGCAAGGTCATCCCATTCCAGCTCGATACCGGAGCTGCAGTTTCGTTGCTCAATCACGACACGTACAAACAACTGGGCAAACCTCTGTTGCATTCCGCAAATGTTAAGCTAACTACATATTCAGGACAGAATATCCCTGTGTTCGGACAGTGCAGCCTTCTTGCAACATATAAGGGACAAACAAAACTTGTGTCATTTTACGTTCTTCGTTCTTCTACTGCAGTGAACTTGTTTGGTTTAGATTTATTTCAATTGTTAAACATGTCTATAGTAAATCAGGTCCTATCAGTGAATCAGACTGTGCCTTCAGACAGTGTTTCTCGTCTGTGTGAAGAATTTGCAGACATTTTTGCACCGGGCTTAGGTTGCGCTAAAAACTATGAAGCACATTTGGAACTGAAAGTCAACGGGCAACCGAAATTTTTCAGAGCGCGCAATGTTCCTCACGCATTGCGTGATGAGGTCGCAAGAACATTAAACGATTTAGAATCACATGGTGTAATTGAACGTGTGCAAGCTTCTCTCTGGGCCTCACCCTTAGTACTTTTGCCAAAACCTTCCGGAAAACTGAGACTTTGTGTGGACTTCAAGGCAACAGTGAATCCACAACTCGTGGTTGCAACTTTTCCCTTACCCCAACCGGAAGATCTTTTTGATAAACTGTGCCCGGGTAAATACTTTTCGAAGTTGGACCTAGCTGATGCGTACTTGCAAATCCCAGTGGACGCTGAATCCCAGCACGTCTTGGTGGTTAACACGCATCTTGGTTTGTACCGATTCAAAAGGCTGCCATTCGGGTGTGCATCCGCCCCTGCATTGTTTCAGCAATATTTACAAACTGTTTGTGCATCGGTCCCTACTGCTGCGAACTATCTGGACGATATTGTGATCTCCGGAAAGACAGCAGACGAGCATTTAGCACACCTACGAACATTATTTCAGGTATTGCGACGAAATGGTCTTCGCTTGCGGAAGGACAAATGTATGTTTTTTGCTCGTGACTTACCATATCTGGGACATGTCATCAATGCCCAAGGCATACATCCGAGTGCAGAGCACCTCCGTGCCATACAAGATTTGCCTTCGCCACAGAATGTGAAGCAGCTACAGAGTGTGTTGGGTAAAATTAACTATTATCATCGCTTTCTGCGCAATGCCTCTTCCATTTCAGCTCCGCTTCATAGCTTATGCCGTAAGGGTGTTCCGTTCGTCTGGACGACGGAATGCGAACGCGCCTTTCGCCAGTTGAAATCGGCGTTGCTTTCTAATACTTGCCTTACGCCATTCGATCCACAGAAACCCCTTTTGTTGATGGTAGATGCATCGGATTTCGGGATCGGTGCTGTGCTTGCGCACAAAGATGGGTCGCCTGATCGCCCTATTGCCTTTGCGTCCAAATTGCTCTCGTCTACGCAAAGAAATTATTCACAGATAGACAAAGAAGCTTTGGCTCTCGTGTTTGGTGTTACTAGGTTCCATGATTTCTTGTATGGTCGTCACTTTACTATCACCACAGACCACAGACCTTTGACGTCGCTTTTCCATCCGAACAAGCCTGTACCTCCGCGTACAGCGCAGAAATTCATTCGCTGGTCTATTTTCCTCTCGCAGTACTGCTACGATATCTTGTATCAGTCCACTGCTAAGCACGGAAACGCCGATGCGTTGTCCCGTTTGCCTGTTGCCGAGGATAAAGCATTCGATTCTTCCGAACTTGCTTGCATGTTCATTGATGCGGAAACCGATGAGGTGGTCTACTCGTTTCCGATTGATTTTCGTCGTGTAGCTACAGCCACAGCCGCTGACCCTGACCTTGCTACTGTTTTGCGTTTTGTTGCTACGCAATGGCCTTTGTCAAAGTCTCGGATCGACGATCCGTTGGTTCGCCGATTTTTTGCTCACAAGGAGAGACTTTTTTCGACGTGGTGTTTTGTTGTTGCGTTGTGATAATGATCAGTCCAGAGTCGTAGTCCCACGTTCGTTACAGTCCTCTGTCTTACGGCTTCTTCACCAAGGACATTGGGGTATAGTGAGAACGAAACAACTTGCTCGTCAGCACTGTACTTGGTTCGGAATTGATGCTGCGATTACGAATATGTGTTCTTCTTGCATGACGTGTGCCGAACAACAATCCGCACCGCCGCGGAAAGTCTTTGCATGGCCAAAAGCCACTTCCCCTTGGCAACGCTTGCACATCGATTTTGCTGGTCCATTCTGGAATGCTCGATGGTTGGTTCTGGTAGATGCCTTCAGTAATTTTCCTTTTGTTGTCCGGATGTCTTCCACGACGTCCTCTGCCACCATCCAAGCGTTGTCTGCTATCTTTTGCATTGAAGGTCTTCCGCAGACTATTGTTTCCGACAATGGCCCACAATTCATGTCCGCAGAATTTCAGTCATTCTGCCAGGCCAATGGTATTCAACATCTGACATCCGCGCCGTTTTCGCCTCAGTCAAACGGTGCCGCTGAACGATTGGTCCGGACTTTCAAGTCACAGATGTTGAAGTTGAAAGAGTCGCATTCTCGGGAGGACGCGTTGTTGCTCTTTTGTCATCGTATCGCTCTCAGCCCCGAGATGGTCGCTCGCCGGCTGAGTTGCTCCACGGTCGTCCTCATCGAACCGTGATGTCTTTGCTGCATCCGCCGCATCAGGTTCCTGTGCAGCGGCAGACTTCTGCTTTTGCTCCAGGCGACGTTGTATTCTATCGCACCTATCGAGGTTCACGGCGTTGGCTCGCAGGGCGCATTCTTCGCTGCCTCGGCCGCGCGATGTATTTGGTTTTGGGGGCCTCTGGTGAGGTGTGTCGGCATCTCAATCAGCTGCGCCTATGTTGTCGCACGGGTTCTGCCGCTCCCCGTCTGCTTTCAGCGACGGTGCCGTCCGGTCAGCGCCCTGGGGACCCATCTACTGGCTCGCCTCATCCCCAGGTGTTACCGACGATGCCTTCCATTTTGCCCCATGGCGACGCGCCGCTGTCGCATCCGCCGCCGCCGCTTGTTCTCCCGCCGACGCCGCCCGCATTCGACGCTTCGCTGCAGCCGCCAAGCGCCTCCCTGGGTCACGCGGCGCCGATCGCTTCCCGTGACCAGCTGTCCTCCACCATGGAACTCTTGCCCGCTCCGGACCACATGACGTCATCGCGCGTCGGATACCCCGACACAATGGAGGTCGACCCTTCGGCCCCTCCTGTCTCTTTACGGGCGCATACACCGCAAGTTGATGTGCACCCTGGATAGGTTTTCAGGCGTTTCCTAGCTCCCTTCGGACCGAATGGCCGGGTGCGGGTGGCACAGCCTCGCCTGTTGTTAGGTTCCCCACCTCATCGCATACGTCAACATGGGGTCCTCCAAACGGCGGGCGGAAGCCTTATAACACGACCGTTCGCCGATTTGCGGGGGAGGAATGTGGTGTCACCGCCAGACACCACACTTGCTAGGTGGTAGCTTTAAATCGGCCGCGGTCCATTAGTGCATGTCGGACCCGCGTGTCGCCACTGTGTGATCGCAGACCGAGCGCCACCACAAGGCAGGTCTCGAGATACGGACTAGCACTCACCCCAGTTGTACGACGACTTTGCTAGCGACTACACTGACGAAGCCTTCTCTCATTTGCCGAGAGACAGTTAGAATAGCCTTCAGCTAAGTCAATGCATTTTAAGATAGAGTCTCACTTGTATCATCAAGGAATGCTGTATACAAATGATGGATTAAAAGTTAAGTATTATAGCAGCTACGTACTTTTCTTGCTACCATTCATTACATATCCTGTTTCAGACCTCTCTCTAGCCTACGTGAGATTAACGCGTGCCTTTCAGCTACTTCAGTGTGGCGTAACTGTCTTGTTACGCCACAACATAATCCTTTAAAAGTTTTTTTTATTTGCTGAATAAATGTAAACATGGATGAATCTGTAGGGAGTCCTTTTGAAATGAAACTGTTATTAAGTATTCTGTTTCTTTAGACATGAGTGACGACCCTAGAGTATATTTATTACCTTCTCAAAAATGTTAGTAAATGATCTAAGGAGCGACAATAGGCGGCAGTTATTGACACCTGTGGACTCATCCTTCTTATATAGAGGCCTGAAAATGGCATATTCCAGTCTGTTTGGGAAAACGCTCCGCGTAAAAGACGCATTATGTAAGTGACTAGTAACATTAAGTATTTTAGGACTACAACTTTTTATATCTTGTATGTCCATCCTTGTGAATGGAGATCTGGGGCACTACGGCCGTTCAGTATCACAAGATAATGAAACATCTACAGTCGTCCTTATACCATTTATTGTGGAGCTACGAGTTCCAGCGCTAAGGCCTGAAGATGGTGCATTGAAGCGCCGAAACTGGTAGCTCCACAATAAATGGTATAAGGACGACTGTAGATGTTTCATTATCTTGTGATACTGAACGGCCGTAGTGCCCCAGATCTCCATTCACAAGGATGGACATACAAGATAAATAACATCAAAAGGACGACTGGAGGTGTTTCATTCTCTTACAGCTTTTTAGTGTCCGATTGGAGATATTATTCAGCCCATATAAACTTTTATTAATCACAATCATGATGATCTTCCTCGTCTCAGTTGGGATGTGAGATTAGGCTACCTTTTATTTCACTAAATGTCGTTTGCATCGCTTCTCTTGTGTACTGTTTTGCTTTCTCTTGTGAACTACTTGCATTAATTTTCTCACCTATTTTTACAAAGCAGTTATTGAAAATATCTCCTACTCACTCTCTCTAACATAAATAGTCATATTCTACGTATTCTTTTATTCTATCTTTTAACAATATTCCATACTGATCTATCTTTAATTTGTGATAAGTTAACTTCAGACTAGATGTACATATTCCTAGAATTTTTTACTTCTGAATATGTTACAATACTGCGTATAATGTGAAAGTATTTCTGGATCATATTTGTTTAGACTATTCTATACGTGTGTCTGTATTGTTGTGGAGAGATCTGTAGCGATCCAAGGTTTCTTTAATGACTGCCTAACATTACATTTCTTTTGATTTTTCGGAATACTATTTCGAAAAAATCTACAAATTTATTAAGAAATATGTTGAATTGGAACTACCATAAGGTTCTTTGTAAACTCCATCTCAATAAGTACGTTATAAGGTTTCTTTAAAGTAGTCAATACTCTTGTTGTTAACTTGCCACACTGGTTTCTTTGAGTGTTTCCGAGCTAAACGTTGAACTCTGTTATATAATACAGTGAACTGCGCATTTTCACCTGACGATCTGTTAACCAGAGAATAAGCATAAGTTTTTTTAAAGTTGCACTTGCTGCATGAATACATTATCAAAAACACAGATACTACCGCCTTGTGCAGCTCATGTAGGGAAATTTGTCACTGATACTAAACTATAAGTGGCTGACAGTACCTTTAAATCGCTTTATATGTCACATTCCTTCAAGATATTTTCATTATAGTTACAACGAATTAATAACACCTTCCTGTCTCACAAATAGCAAAAAAAGCAACATTTTTTTCTTGAAAATTTCACAGTTACCCAGTGGTGATCTGCATGTTGTTGTTGTTGTGGTCTTCAGTCCTGAGACTGGTTTGATGCAGCTCTCCATGCTACTCTATCCTGTGCAAGCTTCTTCATCTTCCAGTACCCACTGCAACCTACATCCTTCTGAATCTGCTTGGTGTATACATCTCTTGGTCTCCCTCTACGATTTTTACCCTGCATGCTGCCCTCCAGTACTAAATTGGCGATCCCTTGATGCCTCAGAACATGTCCTACCAACCGATCCCTTCTTCTAGTCAAGTTGTGCCTCAAACTCCTCCCCAGTTCTATTCAATACCTCCTCATTGGTTATGTGATCTACCCATCTAATCTTCAGCATTCTTCAGTAGCACCACATTTCGAAAGCTTCTATTCTCTTCATGTCTAAACTATTTATCGTCCATGTTTCACTTCCATACATGGCTACACTCCATACAAATACTTTCAGACACGACTTCCTTACACTTAAATCAATAGTCGATGTTAACAAATTTCTCTTCTTCTGAAACTCTTTCCTTGCCATTGCCAGTCTACATTTTATATCCTCTCTACTTCGACAATCATCAATTATTTTGCTCCACAAATAGCAAAACTCCTTTACTACTTTAAGTGTCTCATTTCCTAATGTAATTCCCTCAGCATCAGCCGACTTAATTCGACTACATTCCATTATCCTCGTTTTGCTTTTGTTGATGTTCATATTATACCCTCCTTTCAAGACACTGTCCTTTCCGTTCAACTGCTCTTCCAAGTCCTTTGCTGTCTCTGACAGAATTACAATGTCATCGGCGAACCTCAACGTTTTTATTTCTTCTCCATGGATTTTAATACCTACTCCGAACTTTTCTTTTGTTTCCTTTACTGCTTGCCCAATATACTAATTGAATAGCATCGGGGAAAGGCTACAGCCCTGTCTTACTCCCTTCCCAACTACTACTTCCCTTTCGTGTCCCTCGACTCTTACAACTGCCATCTGGTTTCTGTACAAATTGTAAATAGCCTTTCGCTCCCTGTATTTTACCCCTGCCACCTTCACAATTTGAAAGAGAGTATTCCAGTCAACATTGTCAAAAGCTTTCTCTAAGTCTACAAATGCTAGAAACGTAGGTTTGCCTTTCCTTAATCTTTCTTCTAAGATAAGTAGTAGGGTCAGTATTGCCTCACGTGTTCCAACATTTCTACGGAATCCGAACTGATCTTCCCCGAGGTTGGCTTCTACCAGTTTTCCCATTCGTCTGTAAAGAACTCGCGTTATTATTTTGCAGCTGTGACTTATTAAACTGATAGTTCGGTAATTTTCACATCTGTCTGCACCTGCTTTCTTTGGGATTGGAATTATTATATTCTTCTTGAAGTCTGAGGGAATTTCGCCTGTCTCATACATCTTACTCACCAGATGGTAGAGTTTTGTCAGGACTGGCTCTCCCAAGGCCGTCTGTGGTGTCACCGCCAGACACCACACTTGTTAGGTGGTAGATTAAATCGGCCGCGGTCCATTTAGTACATGTCGGACCCGCGTGTCGCCACTGTGTGATCGCAGACCTAGCGCCACCATTTATTACATGTCGGACCCGCGTGTCGCCACTGTGTGATCGCAGACCTAGCGCCACCACAAGGCAGGTCTCGTGATACGAACAAGCACTCGCCCCAGTTGGACGGACGACCTAGCTAGCAACTAGATGTACGAAGCCTTTCTCTCTCATTAGCCGAGAGACAGAATAGCCTTCAGCTAAGTTAATGGCTACGAACTAGCAAGGCGCCATTAGCCTTACAGTGATTGTAATTAAAGTCTCCTGTGTATAGTCAAGAGCGATGTACCACAATGATTGATTAAAGATAAGTATTAATCCAGCTACGTACTTTTCTTCATAGCATTAATTACGTAGCCTGTTCCAGTACTTGACACCCGTCGGCGTGTGTGTGTACGCGTGCCTTTCTTTCGGCTACCCGTCACTGTGGACTGGCTGCCTTGTCAGTCCACTTCATTGGCGACGAGTTAAAGTATTCTTTCTGATTGCTTACATTTACTTGTGTCATGGCTTCGCCCGATGTACTGTCCGAATTTTATCACTTGCAGAATCAGCAGACGCAGGCGTTATTGGATGCCCTTGGACAGCTCGTCCAGGGTCAACGTGCCATTCAAACCGATGCGGCCGCCGCCGCTTCACCGGTGCCGCAGCCACAACCTGTCGTTGCACCGCCTTTTAGGCACTACGACCCAAACCACGAGTCCTGGCAAGAGTGGTCCCGCCAGTTTGCCTTCCACCTCGCCGCCTACAGAATTCAAGGTAATGAGCGGCAGCCGTTTTTGCTTTCTTGTGTCGGTGTGTCCACCTACCGTGTGATAGTGAAATTGTTTCCCCGACGAGACGTAGCAACTCTGTCCTACGAGGAAATTTTGTCTGCTTTAGATGCCTGTTTCAAAGAAACAGTTAATGTGGTTGCAAAGCGGTATACGTTTTTTCGTACAAAACGTACGGCCGGTCAAACTAATAGGGAGTGGGTAGCAACATTGCAAGGACTTACTAGGGACTGTGCCTTTGAATGTGACTGTGGTCTTTCTTATTCAGATACAATGGTGCGTGATGCAATTGCACAGAACGTTTCTGATGTTCGCATACGGGAGCAAATTTTGAAACTAGTTAATCCCTCCCTTCAACAAGTGATAGACATATTGAATAGAAAAGACACGCTTGACTATGCTCAGGAATCTTTTGAAACTTCGCCAGCAGTGTGTAACATTAACCGGCCCGCCGGGCGAGCTCCGCGGCCCGGTCAACTGCCCTCCCGCAAACAAGCGCAGCTGCCGCGCGCTAAACCAGGTGTGCCGCGCCAGCACACAAATGTAGTGAAATCATGCCCGCGGTGTGCTACTAGACATTCGCGTGAACATTGCCCGTCACGCCAAGCTATTTGCTTTTTCTGCAATCGGAAAGGACATGTTCAAAGTGTTTGCCAGAAAAAGCTCAGATCAGACACTCTTGATCATTCCAGGCCCTTTGCTTCGCGCCGGAATCGAACCAAGGACACTCAAGCTCGTGGTCCTTCGCCCATGGACATTCATGTCGTTAATTCCGCTTCATCCAGTGACACTTTCTCTAGCAGTGCCTGTGTTCGTCCCACAAAAACTGTGCGTCGATGTCGCCGGAAATCACGTCCATTAGCAAGTAATTCTGTACCGGTGTCTATTCAAGTTGCACAAAACAGTCGCTCTTGTCGTCAGCAGAACAATAAACTTTTTGTGGACTTAGACTTTGAAGGCAAAGTGATACCATTCCAGCTCGATACAGGAGCTGCAGTTTCATTGCTCAATCACGACACGTACAAATAACTGGGCGCACCTCCGTTGCGTGCCGCAAATGTTCAGTTAAAAAGTTATTCCGGACAGACAATACCTGTGTTAGGACAGTGCACTCTTTTTGCAACATATAAAGGACAAACAAAACTTGTGTCATTTTACGTTCTTCGTTCTTTTACTGCAGTGAACTTGTTTGGTCTAGATGTATTTCAGTTGTTTAACATGTCTATTGCAAATCAGGTGCTATCAGTGAATCAAATTGTGCCTTCAGACAGTGTTTCTCGCTTATGTGACGAATTTGTAGACATTATTGCACCGGGCTTAGGTTGCGCTAAAAACTATGAAGCACATTTGGAACTGAAGGTCAACGCACAACCGCAGTTTTTCAGAGCGCGCAATGTTCCTCACGCATTGCGTCATGAGGTCGCAAGAACATTGAACAATGTAGAATCACATGGTGTGAGTGAATGTGCACAATGCCTCTTCTCTTTCAGCTCCGCTTCATCGCGTACGCCGTAAAGGTGTTCCGTTTCTCTGGACGACGGAATGCGAACGCGCCCTTCGCCAGTTGAAATCGGCGTTGCTTTCTAATACTTGCCTCACGCCATTCGATCCCCAGAAACCCCTTTTGTTGATGGTAGATGCATCGGATTTCGGGATCGGTGCTGTGCTTGCGCACAAAGTTGGCTCCCATGATCGCCCTATTGCCTTTGCGTCCAAATTGCTCTCGTCTGCGCAAAGGAATTATTCACAGACAGAGAAGGAAGCTTTGGCTCTCGTGTTTGGTGTTACTAAGTTCCATGATTTCTTGTATGGTCGTCACTTTACCATCATCACAGACCACAAACCTTTGACATCGCTTTTTCATCCGAACAAGCCTGTACCTCCACGTACAGCGCAGAAATTCATTCGCTGGTCTATTTTCCTCTCGCAGTACCGCTACGATATCTTGTATCGGTCCACTGCTAAGCACGGAAACGCCGATGCGTTGTCCCGTTTGCCTGTTGCTGAGGATAAAGCATTCGATTCTTCCGAACTTGCTTGCATGTTCATTGATTCGGAAACCGATGAAGTGGTCGAATCGTTTCCGATTGATTTTCGTCGTGTCGCTACAGCCACAGCTGCTGACCCTGTCCTTGCTACTGTTTTGCGTTTTGTTGCTACGCAATGGCCTTTGTCAAAGTCTCGGATCGAGGATCCGTTGGTTCGCCGATTTTTGGTCACAAGGAGAGACTTTTTGTTCGACGTGGTGTTTTGTTGTTGCGTTCTGATAATGATCAGTCCAGAGTCGTGGTCCCACGTTCGTTACAGTCCTCCGTTTTACGGCTTCTTCACCAAGGACATTGGAGTATAGTGCGAACGAAACAACTTGCTCGTCAGCACTGTACTTGGTTCGGAATCGATGCTGCGATTACGAATATGTGTTCTTCTTGCATGGCGTGTGCCGAACAACAATCCGCACCGCCGCGGAAAGTCTTTGCATGGCCAAATGCCACTTCCCCTTGGCAACGCTTGCACATTGATTTTGCTGGTTCATTCTGGAATGCTCGATGGTTGGTTCTGGTCGACGCCTTCAGTAATTTTCCTTTTGTTGTCCGGATGTCTTCCACGACATCCTCCGCCACCATCCAAGCGTTGTCTGCTATCTTTTGTATTGAAGGTCTTCCGCAGACTATTGTTTCCGACAATGGCCAACAATTCATGTCCGCAGAATTTCAGTCATTCTGCCAGGCCAATGGTCTTCAACATCTGACATCCGCGCCGTTTTCGCCTCAGTCAAACGGTGCCGCTGAACGATTGGTCCGGACTTTCAAGTCACAGATGTTAAAATTGAAAGAGTCGCATTCTGGGGAGGACGAATTGTTGCTCTTTTTGTCTTCGTATCGCTCTCAGCCTCGAGATGGTCGCTCGCCGGCTGAGTTGCTCCACGGTCGTCCTCATCGCACCTTGATGTCTTTGCTGCATCCGCCGCATCAGGTTCCTGTGCAGCGGCAGACTCCTGCTTTTGCACCAGGCGACGTTGTATTTTATCGCAACTATCGAGGTTCACGGCGTTGGCTCGCAGGGCGCATTCTTCGCTGCCTCGGCCGCGCGATGTATTTGGTTTTGGGGGCCTCTGGTGAGGTGCGTCGGCATCTCAATCAGCTGCGCCTCTGTCGTCGCACGGGTTCTGCCGCTCCCCGTCTGCTTTCAGCGACGGTGCCGTCCGGTCAGCACCCTGGGGACCCATCTACTGGCTCGCCTCATCCCCAGGTGTTACCGACGATGCCTTCCATTTTGCCCCATGGCGACGCGCCGCCGCAGCAGCCGCCACCGCCGCCGCCGCCTGTTCTCCCGCCGGCGCCGCCCGCATTCGCCGCTTCGCTGCAGCCGCCAAGCGCCTCCCTGGGTCACGCGGCGCCGATCGCTTCCCGTGACCAGCTGTCCTCCGCCATGGAACTCTTGCCCGCTCCGGATCACATGACGTCATCGCGCGTCGGGTACCCCGACGCAATGGAGGTCAACCCTACGGCCCCTCCTGTCTCATTACGGGCGCATAAACCGCATGTTGACGTGCACCCTGGACTATGTTTTCAGGCGTTTCCTAGCTCCCCTCGGACCGAATGGCCGGGTGCGGGTGGCACTGCCTCGCCTGTTGTTAGGCTCTCCACCTCATCGCATACGTCAACATGGGGTCCTCCCCACGGCGGGCGGAAGCCTTATCTCACGACCGTTCGCCGATTTGCGGGGGAGGAATGTGGTGTCACCGCCAGACACCACACTTGCTAGGTGGTAGATTAAATCGGCCGCGGTCCATTTTGTACATGTCGGACCCGCGTGTCGCCACTGTGTGATCGCAGACCTAGCGCCACCACAAGGCAGGTCTCGTGATACGAACAAGCACTCGCTCCAGTTGGACGGACGACCTAGCTAGCGACTAGATGTACGAAGCCTTTCTCTCTCATTAGCCGAGAGACAGAATAGCCTTCAGCTAAGTTAATGGCTACGAACTAGCAAGGCGCCATTAGCCTTACAGTGATTGTAATTAAAGTCTCCTGTGTATAGTCAAGATCGATGTACCACAATGATTGATTAAAGATAAGTATTAAGCCAGCTACGTACTTTTCTTCATAGCATTAATTACGTAGCCTGTTCCAGTACTTGACGCCCGTCGGCGTGTGTGTGTACGCGTGCCTTTCTTTCAGCTACCCGTCACTGTGGACTGGCTGCTTTGTCAGTCCACTTCACCGTCAGTAGTTCTAATGGAATGTTGTCTACTCCCGGGGCTTCGTTTCGACTCAGGTCTTTCAGTGCTCTGTCAAACTCTTCACGCAATATCGTATCTCCCATTTCATCTTCATCTACATCCTCTTCCATTTCCATAATATTGTCCTCAAGAACATCGCCCCTGTATAGACACTCTATATACTCCTTCCACCTTTCTGCTTTCCCTTCTTTGCTTAGAACTGGTTTTCCACTTTAGCTCTTGATATTCACGCAAGTGGATCTCCTTTCTTCAAAGGTCTCTTTTATTTTCCTGTAGGCAGTATCTATCTTACCCCGGGTAAGATAAGCCTCTACATTCTTACATTTGTCCTCTAGCAATCCCTGCTTAGCCATTTTGCACTTCCTGTCGATCTCATTTTTGAGACGTTTGTATTCCTTTTGCCTGCTTCACTTACTGCATTTTTGTATTTCCTCCATTCATCAATTTAATTCAGTATCTCTTCTGTTACTCAAGGATTTCTACTAGCCCTCGTCTTTTTACCTACTTGATCCGCTGCTGCCTTCACTATTTCATTCGTCAAAGCTACCCATTCTTCTTCTACTGTATTTCTTTCCCCCATTCCTGTCGGTTGTTCCTTTATGCTCTCCCTAAAACTCTGTACAACCTCTGTTTCTGTCAGTTTATCCAGGTCCCATCTCGTTAATTTCCCACCTTTTTGTAGTTTCTTCAGTTTTAATCTACAGTTCATAACCAATAGGTTGTGGTCAGAGTCCATATCTGCTCCTGGAAATGTCTTACAATTTAAAACCTGGTTTCTAAATCTCTGTCTTACCATTATATAATCTATCTGAAACATTCTAGTATCTCCAGGGTTCTTCCATGTATACAACCTTCTTTCATGATTCTTGAACCAAGTGTTAGCTATGATTAAGTTATGCTCTGTGCAAAATTCCACCAGTCGGGTTCCTCTTTCATTTATTAGCCCCAATCCATATTCACCTACTACGTTTCCTTCTCTTCCTTTTCGTACTGTCGAATTCCAGTTACCCATGACTATTAAATTTTCGTCTCCCTTCACTACCTGAATAATTTCTTTTACCTCATTATACATTTCATCAATATCTTCATCATCTGTAGTAGTCGTGGGCTTCGTGTCTATCTTGGTAACAATAATGCGTTCACTATGCTGTTTGTGGTACCTTAACTGCACACCTATTTTTTTAATTCATTATTAAACCTACTCCTGCATGACCCCTATTTGATTGTGTATTTATAACCCTTTATTCACCGGACCAAATGTCTTGTTCCTCCTGCCACCGAACTTCAGTAATTCCCACTATATCTAACTTTAACTTATCCATTTCCCTTTTTAAATTTTCTAACCTACCTGCCCGATTAAGGGATCTGACATTCCACGCTCAGATCCGTAGAACGCCAGTTTTCTTTCTCCTGATAACGACGTCCTCCTGAGTAGTCCCCGCCCGGAGGTCCGAATGTGATAGTATTTTACCTCCGGAATATTTTACCCAAGAGCACGCCATCATCATTTAATCATACATTAAAGCTGTATGCCCTCGGGAAAAATTACGGCTGTAGCTGCCCCTTTCTTTCAGCCGTTCGCAGTACCAGAACAGCAAGGCCATTTTGGTTAGTGTTACAAGGCCAGATCAGTCAATCATCCAGACTGTTGCCCCGGCAACTACTGAAAAGGCTGCTGCCCCTCTTCAGGAACCATACGTTTGTCTGGCCTCTCAACAGATACCCCTCCGTTGTGGTTGCACCTACGGTACGGCCATGTGTGTCGTTGAGGCACACAAGCCTCTCCACCAACGGCATGGTCCATGGTTTATGAGAGGGGAGGGGGGGGGGGGGTGATCAGCATAAAGAAACAAAATATTAGATCTCTCAATATCATCTCACGATCACATGCTTCTATATTTCTGTGTTTATATTACTTTTTGCGAATGTGACTATGCTTCTTTATCCATATTGGATCTACTTGAAGATATGTCTAATTTATAACAACTTACATTGAGATTTTCTATCCTTATGGTTATTGGTGTTCAGATAAATTGAATGAATTTCTTTCCCACCAATAACTTCTTCCAAACAAATTAACATATTTTTAACCCCTAATATTATAATAAAGCAGGTTAATTTGATCTTCCCTCTACTCCTATAAGATGAACTGGGAGTCTGTGTCAACTTAATTTGATCTAATACTATGTCTATGAATTCTAAATTTGACCTGAAACGGATGCTGACCTCAGTAACCATAGAGATTTGTCTTCGTTTGCTTATACACCCCCCCCCCCTCTTTGATTTGCTAAATCGTCTTTAACCGTTCTATGAAGGTACAGGCAGGCAATAGGAAATATATCTTCCTATAGCAACAATGGCCTTCGGGAGACCCTAAAGTTTTTAGATTCTGCTCCCTGAACCACAAATTATTCATCACACTTATCCTTTTTTCTGTCTTTACTGCCCCCTTTCAAGAGCTTCGTCTCTTAAGACTCAGGATGGTGAAATAAGACACATAGGGGAATTTACAGGATACAGATATTTATTACTCGGCAATATCACACACAAAACTAGAACAAGGGGCTAAATCAGGAGCTATCTAGAACGAGAACTGTCCCAGAAGAGACGCTATCAACTCCCTAATGGTAATTCATTTCTTCTTCCTGCGTATCTATCAATGTAATCACGAAATCTGGAAAACCGCTAAATCCCAGTAACGGCTAAGGCGAGTAGCAGCGTGCTATATTTACGCAGCTGCATCTGATTATTCATAAGCGTAGCTCGTTGAATCTTACCCGTCCAGCATTTAAAACTGATGAATTTTCTCCCCATTCCATTCAGAATGAAGGCAAACTTTTTAAAACAGTAATTAAGTTGAAATTTTTCAAGCACAGCACGAAGTCTGGTGCTTGTTGCAAGAGTCGCCAACCACGCATTGAGGTGGAAATATTAATATTGGAGACGCAACCCGCGGCGAAGACCTTGGGGCAGTCAGATGTCGCACAGACAGTCTCGAAGACCTTATTCATCTGTGTGCGTGACGAGTATGGGGGGGGGGGGGGAGGGGAGGAGTGTGGAGCGGGGAGAGAGAGATGAATCATGAAAGCACTTGGCCGCGGCTCCCTACCGCTGGGTAGGATTTATGTGTCGACTGGGAGTATGTCATCGTAACGACTTTTACTTTCCACAGAAAAAATTCAAATAAACATTGAGTCTGATATTTTAACGAGAACAGAAGCGCGATGCACTTTTAAAACTGAGCTCGAAATTCTGTACTGTGAACATCAGAGATACAAATTCTGAATAACACAGACAGCTATATATCAAATAACGATATTTTTTCAGCATGTACTGTGAATACTTTCAATAATGGACAGCCTTGGGGAGAAAGTAAAAGTTCATTATTCAAAATAAACTGGAGGAAGTTACACAGTAGGCTCAGCATAGTACGGTATTTTACGGACATATTTACTTTATTTTATCGTACAGTTTTTTTTACATTGTGGGAACTAAATGCGATCGGAGCAATTCAATTCTACGGAAGCACTTTACATACGATCTTTAAAAAGAAAATAAACTACTAGTAGCAGTGTAATTTATTTTGTTAAATTGTTGTATTTATAATATATCATTTTCAGGAAGTTTTAATCATTAGTGACCAAACTATGACTCTCTAAAGAATCATCAATATTTTTCCGAATATGAAAGCCCTTTATAATCAATACTTCAACTTCACAAGTTAAAGTGAGAGTCTTTATATATGTATCCCGTGACATGTTACGGTTTCAGTTTCTCACTTCTTCACCAGTTTCTTATTTATAAGTGAGCAACACTCGTCGTCAGCGATGTCATCTTTATCATATTGTTGCCGGCCGGAGTGGCCGAGCGGTTCTAGGCGCTTCAGTCTGGAACCGCGCGACCGCTTCGGTCGCAGGTTGGAATCCTGCCTCGGGCATGAATGTGTATGGTGTCCTTAGGTTAGCTAGGTGTAAGTAGTTCTAAGTTCTAGGGGACTGATGACCTCCGATATTAAGTCCGACAGTGCTCAGAGCCATTTGAACCATTTTGTGGAACCAGAACTGTTCATTCCGCACAGAACATTTCTCAGAACTTTTCTCCGACACACAACTTTGTGTACAATCATTCGACTCAGAAGCTCTTCGCTTCGCAAAAGAGCTTCTGGGAAATTTGGAAGCTGGAGGCGAGGTACTGGCAGAATTGAAGCTGTGAGCACGGGTCGTGAGTTGCGTTTGGGTGGCTCAGTTGGCAGAGCACTTGCCTGCGAAAGGGAAAGGTCCCGAAATGTCCCGAATTCGAGTCTCGGTCCGGCACACAGTTTTAATCTGCCAGAAAGTTTCAAAGCAAATGTTATTAACAATCTACATGTTTATTTTTGGTGTGTGCATAATTAGTTCAAGACACACCCTGGCCACGAACACATCTGTTCCAACGAGAGAACAGTTAGTTGATAACGTCGTTATGAACTGTTCGACTTTGGTGACGGAGCCATAATGTTACCTCTGCTTGCACAGCTGCATCACTATCAAAGTGAAGTCCTCGAAGCTGTTCTTTGGGTTCTGAAAACAGATTGAAATGGGATGGGGCGAAGTCTGAACTGTATGGAGGATGATCGAGGGCAGTGAACCCCCGGCGTCAAATTGCTGCAGACGTCGCAGCCCCTGTGTGTGGTCTGGTATTGTTATGATGCAGGAGAGGGTGTCCCATGTGTGGACGAACTCCTCGAATTCCTGCTTCAGTTTCCTCAGGGATTACAGCACGATGTCTCTCCCGCACCATCGTAGTTACACATCACACCGCCATGGTGCACGCCACAATTCTGTGCCCTCTAGCGGCAAAGGGCTGTAAATATATGGACGTGAAAAACAAAGATGTAGAATCATAAGAACGTTTGTTTTACTTAAAAAGCTTTGAGAATTCTCACATAAGAAATTCGGAGGCATTGCTTTTCAGCAAGCCCTCGTAACATACAAGAGGGGCAGAGACCATATGTATTTGAGACTAATTACCAAAGAGCTCATTTCGCAAGTGTTACTGCACATTCACAAGCAAGAGGCATTGACGTGGTTCAAATGGTTCAAATGGCTCTGAGCACTGTGGGACTTAACTGCTGAGGTAATCAGTCCCCTAGAACTTAGAACTACTTAAACCTAACTAACCTAAGGACATCACAACATCCATGCCCGAGGCAGATTCGAAGCTGCGAACATAGCGGTCGCGCGGTTCCAGACGGTAGCGCCTAGAACCACGCGGCCACAACGGCCGGCATTCACGTGGTCTATCACGCTTTGAAATTGGTTATTTAAAGAAAACTTGGCTGTGCTCCGGCTTGGTACTGATTTAGTTCCATCCGTGTGGACGTGAGTTCTCTTGGGAGGACGAAATTCCACCACGTGTTTGCGTCTCACGCGCCCTTCGGATCAGATGGCTGTCAGCAGCGTAAGGTACACAACTTGAAGTGGAGAGTGATGGCCTCTGATGACAAGTGTGCGCGTTTAAAACGAACGCTCCTGGTGTTTCCTCAACATCTGCCATCTTACATGTCGAACAGTGAGATTGTGAAGCACAATAAACAGACTGGACAAATTTCTTAAATGGAAAAACTGAATTCAGCTCGATGAAAGTGTTTAAACGTATGTCGTATATTTCAATATATCATCTGTAAACTGTAAATAATGTTTACTAAAGCAAATTCTACTTGTAATTGTAATTTGTTCTTTATTTTCTACGACATGAAACCAAATACAGGCACATAATCAGAGCATTAATAGATCTGCAGACAAATGTATCTCACAATCAAGACAGTTCAATTGATACATAAGAAAACACAAAAAGATATTACATAATCATATCACAGAAAGGTATCCTATCCCTCCCTCCACAAGGATCCTGGGGAAACAAGTTTTACAATCGAAAATGTCACATAAATTGAGAACATTCACTTACGCACTTGGAAAAACTGTGACTTGTAGGACTGAAGAACAGCAATTTGCGCAAGAGTGGAATGGACTCTCACTCAGCACATGAAGTGGCAGCAGAGGTCTCTGGCGTCCCCTCTCCCTTTCGTCTCAAGGCAGCGTTTGGGCAGCAACAAGCATCTTAGGGCAGGTTACGTACTGCAGCTGGACACTTGGCGTCATCCTGGTCAGGCAGAAGTTAGCCAACTGGTGTGACAGTATTGCATTTGACATGCAACCCGCTCCCTGGCGTAGAAATGCGTTCAGCGTTAGTAGGACGTGGGGAAGTCCTGCTCTTCCCATTTATCTCTGCATCGGAACGCACCTACCAGCACATGACATCGGATTAGCTCGCCTTTTGCCGACAGGACACGTCCCTCTCGGCACACCGCTGCGTCGGTTAAGCCGTCGGCACACGGACCGCGCATCCGAACGTTGAGCGTTGAGCGTGCCGAGTTTCTGACGTCATAGCGTGGAATAGCACGTTCGGGAGTCTTTCCGAACGTGCAGAGCAATATATGGCATGTCAGATATTCTGAGCCTGTGTCTGAGCGTTGACCAATGAGATGGCACAACGCCACCTACGTCACATGCACGCCATCTCCCTTCAGCACAAGGTTGTGAGGCGCCATATTGGCATTCATTTCAAGCCTACACGTATATGTGCCGCTTCTTGGCACCAGTAAATTGAGAATCACTGGAAAACCCGTTGTTAACTGTGTGATTCGTTCCAATAAAATAATGAGAAACATCATATTCGTGGCAAAAGAGTTATTGTGACTTGCGTATTATGAGAGTGGGCTATTTGAAGGTAGCCACACACCGAAGATCCACCCAAAACGCATTGTTCTTGACACAATTTGTTGTAATTAAATTTCAATTGGTAACATATCTACGATTAAGGTTTCCAGCAAGTGTAACATAATATCAGTAGTTGCTAGGGGTCTGATGTTGGTTTAGCGTACGCCGGCACGGTAGCTCAGCGTGTTCGGTCAGAGGGTTAGCTGCTCTCTGTAATAAAAAAAACTGAGTTAATCGATCAACAACGAACGAAACCGAAAAAAATGAGATTTAAAAAAAAAAGTGAGGAAGCAGCGTCACTTCGTCAATTTTTCCTAACATTAACATTTTTATTAGGTTCTGATACTTTATTATAAGTTTATTAGTTTAATATAAGTATATACTATAATATTTGATGTTATATAAATATATGTTCACCTCTTTTTGAGGGGTGACTTTGTTCGATTGGCTTAATCTATAGGACAGCTTGCGCTATTTGTATAAAGATATTTTGCTCCTTTTTCTTTTACGCTTCGTGATTCACAAGTTGCAAAGATTCTGCAACTGGGCAGGAACAGCGATCAAGTAAAACTGACCTTGGAGTTTTACTAAAATGTGGGAGTGATGAAATAATGTTTATCTTATGCGGAGAAGTATTCCAAATTTGTACCGCACTGTTTGTAATGGAACTTCCAGAACCCTGTATCCTTATTGATTGGACATGGTACTTTCCTTTTCGTAGACAATGGAGGAAATGTGCGTTTTAATAGAGCTAACGTGAGAATTTTACGCGCGCCCGTTTAGTAAACAGTGTGATTTACGAACTAGAAACTTCCCGCAATTGCCGCCGGAGTTCGTTGCGATCGCGTGTACCACGTTGGGGCCCACGTACCGTATGCACAAGTCGCATAGTTTCTGAGCGTTCAGCAGCACGCTGAACTTGGCACGCTCAACGCTGATGTTCGACAGCTAGGTCCGTGTGCCGACAGCTGTAGGCCCGGCGCGCGAGTCGGCTGTGGTGCCACGCAACCCGCTTGTCCCTCGAATAGTGGTCTGGCGGGTCGTTTGCCGCTGTAGGGCGGCTGCGGGCGCGTGGTGGCGCCCCGCTGTCTGGCCTGGCTTGTGAGACACGCCGCCTGTACTGGTAGACGAGCGGGCTGCGTGATGTAGGCGCTTCAGCATGCAGGCCGGTTCAGTCGCAGCAGGCGGTCCGGTCCCCTGCACTTGGGCCGCCACAGCTCACTCATTACGGCCGACGCTCCCTTCGCTGGCTGGCATGGGCCATGACGTCCAGTCTGCTGTGTCTTGTCAGTCCTCAAGTGTGGTCAAGTGCCACATTCTCTCACAAATGTCATTACATCGACATAATCCATTTACACAAAAAGAAAAATAACTATGAATAAAATACTTTTTTACTTAATTTATTTATTTATCTATTTATTTTATTACCAAGGACGGAAATCCAAAAATAAAGTTAATAGCTGCAGGGCCGTGTTAACGTCGTATGGACGTAAATTATGTGGTGTGAGGTGTCTTTGTATGAGTGTGTACGTGTTTTTGTTAGTTTTTGGTTAGTTCTACTCCTATCATGTACTCTAATTTTACGCTCGCGCTACCTGTATACCTCCACCAAACTTGCAGACTTCTCCCAATACTAAATACTAACTTACTGTAATCCCCTTTGCCTTTGCTACCGAAGCGAATTTTCATGCATTTTATTCCTTGTATACTCATTTATTTTTCGATGTCCACCAGTGTTGTCTGCTGACGCTGAAGTGGCCAGGAAGTGCGTCTGCTCAGTCAGGTGCTGGTGATTTGGTTGAAGCCTTTGAAGTGGTACTTTATGAATGTGTACAAGTATAACGGTGCCTCCTGTCTCCTCTGTCAGGATCTCTGCGGCTAAAATGAAACAAAAGTAATATGCGTTATTTAAATACATGTAAAGATTTTTCTAATTTAAGTCTCATCCATGGTCCATCATTTCGTTTCTGCTTCCTATTTCCGGGTCTGGGGTTTGCCACTCTACCATGACTTGCATTTGTCCGCGCTAATTCCCCATACATAATATATCGGCGATGGCGCTCGAATGATGCTGGCAAAATTCCATCACGAGAAAGGCTACACCACACGACAACCGATGACTCATATCTCACCGAGTCTTTGTGTCGACACACGCCCAAAGCATGGACGCCAATATCATACAAAACACGTCTGAAAATCTTGAAGCACCTGCTCATAGCGCACTGAGTCTTAGCGTCGAGAAGCGCCCAAAGCGTGCACTGCTAACACCATACGAAACAGATCCGAAAATCTAGACGAACATGCTCTATGGCACGATTTACCGTGTTGACAACACAAAAACATAAAGTGACGCTCATCCATCCCTTGGACAGTGTACAAGAAACCACGTAAAGTAAACATAAACAGTTTGATCGACTATGGTGATAATTGTGAAGGCTCTTCTGCGAGAATGCTATGACAGAGTACGATGCTCAGTTGCGGAAATCGGACAACAACTGTGAGGTCCGAAGAAATAATAGCAGTACTCAGTTGTTTGGAATACTCAGTATTGCAACGTGCCTGGTTTGGTATTCCACAAAAAGTGCAAACTGGCGATTACATATAACTGGCAATGGAATTTTAATTCAACCTGACACCTTCCAGTAAATATTGACGTGAAGATGTCACAAATAAGCAACTCATTTGACCACTTTTAACAAGAACTCATGCTGAAAACTAATGGAAGTGACAAACAAACAAAATAACACAGAAATAGAACAAATGGAAAATTACGCTAAGCAGCACAGTGTCAGCATTAAATTACGTTAAACAGTTCATCCATTGAGAATATTTGCATACTGCACCTTCTCATCCCGATGCAGTTCTCTTGTAACTTCGTACTCTAACAAGTTAATATCACTCGTTCCGATAGTTCCTGCGTTATTGTTTGAGCTGAATCCGCAGCGGCTGTGTATGAATTCCCATTTGAATTTTCTCTGTGTGACCCCTGCGATGGGTTAGGTGGCCTCAGTTCCACATATTCGCTACGTTGGTCATTCCCTTCACCTTGACCGTTGTATGTCCTGCTTTTGCTTTGCTGTTGGTCCCTAGAATCCTGTTGATCCTGGTTCGAGTTCTGTTGCTCTCTCCAGTTTCCATTTCGTCGGTAGTTGTTGTTGTTATAATTTCCTCGCCTTCTTCTTTTTTCCCATGACGGCTGGTTATTCCCATTAGAGTTTGAATTTTGGTTTCTATTCGATCGATGCTTTCCCCCATTTCGTTCAACGTCATTCCTCTCTGGCAAATATGGCCAGTTACGGTCATTATTTCTACTTCTTTCCCACGAGTTTTGTATTTCATTAAAGTACTCGAGCCCGCACAGCGCACTCTTTAAAGCTTCCATTGAATCGCTGCACCTACCGATGAGCAGCTGCTGGTAACGTAAAGGTAATTTAATATAGCAGTGCGTTATAATTTCCTTGGGACTACACGGTTAATCCAAGAATCAGTTCTTCTTGACCAGGGATTCGAATAATTTGACAGGACTGCGGAATCCTGACGCTTCAACGTCCTTTTCTAACATGATCCCCTGTTTTATCCTCTCCTGTGTGTCTTGAGACCAATATGTGCCAAGTAATGCGTCCTTAAGTTCTTGTTAGGAGCGACAACTCTCAGCAACTCCACGCATATGTTCTGCAATCGACCCTTACCGGAAACCACAAATAAACTGGAGCTTGTACTTCAGTGGCAAGATTCTTGTAGCACGTGACCGTACTGTGCCATCCAGGTCGTTGAATGAAATGCGTTGTTTGCCTCTTTGTAGACTTGAAAATTCTGGATGTTCAAGAAAAGTTTGTGGTCTAAAGGTTCAACGTAACCACCGTACGAATTTTCCCTCTCGTCCTCAGCGCGTGATCCCATGTATCCGTGCCCAAACGATCCTCGTGCACTGTTATGGTGTCCACTCGTGTAGTCAGATTCACGTAATAACGTTTTTGACCTCCGTAGACGTGTACAATTGTTTTCTGGCTCGATCTCTGACATGTTGCGTGTTACCGGCGGAGTATTTGCTATTACGCGTTCCGCCGCGGCAAGAGCATATTCCTGGAGCATTCGCCCATGTGAGGGGGTGTGTCCTCATACAGCGGTTCGGAGAGTCGCGAAACATTTTCTTTACTTCTGTGACGCTCTCTATGGCGCTCAACCGGACGAGATTGTGTTTGCACTTGCGCGACCCGCTTATGTGCCTGCAGAACGTCCTCAGCCAATTCGTTTTGTTGCGCGGCGACTCGGGTCTGCTGATCTTTAACTTGAGAGATTTCGACCTGTTTGATTTCTATCTGTTCAATTCGCTTCGTACCCTCACTAATTTTTTCCTGCGCTTCTTCAATTATTTTTTTGCCTTACTTTTGGAGAGTTGCAAGTGCCTTTTTTGTCTTACACACTACAGTTCTTGCCAGTTTAACCTGTTCTTTGGCCACTGATGCGTCCTTTAGTGCTAATTGCGCTATCAGTCGCGCTGGTTTGGCATCGCGCTTCACCTGGTTCGCGACGTCATGCGTTTCTGCAGTCGTTTTCTTGACATTCTCTAGGTCTCCTTAGGTTCCTGTCATCTCTGTACAAAGAATTCCGTGTTTGCTTACCTATACATCCAGTATTTTAGTCTGATTCAGACTGACGTTTACATAATGGCGTACCTGGGTAGTTTGGTAACCGGTGCATACTTTTATTTTGTCACCCCCTCGCCACTCCGCCCCCCCCCCTTCCCCCCTTCCACCAATCCAGATTTCCAACCACGCAGAAGCATAAAATACACTTCGCAAACAGTTTTTATGCATCAAAACGAATAGGTAAAACGCATTTTAAAAAATAAGTTTGCCTGGTTATTAAGCAAGCTGAACAAGTAACCGAAGATCTCATTAGCAACAGGTGACTCGCACGTAGCTTACAATTTCTTCCTTCGTTTTTGGCTGCAGATTTTTAAATTGCCTTATCAATATCGACATCTTTAGCTAGCCCACACTTTGTTGACTTACTGTCAAATTAGACAATCGTGTTCGACTAATAGTAATTGTGAATTAATTTTACTTTGAAAAGAAAAAAAAGAATTCTTTAGCATAACGCTATCGAAACACAAAAAATTAAGAAAATTTTAACACCAAAATAAAGTTGGAAACAATTTCCGAAAAAATCTTATTAGTCGTGAAATTTGTGCATGGATACCGCCTTCGTGAATCTCATGATAACTGGCAACGGATTTTTGTGTGTTCGTGGTAAGTTTCATTCCTTAACTTTTATTCAAATGAGTAGGATCTGAAACAGCACCTGATATACGTTACATGGCTTTGCAAAGTTTATCAACTTCTTGTACAATGTTGTCGATGCACTCTTAACATTGGCCTTCTCTGTTCACAGTGTGCTATGTAGTATGAGTTGAAAATGCGAGCCCGGGAACCTCTACGTATCGTCCTAGGGGAAGGGGATAACTGGACCCTTCCTTGGTCCTTCCTGAGCGTAAATTTCGCTGGGCACAAATTTCAGTACACCTGACGACTGTGGCCACAGGAAATGCATCTGGCTAAATGTTAAATAATGTAGTGGCACCACCGTTTAGGGTAGGTTCGCAGTCAGTGAAGTGGTGTCCTCAGCATTACAGGACCAATGGCGCAGATTGAGAGGAATAAAGGCATTGTAGTTGGAATCAATAAAGCACTTCGAAAGCTCGGCCGAGTCTTAATACAGTGCCTTCTACCTCTTCCTGCTACAGTTTGTGTTGCTGGTACATTCGGTGGCAGAAGTTGCCACTACAATAATAATAATAGAAAATAAGCCAAATCCTGAAAAAGCTCTCCTTAGTACTAGGTGACATAAACGCTGGGGAAAAGAAGAGAAGGAATGGATGAAACGAGAAGTGCTGGGAGGAGAAGTTTGGATGAAACATGTGGAAAACATTCAGAAGAAGGGACAGAATGTTAGGACAAGCATTAAGACAGCATGGAAGTTCTTTCATGGGACTTGTGAAAGCTGTAGAGGATAAAAACCGAATGTGCGGATTGGGCTGGTGGTGGGGGTAGGGGGGTGGAAGGGAGTGGTGGGGGGAAGGGGGAGAAGGTTGAGTTCAGAATATATCCAATAAATATCCAAGAAATAATTGAGGATGCCGGCTGAAATTCCAACACTGAAATGAAAAGTTTGACACAACAGAGGTATTCTTGGTGGTAAACATAAAATTACTTAGATAACACATTTAAAAAGGGTCTTAGATGTCTTTGTTACAAGCATGCAAAATCCTTTCAAATTTCAGCAGAAAGATTTTTATTTACCCGCCGCAGTTTAATGATGTTGCTTTAGTTTCTCAAAATTATATTGTTTGTGTTTGTTGAAAGACAGTCAGTACATCAAACATTATCAGTACTTACAAATCTCTCACCCAATCCGTACTCAGTTATGAATATCATGTACTGACTTCGGTTCTTTCAAGTTTGATTGATCTTTGGACAACATTCATGCAGTCTCGTTTTCCATATCTGCTTACGTGACACATCTGTATCTTGTAGCAGATACAACTCCTACACTACCTCAAATTATCAGGACACGCTGTTATGTGTCAAGTCTCCTCTAAATGTTAGACCAACCACTCCACTGTACCTTTCAGCCTTATGCCCTCAACTGTAATAATTTACTTCTATCATACCATGACATTATCCCTGTGATATATTTACATACTGTGTCATATCCTATCAGTCCCATCGCAAATGACAGATACGAACCCAACCTTCTGGTGGTTAGAGACAATCCTACTAACCTCATAATTCCAACATGCCATCACCTCTCAGCACAGAAAGTTACTTGTTTAAACTTTTTCTGTGTTTTCATAGTAGTATATTTATTAAATTTCGTGCATGTTTTCCTATTTAAGAGATTTACTCTCGTATTTTTGTAAGCGTAAATTCATCCAGTCTGTAGCCTAGACGTTGCTCACTGAACAGCCAGGTACATAGCTCATTAAAGCATCAGCGTTCATTGGTGACACGTCAGGAGGATAGCATGTCGCATATCTAGATTTCCATCATCTTTTATGGCTTACATTTTCTGTTAGTCTTCCTATGATGGCTGTGTGTGGACGTAGGAGGAGCTGGCCGCAGTTCACGGACACCTGTATGAGCTTTTGGCTATGATGAATCACCTTCAGGCTGCTTCCTCGGTGTGTGGAGGTGACAGAGAACTGTCTTGAGCAGCTAGATCAGTAGCTCATACTCAATGGAACTATCTTAGACCTTGTAGCTACACAGTTCTGAACCTACCGATAATGGCAGTATAGAAATAGAGTATAGCGAACATGATGACATTATAGCAACTATGATTACGAAGTAAGTCAGTCAAGAAGACCAGGAGAGTATTTCTGCTAGACAGACCAGATAGGCAGTTATCAGTATCTCACTTAGACAGTGAATTGGCATCACATAGATCCATTAAGATGGGTGCAGAGAAATGATGAGCGAAGCTTCAACATATTATAAATCGTTTTCTGTGAAACGTCCCCTTAGAAAAATTATACATGACTGTGCTTAAACTGACACAACATTTTTAGCGCAACGCAATCTGACTTTCAAAAATCCCTACAAAAGAATGGCCCTGACTAACATTAACCTATACCTTTCACAAATCACTTACCTCACAAAAATCTTCGTTACTCAAGCTACAGCAATACAGCGAGCGCCACTACTGCCAGCTAAATAAAAGATTCAAACTACTGAAGGCACTAACTACTGATAGGCATAGTTAGCAAATGAAAGATTTTAATAGAGAACAAACAATGTATTTACCTTAATAGTCATCAAAAGTCATAATATATATATAGCAGTTCATGACATCCAGTCTTACAAATTTCAAAACTCCGCCATTTCTCTCCCCACATCCACCACTGCTGGCGGCTCATCTCCAACTGTGCAACGCTACGCGCTGTTAACAGCAAACTGCCAAACACTGCTATGGCGAGTATTACAACAATGCCAACCAGCCACAGACTGCACACAACACAACCAGTGATTTTCATACAGAGGTGGCGTTACCAATACAAAAACCTAAACAGCCTACTTACATAGCCCCCATGCTCCCAAAAAAAAATTTTACAAATTGTTTTGGGCACTGGCTAATACAGATTTGAAAAAATTTTTCATAATTATAATTACAATAACAAAGAAATGAAATGCACACACTTATTGATACAATATTGGTCAAAAGCTAAAATTTTCTCACAGTCCATAAAGACAGTCCTGATCGTTCATCACAGTAAAATAGCAGTGTTTTTCTCAATGTCTGAGCAGTAAAAGAAAATGCACATGGAAGTAGTGGATTTCCATGCAGTCTTGAAGAAGTAGTGTTGTCCTTCCAACAGAAAGACAGTGCTGGCTCTTGACATGCAGACAGGTAATGGGCCACAACAGAGCAAACCCACAGCAGAGTCAGTCGAAGTTTTGAAGAATATTGGTAGACAGGTCATCACAGAGTAGACCCACTGTAGTCCTGGTAGAGATTATGGTATTGGTGGGCCACCAGAAGTGCAGACCCATTGTAGTCCTGGTAGAGATTGTAGTATTGGTGGGCCACCAGAGGTGCAGACCCACTGCAGTCCTTGTAGAAATAATGGTATTGGTGGGTCATCAAAGATGCAGACCCACTGTAGTCCTTGTAGAGATGGCCAGCAGCCATCTGTTGTGACTGTGCATGTGCACAATCACCATTGAAGAGTCTTGCGGATAATATAGCAAGTCCATAAACCACTTGTGCACTCACAAAGTTTTTTTTAAATTGTCCTTAGAACCAACAATACTGTTAACCAGTCCCTTGCTGAATTATTAACACATGTGCAAACACTATGAGTCCCTACTTCTCACATATTGTCCATATACTATGACCAACAGAAACGTGTGCAGTGAAATGTAACTTTCAAGTCACTTAATTTGATGAACTGGTGTCAATTACAATTTTATAACATAAGAATACTATTACAAAGGTACAAAATACATCATTAAAGAACATAACAATACAGATAACATTTGTAGTAAAACAGGCTTTACAAAAGAATAGAAATAAACATGTAAATCAGTGTTACAGGAATTATGACATAAGTATATATTATGACATAAGTAAGACATTAATTTCGCACATGAGCATTAAAACAAAACAGAATAAATTATGTCTAAACATCTTTACAAAGAAAATAACATATTATCAGAACAATTCTACAACATAACTCTTATTAGCTAAACACATTAAGACAGGAAAAACACAAATTCAGGTAGTGTAATAAGAAAAAAAATACAGGACAGGGTTTGTTTTCAGTGTGACATTTGGTACTGCAGTATTTTGCAAACAAAACTTTTTTTCTTGGAGATCTCCCTTTGTTCATCATTATTCCCAAAAAGTCCTATCTATACCAGCTGTCCATAAACCCTACTTTTTTTTTCATATTCTCTTTCAAGATACTTTTTTGGCCAAACCATTTTCTTATAGCTTCTCAATGTATTTCTTCCAATTCATCACAACTTGTTCTCTTATATGGCCTACCCCATCTTAAATCTACTGAGCTCAGATGCTAAACTAAGGGACGAGGCAATGCAGCAGCACAAAACAATTAACACAAACATCAATGACAAAAAATTCAAATTGGCAAAGCAATTGCAATATTACAACTAATATAAGGCACTGTGCAGCAAACAAGAAAAATAAATCCATAGTAAAACTGGCTTAACAGCGTAATACAAAGTCAAATTCAGTAACATTATGCCTGGCAAACAGCAGCAGCAAATGCAATAACTTATATCTAAACATGACAAAGCTCAAGCAAAAAAAAATATTGCAGTAAAAATGGCCATGTTTAATACCTATGTCACATCTTAATACTAGGGTGATGCGTCACCTTAACTTACACTACTAAATAAGTTACCCAGTCATTGACAAAAATTATGTATGCAATTCCTGTGAAGGGAAATGTCTTCTTGGGCTCCCTCCGTTTTTTTGGAATAGATTATAAAGTTATTATTTACTGGATCTATAGGCATAAAATAACTATATTAGTACATCTATTAAATTTTATTTTAACCAATGCTGCAGTGCAGCTGGAAACTAGATATTAAACAAAATGAGTAAATAAATACATAAAGCAAGCCATATGGCATTTCTCCCAACTAGCAAGACAATAGCCGCGAAATGTTTCTCATTGTTTCATTAGGCATTTTAGTAAATATCATAAATTAAGAGCTCCACAGTATAATCATATGTTTTCAAGTTTGAGCGTGTCATATTTGCGATGCTTTCTACAAAGGAATGTCAATAGCAAGGGTAATGGCCTCCTTTTTTTTTTCTCCACGTGTGCCTCTGAAAGGCACACACTAATGGCTTTTTTTCCAGGTTGTAATGTCCCCACAGAAAATACCCTCTACCACGCACCAATTAATCATTGTCAATCAAACCATCCACATTCATTCACTTTGGAAAAGTATCTGATCTGATTTTCTCGTAACATATGCGGCGACAGCTAGACGACGCCAAAGTATTTTCGAGCGCGTTTATTCTTTGAAATAACAGAGATGCATATATGCATTCTCCATGGTTGTTAGAGTGGTAACTAGGACAGTTTCTGGAGTAGGGATTGAGGGATTGACGTATTTCTGAGAATTACATATTCTGATTTTCTTCTCGCTAAATCAAGGGAATTAACTTTTGTGCCACTAGCGGTTTGTTTGAATAGAAAGAGAGTGTAAACAGAAAATAATTAAGACGTGGAATCACTGGGGATCTGGACATGTAACGGAGATGGATTTAATACACAATTTCCTTCATAAATAAGGTTTGTGACTTTTTGTTCCGGAGTGAATGAACGAATGAGTTTTTTCTGAACCATTTGATGATCACGTTGGCCCTGTAATTAGTGGGGAAGCTTCAGCTGTGTCGAAGAGAGCCTGCAATCACTGAGTCTGTGTTAAATCGTCTAAAAAGGCTTAGTACACATCTGGAATTCGCAATCTTTCGTAAAAGGAACAAATTGTCCACACCATTGATTCTCCCGACTGAATACAATGTTTAACAGTAATAATAAATGTAAAGATTTCTTACAGCAAGCCAGCCGCTGATTACCAAGACGAAGGACTCCACCAAAGATCCTAATTGGCTGATTTCACGTAATGAAATATTATATTAAAAACTGTACATAGATAAAGGAGAGAAAGAGAGAGAGCGAATGAAAATAGAGATAGTACTAATAATCCTCCATTAGTCTAACTTTTCGCCTGTCTTATCACGGATCAGCCAAGATACGGGAGGCCCTTACATTACTGTATAGATTTATGTGTGAAGGTGAAAGGGTCTTAAAGGCAACAGATACACGTCTATACAGACAAGACATTACACAAAGTTAGCGGCTAGCTGCATTCATCATCTATTCATAGAGAAGGAAGAGACAACAACTTATTATTATCTTGTTAAAAGGTGACTGTCGCATAGCTGGGTGCCCATGACACATTACGTGCAGGTGGTCACTTAACTTTCTTACCGAAATATTTACGACACAAGTTTGCACTACAGTGGCAGTTTCATATACAAAATTTCACGGGTCGAGAATTTGCGTTGCAAATGTGTAGAAACAAAATCTTATGAATATAACAGTGTCCAAAAAATTTTCGCCGGAATTGTGATACATTCACGCATTTACACACATTTCATAACTCTTAAAGTACGATTCTTGGTTTCCAACATCCTTTTTCACAAATCAGAGTCCCTAACCACTATTCATTACTCCTTACGTTATTACACATATATATATTCGTCGACACGTCAATCGTGTGATGACACTTCAATATTTCATCATAATAAATACGTAGCACAATCAAATTCCTCATATAGCAGCAGCTTATTGATCATAAACATACCGCAACAGCGTAATACACATCGTCATCATAACATCATAAAACCTCAGCCAAATCTCAAAATCGTCGTAGCTTCATTCAATAATTTCAAAACCTAAAAAAATTCTCTGCTCATATCAAAAGTGTCATCTACCTCAAACGTACATTAAAATCATGCTCCCTTACCAAATACATCATTCAAAGCTCTTATAGTATCACAATGGGTCTGAAAAAATATGAACAGTTCACAAAGTACAGACAAAATACAGTTTCATAAGTGTGAAGTTATCCAACTGTGTAATTACGTAAACATTTGTCACTGATGTAGTAAAAGAAATGTTTGTCTCTCAGTTATGTGATCAGATAGCTGTGTAATTTATGTGTTAGAGAAATATGGTACCGATGTGTAAAGTTGTATAAGCAAATACCATATCAGCTAGGGCTCCTTGTGCTTGCCAAACACATGGTACACAAAGTAGGCGTGTACCCCCTGAGGATTAATGTAATTATACCCTCAGGTGTTACAGATTACAGCAATGGAATGAAATGTATCACAGAAAACTTTCTTTGTAACATTGCACTTCAAATATCTTTAAAAATAAATGTTTTAAGTACAAAATTAATCACTCAAATGCGTGTCCTGTAGCGCTAAATGTGCGTCTTGCTGTAAGATAATTCTGTGGAAGTGTCGTAGTTATCGTCCTCTGTAAGCAAAGTTCTGCTGAAGTCAATGTACTTACCTCATGATAAACAAAAGTGAAATGCTTTGTGTATAGATATCTTAGTTATTACACTTATTGCCGTGATGAAGAAAGTACTGTGCTGTAACGTATTGTTGTGCTACGGAAAAGGCTGTCTCCTTGTAGCTATACCACAAAAGTTACTACTAAAACATGTTTCACTTTCCAGAAGGATTCAGAAAAACTGTGCAGATATAAAATAGATACACTGCAAAAGCAACATTGTAAATTGTCACTCATTAGTAGCGTCATGATAAAATCGTGTAGCTGTCACATAGACTAACCACTGTGTCATCTGGTATCTCACAGAAAGTACTTTAAATCCAGAATGTATTTCCAAGTACACCAAAATCTTGCATTAAAATCTCATTAGCGGTATATGTTCTAAGTATGTGTGCCTTATAGTCGTTACGTAATCGTGCAACTAACAAGAAAGAATGTACACACACTATAACACTGTGTCGTCTGTTCACAATAACAATGCATTCGTAATTTCTGTTTAAATAAGTTCTCTTGGTTCTTGACTGGATATTTAACTTCAAACATTGTTGCATGTTAACAGTTTCTCAGTGTGACAAATTGTACTAGTAGCGTGAAGTGAAAAATTTTATGGCAAAGACTAAGTAAAAAAAAACAGATTATATCTCAGTAAGCGGTTTTACATGTGAAGTGTGGTGCAATCCTTTACTCTTCATAGTACTCAGAGTTTGAACTTGAATGCAATTATCATGCGGTATACGTCGGTAAAGAATACTGGAATTATTCTCAAGGTAAGAGTCTATGTTATTTTTCGCTGAGCCAGCCGGCGCACGTGGCTGCCTGCGGTGCGAGTCATTGTCTGTCTCTTTGTTGGTGCGCGTCGTTATTGGGATTAGGAGACCTAACTTCTACAAATTCACCTTGTCGAGAGGGCCCTGCCCTGTAGCAATCCCGCCACTTCTGATGCAATTCAGGTCTGTCGTTACGACTATATCGTCTGTCGTCATGTCGATAGATTCCATAGTTTCTTTCTTGTCGGTCACGTGGTGGAGAATTTCTCCCTGAATCGTAACTGCGCACTGGACCGTTGCGTCTAAAGTTATTCTGTCTCCCTTGATAATTATTTTGGTTCCCAAATTGTCTGTTTCTCTGATTGTCTCTGTGATAGTTACTACCGCGGGGAGGTGATCTTTCCCTATAATTATTCTGCCAGTGGTTGTCATACGGGTGGTGTCTGTTTTGGTCACGATTTGTGTTGTGAGAGTAGCCTTGTCGTGTCCAGTTATTATTTCTTTCATCGCGGAATTGCGACGGATGTGACCTGTAATTGTTGTGTTCCTGTTTTCGCGTTTCGCGATTGTCAGTGTCAATTTCCAGTTCTTGTAACAGTCCCTGAAAAGCTTCAATGTCGTCTTTGCAACGTCCTGCCAAAATAATACGTCGTAAATGTTCAGGCAATTTGATTAAGCAGATGCGGATGAGTTCTGAGGGGCTATATGGGTTTGAAAGATACTGATTCTTGTGCAACATGTCTTCAAAATATTTGACAAGACTGGAAAATTCAGATTGTTCAAAGTGTTTCATCATCATGATGCTATGTTTTACTCAGTCTTGTGTAGCTTGAGACCAATATGCTGAGAGGAAGGCATGATAAAATTCTCCTTCACTGTGACAATTGTGAATGACCGATCGCATTCTTACAGCTGGTTCATTCTCCAAGTAGCCACACATAAATTCTAACCTGTGCTCCAATGACCAGTTGGGAGGAAAACAATGATAGAATTGATGAAGCCATGCTTGTGGATGAATGTCGTTGCGGAATTGTTAAATGTTTTGCTTATAGTCAAGTTTATCATGTCGGCGACTCGCATGTCGGTCATTATTACGTCGTTTCGGCGGTTCCATTTCAAAATTCGGTGCACCTTGCCAATTTCTTTTATAATTTCCGAAATGTTCTATGTTATTATTTTGTGGTTGTTCCGTATTTCTATGACCCTCTTCCTGTACTGGAGTGCGAGTGTCCTCTGAAATATGTAATTCTTGTATTACTTGTGCCAACTGATCTTGTACTTCCCGGATTTCTCTTTTGTACTGTGTATTGATTTGATTTTGATTTTGTTTGAATTTTCTAATTTGTTCATACTCCTCAGTGTCCGTGAAGGCTACAGGTCTTGTGTCATTCTACCTTTGTAGATAAGTTAGTGAACTGAACTGAAAGTTCGGCTACTTTATCCGATAGTGAAATTATTTCCTCTGTGTGTTTTTCTGAACCAAGTTTCAGAGTGTCCATTTGTGTTGAAATCGTATCTACTGTGTCCTTTAAGTTTTCCTGAGTTTTTGCAAGTTGCGTAACCGAATCGGTAGATGCAACTGAGTCAATTTTAGCTTGCAAGGTGTCGTGATTTTCATGAACAATAGTTTGCAGTTCTTTTATGGCTGCTTCGTGATTCTGTAATGCATTTTCATGACGCGAAAAAATAGGTTTGAAATGCTCACAAATTTGTGTTTTTACGTCATTACAGACTTTTTGACACTTCTTTCGATGTTATGTAACTCAGTAGTTAAATCTTCACGTGTTTGTTCAAGTGTGGTATCTAACTTTCGAAGATTTTCTTCCATCGTGTCCAACTTTTGAAGATTATGTTCCATTGTGTCTAACTTTTGAAGATTTTGTTCCATTGTGTCTAACTGTTGCTGTGTTTGTCTCTGATTTTGTTTCATTTGTTTCATTAATTGCAATAATAATGTATTTGTGTCTGGAATCTGTTCCTCTATGCTTTTCGGCAGTGAATTTGCACCGGCAACATTGACATTCTGACAAGCGGAAAATGTGTCTTGACTCATTTGAGAAAACGGTGAGAACCCAAAACCTGAGTCTACAGTATTTGCAATATTGTGTTCTGTCATTCCCGATTCCTGAGGCGAGCTGTTGCCGACCGATCGATCGATAATGCCTCCCTGTTCACTACCTGTTTCACTGTCTACACAATTATTTGCCGCCCCCTCCATTTCCCTATGCACAATTACCAATTACTACTTTGAATGTCTGTTAATTCATTACACAGTGGTGCTGGTAAGCTACGCTCGTCGTCACTATTATTTCTCAGTTTACTTTGGAGCCTAGTGTTACGTTTTTCACACGCCATTATTGTCACAATATTTCACACGATAACACAGAAAAGCACAATTTGAAGAGCAAAAATAAGAGAACACATTAACATAGCGCTGAAAATAATATCTAGTTAATTGCAAGCGCAGCTGCGATATACATGGTGCAAATACACATGCATGCCACAACTGTTTTACTGTACAAGAATGAAAAACTACAACTACAAAGGAGATTCTCTCTACAGTTACGCGCTAGCAATAAACGAAAGCTACACTAATTACACAAACTACAAGAAAAAATCAGAAGATTCCAGTGAGGTATCCTCGGCTAAGGGTCGACATATGAAACGTCCTCTTAGAAAAATTATACAAGACTGTGCTTAAACTGACACACAATATTTTTAGCGCAACGCAATCTGACTTTCGAAAATCCCTACAAGAGAATGGCCCTGACCAACATTAACCTATACCTTTCACAAATCACTTACCTCACAAAAATCTTCGTTACTCAAGCTACAGCAATACAGCGAGCGCCACTACTGCCAGCTAAATAAAAGATTCAAACTACTAAAGGCACTACCTACTGATAGGCATAGTTAGCAAATGAAAGATTTTAATAGAGAACAAACAATGTATTTACCTTAATAGTCATCAAAAGTCATAATATATATAGCAGTTCATGACATCCAGTCTTACAAATTTCAAAACTCCGCCATTTCTCTCCCCACATCCACCACTGCTGGCAGCTCACCTCCAACTGCGCAACGCTACGCGCTGTTAACAGCCAACTGCCATACGCTACAATGGCGAGAATTACAACAATGCCAACCAGCCACAGACTGCACACAGCACAGCCAGTGATTTTCATACAGAGGTGGCGTTACCAATACAAAAACCTAAACAGCCTACTTACATCTGGAATTATGTGTCTAGTAGGTGGATAATGGATGGAAAAGACCCGCCATGGTTTAATAACGAAATTCGGAGGATGTGGAGGAAGCATAGTCTGTTGCACTTTAGATTCAAGAGGGAACGCCCAAACGATTACAAGCGAAGGGTAGTAGAGATTCGGGGGTCTGTGAGAAGATCTATGCGCGAATCAAACAACAGCTACCACCGTCACATTTTCGCAAAAGAAGACTCGTATAAACATACCGTCATTTCACCATCGGACAGACATCAGTACTGGCGGCGTAGTAATAAGCATACCTGACATAGAGAAGCAACTGAAGGATTTGGAAGTAAATAAATCGACAGGTCAGATGGAATCCCAGTTCGATTTTACGAAGAGTACTCTTCAGTATTGGGCCCTTACCTAGCCAGCATTTATTGTGAATCACTCAGCATAAAGTCCCAAGCGACTAGACAGAGGCGCAGTTGGCTCCTGTATATAAGAAGGGTAAAAAAACGGACCCGCAAAATTACGGACCGTATCCCTAATTTCTGTTTGCTGCAGTTCCTTGAACATTCTGTTAGTTCGAATATAATAAAAATTTTTTGACACTGAGAAGTTATGTCAATGAATCAGCATGGTTTTGGAAAGCACCGTTCATGCGAAAATCAGCTTGCCTTTTTCTCACATGATATACTGCGATCGATGGACGAAGGGCAACAGGCAGAGTTCATATTTCTAGATTTCCGGAAAGCATTTGACACGGTGCTCAGTTGCATGCTGTTGTCGAAGCTACAAGCCTACAGAATAAGTTCCCACAGATATGTGAGTGGCTCGAAGACTTCTGAAATAATAGAGCCCAGTATGTTGTCCTCGGGGGCGAGTGTTTCATCAGGGACAACGACATCGTCAGGAGTGCCCCAGGGAAGTGTTATAGGACAGCTGTTGTGTATATACACAAAATGATTTCGTAGACAGTGTGGATAGCAATCAGCGGTTGTTTGCTGATGATGCCGTGGAGTACGGTAAGGTGTCGAAGTTGAGTGGCTGCAGGAAGATACAAGGCGGCTTGGACAATATTTTCAGTTTGTTTGATGAATGGCAGCTAGCCCTAAATGTGGAAAAATGTAAGTTAATGCGGATGACTAGGAAGATCGAACCTGTAATATTCAGATACAGTATTACTGGTGTCCTGCTTGACACAGTGAAGTCGTTTAAATATCTGGGCGTAGCGCTGCAGAGCGATATGAGGTGGAACGCGCACATGGAAATTATGGTAGGGCAGGCGAATACTCCACTTCGGAGAGAATTTAAGGAAAGAGTGGTTCACCTGTAAGGGACATCGCATATAGGGCGCTGACGCGACCAGCTCTAGAGTGCTGCTGGAGTGTTTGGGATCCGTACCTGTTCGGGTTGAACGAAGACATCGAAGATATTCAGAGGCGGTCTCCTAGATTTGTTACCGGTGGGTTCGACCAAGATTTAAGTATTATGGAGATGCTTCAGGAACTCAAATGGGAATCCCAGGAGGGAAGGTGACGTTCTTTTCGAGAATCGCTATTAAGAAAATTCAGTGAAAGGTCATTTGAAGCTGACTGCCGAACGATTCTACCGCCGACAACATACATCTCGCATAAGGACCACAAAGTTAAGATACGAGAAATTAGGGTTCATACACAAGCACTCGTTTTTCCTTCGCTCTATTTGCGAGTAGAACAGGAAGGGAAATGGCTAATAGTGATACACAGTACCCTCCACCACGCACCATACGGTATCTTGTGGAGTATCTATGTAGATGTAGATGCAGATGTACGAGGCCATTTCAATAAGTAATGCAACACATTTTTTTTTCTCGGCCAATTTTGGTTGAAAAAACCGGAAATTTCTTTTGGAATATTTTCAAACATTCCCGCTTCGTCTCGTATAGTTTCATTGGCTTCCGACCGGTGGCAGCGCTGTACGGAGCTGTTAAAATGGCGTCTGTAACGGATATGCGTTGCAAACAACGGGCAGTGATCGAGTTTCTTTTGGCGGAAAACCAGGGCATCTCAGATATTCATAGGTGCTTGCAGAATGTCTACGGTGATCTGGCAGTGGACAAAAGCACGGTGAGTCGTTGGGCAAAGCGTGTGTCATCATCGCCGCAAGGTCAAGCAAGACTGTCTGATCTCCCGCGTGCGGGCCGGCCGTGCACAACTGTGACTCCTGCAATGGCGGAGCGTGCGAACACACTCATTCGAGATGATCGACGGATCACCATCAAACAACTCAGTGCTCAACTTGACATCTCTGTTGGTAGTGCTGTCACAATTGTTCACCAGTTGGGATATTCAAAGGTTTGTTCCCACTGGGTCCCTCGTTGTCTAACCGAACACCATAAAGAGCAGAGGAGAACCATCTGTGCGGAATTGCTTGCTCGTCATGTGCCTGAGGGTGACAATTTCTTGTCAAAGATTGTTACAGGCGATGAAACATGGGTTCATCACTTCGAACCTGAAACAAAACGGCAATCAATGGAGTGGCGCCACACCCACTCCCCTACCAAGAAAAAGTTTAAAGCCATACCCTCAGCCGGTAAAGTCATGGTTACAGTCTGCTGGGACGCTGAAGGGGTTATTCTGTTCGATGTCCTTCCCCATGGTCAAACGATCAACTCTGAAGTGTATTGTGCTACTCTTCAGAAATTGAAGAAACGACTTCAGCGTGTTCGTAGGCACAAAAATCTGAACGAACTTCTCCTTCTTCATGACAACGCAAGACCTCACACAAGTCTTCGCACCCCAGAGGAGCTCACAAAACTTCAGTGGACTGTTCTTCCTCATGCACCCTACAGCCCCGATCTCGCACCGTCGGATTTCCGTATGTTTGGCCCAATGAAGGACGCAATCCGTGGGAGGCACTACGCGGATGATGAAGAAGTTATTGATGCAGTACGACGTTGGCTCCGACATCGACCAGTGGAATGGTACCGTGCAGGCATACAGGCCCTCATTTTAAGGTGGCGTAAGGCCGTAGCATTGAATGGAGATTACGTTGAAAAATAGTGTTGTGTAGCTAAAAGATTGGGAAATAACCTGGTGTATTTCAATGCTGAATAAAACAACCCCTGTTTCAGAAAAAAAATGTGTTGCATTACTTATTGAACTGCCCTCGTATAATACTTTTAAATCCATTTTTACCACCAACAACCTTCACTATTCCTACTCACTAGGAGAAACCACTTTCCCATTACCAAGTGATGCATATTTTCAATGTTTCCCTTATTTAAAATTACTTTTGCATTCCTTTTAGGGTACATAGGTAAATAATTAGTAAGGGAAAGGATATAAACTTGAAAAGAATGACAGCCTAAGGTTAAACTTACTTTTTTGTCCCGTTTAGTGCTGTGGGATGGTACGTTGCATTCATTTGACCCAACTTCATATTCCTAAAACTTAAGATACCTGTTTACCTGTTAAACCATTCTCTCGTCCTTTGTTTATAAGCTGTGATCGCTGTGCAAGTACCCTTAGTTCTCTTATCATTCCACGAGACTACAACCTCTAATTCTAATGGTTGTCTATCAGTTCCTGTCTTCACACATCAAGTTTACCCACAACATTCAGACCTTCAGATATCTTGGATGTCAAGCTCGGATTCGTAGTACGTTATTATAAATTAAGGTTTATTTATGTTCCTACTCTTTAGACCTTTTTGAGGACGGGGGACTAGTCTCCCTGTGGCGGACGTGAACATTGTGAGATCCTAATATAAGCCTGTGTTAGTGATAACAATTTTGTGCTTTAAATGGAATGCGTCCTCACGTCTCCTTATATCGCTAATTCGTAAACTTAGGGAACCATTTTTGCTCGTATTAAATGAACATCTCAATTCTCTATCCCTTCCTGAACCTACAACCCACTGCTATCCTTTTTTTTTTTTTGTTTTATTGCGAACAGTAGCAACAGCGTACCTGAAAATATTCTACTATATATATTTCACTGGGCCATTCCCGAAGTTACTTCTACATCTTTCGATGACTCTGCATCCAAGATAACGTGCTACATTCTCCATACCAACATTTTCTGAAGACAGTCACACGTTCTGAATACCTTATATTATCGTAATCACGTTAATGACCTGGCATACAATATAGTAACCTCAGACTTATTACTGATGTTGCAGTTATCTATAATGAAGTATTAATTGAACGAACGACAAATATCCAGGCAGGTCTTAACAAAATTTCAAAGGTGCGAAAACTAATAGTTTACTTCGTGCACTTCACAAAAGGCAGAAAAGTGATATGGTATGAACATAATATCAATGGGCTACAAATACTTCTGTGTAACACTTTGTGGTGATGTGCAAGGGAATGATCACATAGGCTCAGTTAACGGTGAAAACGGTGTCAGACTTTGTCCATGTTGTGACTTGGCAAGACAGCCAAGCCACTAAGAGGAAGCCGAAAGGCACGCGTATAAGCTCACGCAGGCTGGCGTGAGATCTGGAACAGTTAAAGGAGTTGAGTCTAGTAAAAAAAATACGGAGCTTCTGGAATACTTAACTTTAATCCATAATTGGTGAACATCGCTCGTGACTTTACATGTGTTACAGCATCAATAGTGACTGGTAATGGCGCCTTGCTAGGTCGTAGCAAATGACGTAGCTGAAGGCTATGCTAACTATCGTCTCGGCAAATGAGAGCGTAATTTGTCAGTGAACCATCGCTAGCAAAGTCGGCTGTACAACTGGGGCGAGTGCTAGGAAGTGTCTCTAGACCTGCCGTGTGGCGGCGCTCGGTCTGCAATCACTGATAGTGGCGACACGCGGGTCCGACGTATACTAACGGACCGCGGCCGATTTAAAGGCTACCACCTAGCAAGTGTGGTGTCTGGCGGTGACACCACAGTCCATAGGTAGGATAGTGACAAAATACAATCACTCTTCAAAGGAAATTGCTTAGGAAACAGCATGGTACCGATCAGATGTTTGGGACCTATACCAAATAGAGCAAGGAACGCAAACATCTCTGGTGGCAGCTTTTTTTGATACACACAGGAGCGTCGTAGAAAATAATGAATCGGCACAGGTAGACGCTTGAAGAGAAATGTCAGTTACATCAGTAAAGCCTATATTAAAAGTTTCAGGAATCAGTATTATGCTAAGAATAAAGAAATATACAGGGAGAGTAAAATTGATGTTCCATTTTCAAACACCGAGCGAGGTGGCGCAGTGGTTAGCACACTGGACTCGCATTCGGGAGGACGACGGTTCAATCCCGTCTCCAGCCATCCTGATTTAGGTTTTCCGTGATTTCCCTAAACCGTTTCAGGCAAATGCCGGGATGGTTCCTTTGAAAGGGCACGGCCGATTTCCTTCCCAATCCTTCCCTAACCCGAGCTTGCGCTCCGTCTCTAATGACCTCGTTGTCGACGGGACGTTAAACACTAACCAGAACCACCACCACCACCAGTTTCAAAGCGCTGTAAAAGGAAGAAGGGAACATGAACGAGGAATGGGAAAACGTTATGGAAATAAAAGAAAATGTTTAATTGAAAATTTTTAACCACATGGTGCTGTATGAATTATAACGTAAATGAGTTCTGCTGCAAATGACAGATGAATCACAGTGGCTGGGTTTCACGTTAAACCAATCACTTCAATGAAGAGGAATCTCCTGTGGTCCGATGGGCAGCCGGCTTTCAGATGTGACACGGTGTGGACGTGCTCTGCGCGCCGAGCAGCTTTCCGCAGGCCTGCTTGTCTAGCCAATAGCGCGTGGTCATACGTCGTTGTACTGACCCACAGTGCCGTTACCTTGCTAACAAGCTACAATTAAACGATCAACGCATTGTACCCAGGAGCAAATTCCAAAAGTCCCATGAAACAGATTGCTGTATTTGAGACATGATCCACACAGAATGCAAGAAGTGATGGGCATCCATTGTCTATTGCGTCCGCTAATGAATGTGGGGGTGGCACGACATGATGAGATGGGTGATGAAAACCTGATACCACATCGAGCCACTACCAGTACTGTTGGAGACCTAGCATCGATGGCGACGTCGATGCCCCGCGGCCACACAGTGCAGAAGTTCTGACAGCTTCTGCAGATCGTATTACTGGATTCACCCAGCCGACCTCACTGGCTGAATCAGATTCCTGATGACCTTGCTGAACCACAGTGAATATTGAGTCATGGATACGCAAACAAAAATCACCAAAGTGGCACAAGAGGAGACAACTGTCAGGTGAAGAAGATTTGAGAGGATGAGGATGTCATGTTGGAAGAAGTCGCCAAAACTATTGCAGTGTCTTCAGTTGCAAAGGCTTCCACAAGCCTCACTCAGCAGCAGCCACCAGAAATTTTGGAACACCCACTCCCTCCTGTCAGTGCTGGAAAAGAGGTGCATAGGGATTGCCCCTGGAACATCGGCTCAGGTGGGAGCAGTCAGTCAGCCCTGATATTCCTTTACTCTCCTGGCGATTGGACAGATGACCATGGAGGTAGACGAAATGCAGCACACACCGAAAGCTCCTTCAATGCCCGCAGCCAGCTGAGGGTTCTCTTATCTTTGGGAGACCATATGGGTACAATAATGCAATTGGGCATAGGCCTGCACCCACGCATTGCTCCCATGACTTCAGACATGTCAGTCCTACCGTGTAGGAACAGTCAGTGTCAATGGTAGCCGGCTGGAGTGGCCGTGCGGTTATAGGCGCTACAGTCTGGAACCAAGCGACCGCCACAGTCGCAGGTTCGAATCCTGCCTCGGGCATGGATGTGTGTGATGTCCTTAGGTTAGTTAGGTTTAATTAGTTCTAAGTTCTAGATGACTGATGACCTCGGAAGTTAAGTCCCACAGTGCTCAGAGCCATTTTAACCATTTTGTCAGTGGTATTCACTCCACTTTCAAGACCAGGATGTTACACAACATGATAACAGTGGCAGACCTGAACATTGCCCTCCTCAATGATGTCTGTCCAGAGTTTACGTTTTACTTTTATGGCTACACTATGTGTAGCCTACTGTCTAGAGATGGTGCAGGCAGGATGGGCATACTCCTCTGTCACAGCATTGAAGTGACAGACATGACGTACTTGCTGAATGCACAAGGCATGTCACTCACATTTGATGCTGTCCACTTTCTTAATGTATATGTGCCCTCCCAATACCGTCGTTACAGGCAAGTCTATTCCGTGGAGGTGGCCCTAATTCTGCAGGGTGACATAGATAATAATACAGTTCACGGTATATTTAACAGTGTCCTGGAGCCCGAGGATGAAATACCGCATCATGTCCTTTGCCAGCACTGCTCGCAGATGTACAAGACGTGGCGCCCCACGACACCGTGGGAAACAGTGCAGACACAGTGAATTGGACATATGTCTTACGCAGCCTCCGAATAGGGACAAGTGATGCAGAAATGACAGCCTTCACAGATCATCTTAGTATATCTGCACTGGCATCTTCACCCATCAACTCACCCAATGCAGCAGAGGCACATGGGCGCTAATTGTCACCATGCTTCTCGCGGAAGCATGCTGACAAGTAGTTGTTGACACTTAGTGTCGTTGTGCCAGTTGCCTGTCCATGTACATTCTCATTATGGTGGTGGCTAGAAAGTGTCAGATCTGCACTGTGATCGTGAGAGATCGACCTGGCACAGGGCTACATTGGTGCTTTACTATGCAGCATTACGTGCGCTCACGAAGCAACTTCTGTCATCAATACGTCAGATGGCAATGCAACGCATCAAAGATCCTCTACTCCACATCAAGGCGGAGCAGCTAGAAGGCATCCGTGTCCATTCAAGAGCGCAAGACGTTACCTTCATCGAAATGGCGTCAGTCACATTGTGCACGAGAGTCGTGACCCCCAGCTCATCACTGCAATCAACTGTGAGGTGGACAGATACAAACGATCATAACGCACATGTACACATGGTACTATGAGACCTTTTACACGGAAGATCAGCGGAATGTTCGTGATTACGAAGAGGTGCTGCACTATTTGCTCATCCCTAAAGACATCGGATGAGACCCTGCTGGTGTCCATCACATCCGACGTGTTGACATTGTTTTGGCACAAGGAGTACAGAAAAAATCGCCACTGCCGAACTCTTTATCCCAGGAACTGTACCACACTTTTATGACCTTATGAGCGACAAGAGATTCCAGATGTTTCATGATCGCATCCACCCTGATTTCGTTGTCCCACAGAATTCATCGACGGCATCCTGATACCAAAACCGAATACCAAAACCGAATGGTGGTTGTAGGTGGCAGGACTTTCGCTCACTCACGCTCCCTAGCACCAACTACGAGATCTTCACCCTTTGTACGCTTCTGAACACTGCTATTGGGAGAGCAATCCACAACGAGCGAATGTTCTTAGATGGTGTCAGCAAAGTTCACACTGCGTTTTGGACGTACCGGCATCGATGGCGCCTCCAGAATATGGGGTGCCCTCGTCGCCATCACTCTCGACCACGTGTTCGACCGAGTCAAGCACGGATTCCTACATGCAGTTCTGGAGTGAGTGACCCACAGGGTGCATTTCTGCATGATGGTGATTGGTTACCAGTTCTCACTTCTTATTGGATAATCAGTGTGACGAGGACGCCCCTTGTCAGGCATATTATTTGCGGCAGCACTCAAACCAGTTTTGCATGGTCTACAGTGGTGATTGGAATGCATCTGCCTATGTGGCGTGATGTTACATTGTGATGAGTTCACTGATGATGTGGTATTCCTGACCAGATCAGTGGGTGAAAAATACACAGCTCTTGAATGGCTACGCCAGTACGGGGCGGTCGCTGAGAGTGTCATCAACCTGAAGAAAGCAAAGTACGTGAGTGTTGGAGGGGGGTTCCCCCAAACAACGGCGATGGCCTCTGACAAGATGCCTGTGCTTAAATGTTTGGGGGTGCTGTTCTCTAACAATGTTCGCAGCATAGAAGTAGCTACATACTGCTGACTACTGAACCAGATATGCGTTCTGATGTGGAGAAACAAGCTGCATCGAATAGAGATGTTCCTACAAACAAGCTATGCCAACACCTATCGTATCTCAAAACTTAACTATTTTGCAGATGTCCTTCCATTGATGGCTGCGATGGCCAACTGATTTCAAGCAGCATATGGATATTTCGTGCGTGCCGCCACGCTGACACTGCCGCAGCAGGCAGGGGGTATCGGTCTAATTCATGTCTACAAGTGCACGCCCCCCCCCCCCCCCCCATGAACCATGGACCTTGCCGTTGGTGGGGAGGCTTGAGTGCCTCAGCGATACAGATAGCCGTACTGTAGGTGCAACCACAACGGAGGGGTATCTGTTGAGAGGCCAGACAAACGTGTGGTTCCTGAAGAGGGGCAGCAGCCTTTTCAGTAGTTGCAAGGGCAACAGTCTGGATGATTGACTGATCTGGCCTTGTAACAATAACCAAAACGGCCTTGCTGTGCTGGTACTGCGAACGGCTGAAAGCAAGGGGAAACTACAGCCGTAATTTTTCCCGAGGGCATGCAGCTTTACTGTATGATTACATGATGATGGCGTCCTCTTGGGTAAAATATTCCGGAGGTAAAATAGTCCCCCATTCGGATCTCCGGGCGGGGACTACTCAAGAGGATGTCGTTATCAGGAGAAATAAAACTGGCGTTCTACGGATCGGAGCGTGGAATGTCAGATCCCTTAATCGGGCAGGTAGGTTAGAAAATTTAAAAAGGGAAATGGATAGGTTGAAGTTAGATATAGTGGGAATTAGTGAAGTTCGGTGGCAGGAGGAACAAGACTTCTGGTCAGGTGACTACAGGGTTACAAACACAAAATCAAATAGGGGTAATGCAGGAGTAGGTTTAATAATGAATAGGAAAATAGGAATGCGAGTAAGCTACTACAAACAGCAAAGTGAACGCATTATTGTGGCCAAGATAGATACGAAGCCCACACCTACTACAGTAGTACAAGTTTATATGCCAACTAGCTCTGCAGATGACGAAGAAATTGAAGAAATGTATGATGAAATAAAAGAAATTATTCAGATTGTGAAGGGAGACGAAAATTTAATAGTCATGGGTGACTGGAATTCGAGTGTAGGAAAAGGGAGAGAAGGAAACATAGTAGGTGAATACGGATTGGGGGACAGAAATGAAAGAGGAAGCCGCCTGGTAGAATTTTGCACAGAGCACAACATAATTATAACTAACACTTGGTTTAAGAATCATGAAAGAAGGTTGTATACATGGAAGAACCCTGGAGATACTAAAAGGTATCAGATAGATTATATAATGGTAAGACAGAGATTTAGGAACCAGGTTTTAAATTGTAAGACATTTGCAGGGGCAGATGTGGACTCTGACCACAATCTGTTGGTTATGACCTGTAGATTAAAACTGAAGAAACTGCAAAAAGGTGGGAATTTAAGGAGATGGGACCTGGATAAACTAAAAGAACCAGAGGTTGTACAGAGATTCAGGGAGAGCATAAGGGAACAATTGACAAGAATGGGGGAAATAAATACAGTAGAAGAAGAATGGGTAGCTTTGAGGGATGAAGTAGTGAAGGCAGCAGAGGACCAAGTAGGTAAAAAGACGAGGGCTAGTAGAAATCCTTGGGTAACAGAACAAATATTGAATTTAATTGATGAAAGGAGAAAATATAAAAATGCAGTAAGTGAAACAGGCAAAAAGGAATACAAACGTCTCAAAAATGAGATCGACAGGAAGTGCAAAATGGCTAAGCAGGGATGGCTAGAGGACAAATGTAAGGATGTAAAGGCCTATCTCACTAGAGGTAAGATAGATACCGCCTACAGGAAAATTAAAGAGACCTTTGGAGATAAGAGAACGACTTGTATGAATATCAAGAGCTCAGATGGAAACCCAGTTCTAAGCAAAGAAGGGAAACCAGAAAAGTGGAAGGAGTATATAGAGGGTCTATACAAGGGCGATGTACTTGAGGACAATATTATGGAAGTGGAAGAGAATGTAGATGAAGATGAAATGGGAGATATGATACTGCGTGAAGAGTTTGACAGAGCACTGAAAGACCTGAGTCGAAACAAGGCGCCCGGAGTAGACAATATTCCATTGGAACTACTGACGGCCGTGGGAGAGCCAGTCCTGACAAAACTCTACCATCTGGTGAGCAAGATGTATGAGACAGGTGAAATACCCTCAGACTTCAAGAAGAATATAATAATTCCAATCCCAAAGAAAGCAGGTGTTGACAGATGTGAAAATTACCGAACTATCAGTTTAATAAGTCACAGCTGCAAAATACTAACACGAATTCTTTACAGACGAATGGAAAAACTAGTAGAAGCCAACCTCGGGGAAGATCAGTTTGGATTCCGTAGAAACACTGGAACACGTGAGGCAATACTGACCTTACGACTTATCTTAGAAGAAAGATTAAGGAAAGGCAAACCTACGTTTCTAGCATTTGTAGACTTAGAGAAAGCTTTTGACAATGTTGACTGGAATACTCTCTTTCAAATTCTAAAGGTGGCAGGGGTAAAATACAGGGAGCGAAAGGCTATTTACAATTTGTACGGAAACCAGATGGCAGTTATAAGAGTCGAGGGACATGAAAGGGAAGCAGTGGTTGGGAAGGGAGTAAGACAGGGTTGTAGCCTCTCCCCGATGTTGTTCAATCTGTATATTGAGCAAGCAGTAAAGGAAACAAAAGAAAAATTCGGAGTAGGTATTAAAATTCATGGAGAAGAAATAAAAACTTTGAGGTTCGCCGATGACATTGTAATTCTGTCAGAGACAGCAAAGGACTTGGAAGAGCAGTTGAATGGAATGGACAGTGTCTTGAAAGGAGGATATAAGATGAACATCAACAAAAGCAAAACAAGGATAATGGAATGTAGTCTAATTAAGTCGGGTGATGCTGAGGGAATTAGATTAGGAAATGAGGCACTTAAAGTAGCAAAGGAGTTTTGCTATTTGGGGAGCAAAATAACTGATGATGGTCGAAGTAGAGAGGATATAAAATATAGGCTGGCAATGGCAAGGAAAGCGTTTCTGAAGAAGAGAAATTTGTTAACATCCAGTATTGATTTAAGTGTCAGGAAGTCGTTTCTGAAAGTATTTGTATGGAGTGTAGCCATGTATGGAAGTGAAACATGGACGATAAATAGTTTGGACAAGAAGAGAATAGAAGCTTTCGAAATGTGGTGCTACAGAAGAATGCTGAAGATTAGATGGGTAGATCACATAACTAATGAGGAAGTATTGAATAGGATTGGGGAGAAGAGAAGTTTGTGGCACAATTTGACCAGAAGAAGGGATCGGTTGGTAGTACATGTTCTGAGGCATCGAGGGATCACCAATTTAGTATTGGAGTGCAGCGTGGAGGGTAAAAATCGTAGAGGGAGACCAAGAGATGAATACACTAAGCAGATTCAGAAGGATGTAGGTTGCAGTAGATACTGGGAGATGAAAAAGCTTGCACAGGATAGAGAGGCATGGAGAGCTGCATCAAACCAGTCTCAGGACTGAAGACCACAACAACAACAACAACAAGTGCACGCGAGCGCTCTGCCTCAGCACTATACATATGTGGACGTCTGCCAAGCCAGGCTGATGGGCGCCCTGATAGCGGAAGTTACACACACCCTCTGCAACAACCGTTTCCCGTGGGACACATTTCCCTGTCACCCACCCACATCAGAGAGTTCTTGATTTACCTAAGCTCCTTACTACCGGTAACACTGTCGACATGGATGCCCAGCGCGAAAGACTACTATCGCCTTTACCAAGAGGAACCTCCCATCAACATTGTCACGTAGCAGCATCCCAAATTTGGCTGGAACACAGAGTGGCGTGCTGCACACGCACCTTTCTACCTACGTCGGTGCGATCGTTGTGGTATATAGTGGTGAATGGGAAACTCGCTACTCGTCAGCAACTAGACTCCACTCATCTGACGGATGATGCCTTGTGTCTCAGATACGCAGTCATTGATTTGGATGCGTACTGTCTGACCTGCGATGCGACTGGCGACTGCTGGTGGCTCAGGCAACGCATTCTGGCATTACTTCGCAGCGATCACTGGACTATATCTCCCCTGATAATATATTGTGTACAGACAGTATATTTCTTAATAGGCAGGAAAAATGCCCGTAGCTGTCTAGAAGCCATGGACATTTACTACATATTTCGTGATGCACACAAAGCGCTCTCACTTCACTGGTTATTCAGATTCCTTATTTGCTAACCCTTCTGATCTTTGAAGCGTTCCTGGTAAACGACGCTATGATCGAAGGAGGTTCCTGAAAGCAAATTGTTCCTTATGGACGGATTAGGCGGGGGAACCCTATCAACAGACGAGGAGACGACTCGGAAGCTCGTTCTGGTGGTCGAACGATTTAAAAAAGAAAAGATGGGAATAAAAGACAGCCAAACAGTAACAATAAATGGAGGGCTTCAAATACCGTTGCTGTACTGCAGCCATGTAAAAAGAAAGAAATAAAAAATCATCTGCTTAATATCCTCCCTGATCCAAGCCCTTTCCTGGTTCCTTAGCTTGGAAGAAAAGGGAAAGAGGAAGAGGGAGAGAGAAGCCAAGCAAAAAAAGAAAAGTTGGGAGGGTCTTTGATGAGAAGTCAACGTCCTTGTCAAACAGGATGGAGGAACGAACTGAGATTCAGTGCACTCTCTTGTTCTTGGGATGGGAAACTACCCCTAAAAGGCGGAAGAATCATGATGAACGGCATGAGGATGCAGTAGGCAATGGAAACCACTGCGTTAAAGACAAAATGTGTATCCACAGACTTGTGGCCTGTACCTGAGAAACTAACACGATGATCATTCTTTTGACAGAGATTTCAGACTAGTCTCCCATTCGGATTTCCGGGAGTGAACTGCCAATTACGAGAAAGAAATTCAGTAATCAGTGAACGTTTAACGTTGTACGAGTTGGGGCGTGGAATGTAAGTAGTTTGAATGTGGTAGGGAAGCTAGAAAATCTGAAAAGACAAATGCAAAAGATCAGTCTATAAATAGTGGGAGTCAGTGAAGTGAAATGGAAATAAGACAACGATTTCTTGTCAGACAAGTACAGAGCTGAAAACGGTATAAAGAGAATAGAAAGATAAGTGAGTTGCTGTGAACAAATCATGGTTGTTCTCATCAGAATCGACAGCAAACCAACACCAGACTAGGAATGAAATAAAGAGGAAGTGCAGGGAAGCTAATGTAGAATCGCTTCATGATAAATAAAAACAAATAGAAAAAGGAAAGGATTGTCGGAAAGCTGATTGAGCGTACACAAAAGTCAAACTAATCTTCGGTGATATTAAAAACAATGGCGGTAACATTAATCCAATGTTAATTGCACTGTTAAATTCAGAGGGGAGAGCAAATAGCTGAAAAGAGTACGTTCGAGGCAGCTATGACTGGGAGGAATTGTTTGATGACATGTAGAAGACGAAACAGAAGCCGATAGGGAAGAAATAGGGGATCAAGTACTAGAATCAGAATATAAAAGAGGTTTAGAAGACTTAAGATCGAATAATTCAGAAAGGATTGGTAACGTTCCATCAGAATTTCTAAAATTATTTGGGCAAGTTTCAACAAAACGGCTGTTCATATTGGCGTGCAGAAAATATTTGACTGACGATATATCATCAGATTTTCAGAAAAACTTCGTGCACACACTTCCACAGATTACAAGACCAGACAAGTGCGAGAATTATAACACAAGCAGCTTAACAGCTCATGCATATAAGTTACTGTCAGGGATAATATACAAAAGAATGGCAAAGTTAACTGACGATCTGATAGATGACCATCGGTTTGCCTTTAGGAAATGGAAACGCACCAGTGTTGCTGTTACTACGCTGAGGTTGATAATGGCAGCAACACTGGAGAAAAGTTAAGACACGTTGATAGGATTTGTCGACAGGGAAAAAGCTATCAACAGATTAAAAAGATGAAAGATGTTCGAGATACTAAGGAAGATAGGTGTAAGCTATAGCGAAAGATGGGTAATATATATTATGTACAAGAAGCAAGAGAGAAAATAAAAGTGGGACACTAAGTACGAAGTGCTCGGATTGAAAAGTATCTAAGGCGGGGATGTAGCCTTCCGCGCCTACTGTTCAGTCCATACGACGAAGAAACAATGACGGAGCTAAAGGAAAGGTTCTAGAGTGGGTTTAAAATTCAAAATGAAAGGACACAAATGATAAGATTTGCTGATTACACTGCTGTCGCTAGTGAATGTGAAGATGAGTTACAGGTTGTGTTGAATAGAATGAGTACAGGTTGTAGACTGAGAGTAATTCGAAAAAAGACGAAAGTAATGAAAAATAGGAGAACAGCGAGAAACTTAACATAAAAATTGGTGACACAAAGTAGATGAAGTTAAAGAATTCTGTTAAAAAAGAATGACATCTGTTTCTAATTGTCGTGAGACTAGCACAAGATGGGTTCAGTAGGAAGTCTACCGTTTTCTGCCACAGGTTGAAGTCGAGACACAGCATGTTCCACAACACATCAGAGTGTCTCAGGGGTCACGTTCAAAATGCTTGCGCTGTGCATGCCTCCAATTCAGGTACGTTTGTAGTCGGAGCACGGAACACTGCATCTTTCAGATAACCCCACAGCCAGAGGTCACACGGATTAGGATCAGGTGATCTGGGAAGACACGCTGTAGGTAAATGTCGGCTGATAATTCTAGCATTTCCAAAACGCCTCTGTAGCAGCTGATTCACTGGCTGTGCAACACCTGAAGGTATCGCCACCTTGCATGAAAACGATACTACCCATACATTCACGCTGGAATGACGTTGGTGCCCAAAAGACTTTCATAGCGTTTAACAGTGACAGAGCTGGTAACGTCACCCGCAGGAACCATCTGCCGCCCTGTGATAAATGATGCCCCCAATCCGGGCAATACACAGTTACCTTTCCAGAATGACGCTTACCGATTGATGTGGGAGCGGATTTTCCGTTGCCCATTTCCTGCTGTTCTGTGTATTCACACTTCCTTTGAGATAAAAACGGGCTTGATCTGTCCACGGAAAGTTCCATGGCCATTTATTGTCTACGTCCACTCGAGCAAGAAATTTTAGAGGAAACGTTTTCTTACTGGCAGATCTGTATGAAGAAACTCCTCAACACGGATAATTTCGTATGGATAGCAATGAAGGAAGTTTTGTAGAATTTTATGCATTATGCTCACAGAGATGTCCAAAGTTTTGGCAATTCCCCATGCACTAAGGTTTTACACACCATCTCTCGACCCCTCTTGCAGTGTTGTGGTCACGTCTTCTTCTGACGTCTGGCGTTGGATCAGTTGGTTTCCTCCCTCTGCCGCATTGTACTTCAGAAGGACCTGCCTTTCAGAATTCTTAATCATTTTCTCCAGACCCACTAGAGACATCAAACCAACGTATTTTTTCGTAACCTTGAGTGTCCGGAACCTCTGCAGGGGTACTGGCGCACGGTCACTTTCCTTGTGAAATGACGTCACCAGCAATGCGCGATGCTGCTTTGAGACAGCCATGCCGAGCACCTCGGACGCAAACTCATGAGCAGCCGGATGAGCCGCGTCTTTTGTTTTGCATATTCTGCCACTTACAGCACCACCTACAGGTACAATTTTCGTTAATTTTTTTCTGTAATATTTACTCCTCTTTCGACAATATTACCTTCAAATTTGACGTCATTATAAGCGGTGGTCCGTTTTTTACGGCGTTCTGAACCCTAAACTTTAATTATAATCACCCTGTACGTTATCCCCCAACTTGTGGCTCCCTTAAGAGCAGCGAAGACAAAATTACATTAATTACAACGTTCCAAGCCTAATTTAAGCAATTATTCTTCCCGTACTCCAAATGTGAAGTGAACTGGAGGAAATCCTATAATACGGTACAGTGACAAGTACCCTTTTCAGTACACTTTACTACAGTTTGCAGGTGTGTGTGTAAAACTACAGTGATCTTCAAGAATGTAAGTGAATAACTTTAGTTACAATGCTACTGGGAATTCTCTGCTTCTGAATTTGGATAGCCAGCATTCGATAGGTTGACATCAATTTAAGAATTGGTGTTCTGACAAAAGACATAACGACCTAACAGTTCCGGTTGAGAGATAGTTACAAATCTGTTATTAATTTTATTAGTGTTTGTTTTGTGGCATACCCTCACCGGAAACTGGATGTTGTTTAAAAAAGGACCATGCCACCACAGAAGTCTACGCTTCGACGACTTTCTCAGCAGTTTGTGGACACAGTTGGTGAGGTGTGTTACTTTAGATAATGGTATGACGTAGTACATCGTACTCCTTACGCGTCGCTAGATCTATGGAATTTCCCGAGCTGAGCACGACTTTTTTCGACAGGGGCATTGAATTGCTGCTTCACGTTCAACAATGACCAAACACCACCGTAACGCACCACAATGCCAGGAGGGAGTCATTGTTCGGGTTTCGTATGGAATGACCGTAACTAGTTGCGTTGCACCAACATTATCTGAAGAGTTTACTAAGGCAATAGATTATGCGTTCGAAGTGTTTACGCGATTGGTAGGATAGAAGTCAGTAATGATTTCTTTATTTGAGGAAGACGCGCGCAATTAATTATGAAATCCCTTCACGAAATAGTACCGTCTTCTTTAGAGTAGCTTCAGTTGGTGAAATATTTCATTATTTAAACAGTTATAAAAAGCCTGCTGCAGACATTTGCAGCCTGAAAGATTAATTCGCGAAAGCAATACAGCAATGCCAAATTTAAGGGAGTAAGTGGAATATTTAATACGAATATGGCTAGATCTACGCATTGGTAGGGAGTGTATCATATGCAAAAAGTTGATAAACGAAGTAAGATGATTTGTGCTGTTATCCTTCCATAACAACATTTTTCCATTAAAAATTTAACAGTTCTTTAATTATCATAAAGTGCAGAGACACGTTTTCGTATATGGCAATGCAATCAAGTTTATTTCGCAACGAAGCGTTTTTTCTCATTCAAGCACACCCCCAGAAACGTCCTACAGCCACCGCTCAATATGATAAGATGTAAGGGGGAGCTTACAAACTCAAGAATGTTATTGACATGTGCGAGTTTTCTTCATAATGCAGTTGAATGTTTCTTTTTCGTTTTGAAAGTATGGTTGTTTTACTGACATATTAGTAATTTCTTCAACATCTACATGTACATCTACATCTACGTATATACTCCGCAATCCACCGTACGGTGCACGGCGGAGGTTACCTTGTATCACTACTACCGATTCCCTCTCCTGTTTCAACCGCAAATAGAACGAGGGAAAAACGACTATCTATATGCTTCCGTAAGAACTTTAATATCTCTTATCTTCCTCGTTCTTAAGCGAAATGTACCTTGGTGGCAGCAGAATAGTTCTGCAGGAGCGTCAAATGTTTTTAAAGATATTTATAAGTGATTTTGAGGATCCATTCTTTTCCCCTTCTCATATACAGGAGCCACCTGCACTTTTTCTCCAGTTGCTTGGGGCATTGCGATGCGGGGGAGAGACTCGTGACAAATGCAAATTAAGCCATTGGCGTGAATTTCATTCTGTAAAACAGAATTGTTATTCGATCGGGACCTGACGACTTAGTTATTTTCACCTCTTCTACACCAGGGATAACCGTTTGTGTGCCCTTCGTACGGGAGTCTGTGCTTCGGTCAAACGAAGGTATGTTTGTACGAGCCACAAGTGTGAACGATTTCTTAAACGCGAAATTTAAAGCTTCAGCTTTCCTTTTCCTGTCCTCTAATTCCACAACATTTTCGCCAGTGAGTGATGGAATAGAATCCTTAGATCTGCTTGGAGATTTTGCGTAGGACTGGAATTTTCTCGGGTTCTCGGCCAGATCTTTTGCTGCGGTATGACGATAGTAGTTGATATTTTAGTAGACGCACGATTTTCGTTTTTTTGACCAAGAATACAACAGTTTCTTCTTCCTCAGAATTTTCCGAATTTTATTATTTTCCGTCTTTAATACATTTATTTGGTATATATGTCTCCAGAACTCAATTCGCCAGGCGTCTAAACATTTCCCATAATTTCTCTACGTCTATCATATTAGAAGAATAAGTGTCCATTCATTGTCCACGTGGGAGGCTAACAACTCCTAACCTGCCATTTCTTGTAAAAACACTCTCCTAGCAGTCTTCATGGAATAATTAACTTCAGTAATCATCGCCGCTATGAAGACATCATGATCACTAATACCTGCAATACCTGTCTCTATAATGGATCGGTCGATAAGGTTAGGTCCGTTTCTAGCCTGAAGGTCTAAAATACTTTTATTGCGAGGAACCCGACGTATCAGAAAGCCTCTAGTAATTTTTTAGGAAGTGCTGTTGTAATTTCACTGTTTCAGAGTGAACCCTCCACCAACAGTACCTGAATAACCGGAACGCGTTAGCTTACATGTGTCGTGTTAGTAGCACCTCTTCTCCTGATAGCAAGACAATGATTTGCTGAAGCAGAGGAAAGAGTAAGAAAGGGAAAGGGGTAAGTGGGAAAGCATGACTCCCAGACGCACAGGGCACTGCGGTATTGCAATGACGAAATTTGAAAATCTATATCAAACCGGGACGCGCTCCCGGACGTTTCGCTTCTCGAGAATGGTTGCTTTAACCGTGATGGCCACTCGTAGCACGCTGCATTGCAGCGTCCGTGATCCACTACACCTCGTACTTGCATATTCTTGATTCCTATAGGGATTCGAACGATATTTGTGCACTCGCACTGAAACAAATATCGCAGTGCTGTCGCGCTCGATTATATAATATGTTGTCTGTTTCGGTGTCCCGCAGAACAGTCAACACTCAGTTACGTTAACACAGTGATTTTCGAAGCTGTTAGTTTCACACGTGGTACGTTGTCGAAGTCTTATTGGATGGCCCGTTCGAATACCACAGAAGAAACGTGCAAAACAACAGAAAAGTGAAGGCATTGTTTAAAATCTAAAGTTAAAATTATTTGTGTACATCAAAAAAATTGGCAACATTATCCGCTATAACTGAGTAACTGAGCGAAAATCACAACTCCATATATACCTACTCGATATTTTTTATGGGGGAGGGGGTGTGGGTGGGAGCGGGGAGCGGCCTGTCAGACCATTGCACTCTGTACGTTGGGGAGGTCACTAGGTTCCCCGTGCTGCTGGCTGCCTGTGTTACGGAGTACATTTGGGTGATGATTCGCTGTTGTGTTAGGCCCTCTAACGCTACACACTTAGTCTCCTCTGCTGGGAACCCTCAGTCCGACACTCTGTATAATTTGACGGGTCGCTTTGCGGGCAGTGTACTCAAGTACTGGCTGGTTGTCTGCTAAGTTCAGTGACGACCTTTGGACTAGTACAGTATACACAGCGTTTCTGGATACGGCAATGCTTAACAAGACCACATCAGTATAGGAAAAAATAGCACTGCACAAAAGTTTGTCAGGCGTTGTTCGAAAGAACAGCGCAAGAAATGTATTCACACAAAGCGAGGCAGTTTCCGCGCCTTCAGGGCTGCAGCGTATATTTAATTTGCACCTCTTAATGTTGCAGTGGTTGCGTGTATTACAGGTATAACCCACTTGTGAAAATTCTGTAACTCAACTAGTGCAAATGCTTCGAGCCCCTGTGAACTGTAAGATGGATTGTTGGAGGGCTCTCTCAGTGTTGTATCAGCGTCGGCCACATGTGGTTGTGTCGCAGTAGGTAGTCAAAGGCAGCGGTCTACCATCGTAATCCGCGCGACCTATCACGTAAGTATTTTTGAAAAACAGATTTTTCCGTAGTCCATTTTTTACACTTTGTTTCTCGGAATACGTTTGAATACGTTTCCTATATTAAGTAATTTTTGTTACACAGTGTATAAACATTTGAAATAATCGTGTAATTTCCTTTAATTTAGGAAAACTATCGATCAGAGGCAAGACAAGCAAATTCTAGCGTGGCTGAAGGAGAGGTATTTCCGACTCAAGTTCTAACGATAGAGATGATATCCTGGAAGTGCAGGACTATCAGTCCGAGACTGAGCAGGAGGGAGGCGGATACAGGATCTCAACAGAAACCTGAAATAATAAAGTACTACAACTGTATAAATAATGCTGTGAACCTAGTTGATAATATGTGCTTTCTGTATGATGTATCCAGAAATTCAAGTTGATGGCCTCTTGGTGTATTTTATGATTTTCTTAACCATAGCGCTCTCAATGCACTTTGCATTTCCACAGCGAACCAAAACTGATTTGCCATTCCACCTCGAGATTTACTTAGTGGTCTGTTTCTGCGTTGGATGAAACCTCTTGTGGTGTCACCGCCAGACACCACACTTGCTAGGTGGTAGCTTTAAATCGGCCGCGGTCCATTAGTACATGTCGGACCCGCGTGTCGCCACTGTCAGTGATCGCAGACCGAGCGCCACCACACGGCAGGTCTCAAGAGACTTACTAGCACTCGCCCCAGTTGTACGGACGACTTAGCTAGCGATGCAACACTGACGAAGCCTCGTTTATTTGCAGAGAAGATAGTTAGAATAGCCTTCAGCTAAGTCAATGGCTACGACCTAGCAAGGCGCCATAGCAATTGATAGTTATCGTATGAAGCATGTCTCATCAAGAACGATGTATACAAATGATGGATTAAAGTTAAGTATTCCAGCAGCTACGTACTTTTCTTTATAGCATTCATTACGTATCCTGTTTCAGACCTCACGCCATCCTGCGTGAGCTTATAGCGTGCATTTCGGCTTCCTCTCATTGTGTCTAGGCTGTATTGTCTAGACACAACACCTCTGGTTCACCGAAGATCAGAAAAAAAGTTGCCAAGAAATCCGTCCTTCAAAATAAAAGATTATCTTGCCATTCCTCTGCTGGAACATCAGTAATGACACAGAGGAGTTCTGTATGTCTCTGCTGACTGCGGAACATCACGAAATAGAAGTACACGGAAAGTGTGTAATGTGTGTAACAAATTCATTTGCTACTGTCATTCCAAGATCGACTGTTCTTTTCAAAATTCACTTGCCTCCTTTTTCTAGTTGAGAAAATAGCATACATGTGTAGTCCATGTTAGGTTCATTTTTAGAGCGCAACAACTGATGCGTTAAAAAGCCACATGAGTGTTACGCAAAACAATGCCGTTTTGCTTCAATACTCCGTTTCAGTTACAGCTACTGGTGTCTTTTGTTATATTTTCATATGGCCCTGAACAGACACCGCAATTTCGGTCCCTTTATCTGTGATTTATGGATCTATGGATCAAGTCCATACACTACCCGAAAGAAAAAGTGAGGCCCCACTAGAGGAGGATGAAACATCATCTAGCTTCACATTTTGACAAGGAGTGTTAGGTTATTGGAGTGATTACAAATATGAGTGAAATTCACAAAGAACTTGACAGAGTGAGTCGATCTTACCCCTCTCCTAGATGCACGCACAGACACGTTTCGGAATGGTTATCATAAAGTCATTATGTCCTCTCCATAGGTAGCCTGGCCCACAACTATTCTCATCCTTGATATTTTGGATACTGGAGCTGACGTCCGAGCTAGTCCCAAAGATATTCTGTCGAAAACAGATGTGGGGATCTTGGTGGCCATGGAAGTACCTCAGCATCACGCAGACATTTCACAAAGACACATACCAAGTTGATAAATGGCACCACCATATCGTCACGTCAGAGGTAACGTATGATGATGCAGTACCAATTTTTCGTCAGAGTTTCCTCAGTCGCTACCACCCATGAAGTGATGCCACACCTCATGCCTCCGCAGACCATGCCGCCATTAGTAACACACCTGTGGCTCTGCAAAACACTGGAAGGAGGAGACCCGTTCTCAGGTAGCCAGTCACCACACTCGCTGACGACGGTCATCCAGGATAGTGCACAACCGCCATTCACTGCTGAACACAATGCGGAGCCATTCATCACCAGTCAGTACTCCTCAGTCGCTGCAAACGCAGCCATTTGCGCTATGCGCTAACAGCTGCCAACGTCTGAGATGGTACGGAGGAGTGGTACTCAAGCGTCAACTTTAGGTTACAATATCTCCGGATGTAATTAACATTTTACAATGCAACAAACGGCACTGATTACGTATTTGTTCATATGTTCAGATGTGCTAACAAAACTAACGGGGTTACATTTAAAAAACGTAGGTGTGTGTTAAAAAACATACTTCCGTGCATTTTTGTATGGTTTGTATTAAACAATTACACTATCCCCTCTCCTCACGTTCGGTCTGTGGAATCGGTTCGCCAGTATTTGATGTGTTTTACGAAATATATCCAGCGGTAACGTTAGGTGACTCACCCTTTTTGAACACTATTAAGGTACATACATTGTTTGTTCTTTATCAAAATCTTTCATTTCCTAACTATGCCTATCAGTAGTTAGTGGCTTCAGTAGTTTGAATCTTTTATTTAGCTGGTAGTAGTGGCGCTCGCTGTATTGCAGTATTCGAGTACCGAAGATTTTTGTGAGGTAAGTTATTTGTGAAACGTATAGGTTAATTTAGTCAGGGCCATCCTCTTGTAGGGATTATTAAAAGTCAGCTTGCGTTGCGCTAAAAAATATTTTGTGTCAGTATAAGCACAGTATGTGTAATTTTTCTAAGGGGGCATTTCAATAACAACCAAGTGAAAAGTACTTTGAGCTCTCAGGTACAAATACTCTCATTAGAATGACCTTATTCGGACTGTTCCCACCGTGAATTGATATGAGACATTAATAAGATTGATGAAAATTAGAGGCGACATGCAAAAGAAGGCATGGAACCTCTCATTACCACCGCCCCGCCCCCCCCCTCCCCCCCAGTCACTTTACATTATTTTTGGTAGTGATTGACTCACTTGACAGAGGTAGTGTGTCAATCACTCAAAAAGAATTGGTCCAAACAGTTTCCAAAATGTCACCACAAACTGGCAGATTAAATTGGAAACTGGTGAGAAAATGAAAGGAGGAAATTTTCTTATGACTTTGCCAACATCTTACTCACATTGACGGGTAAGTCACATGCAACACAGATTCACCCTCAGGGAGCCTACTGTCATTCATGGACATACTCGCACAGCCATACAAATGTTGAACACATGCCAGAAGGCCAAGTTCGAAGCTGCAATAAAATGTTGACCTATAGGGTCTGCAGGCTTCTCATTAAGGTAACATTTAAGAATTAGCTACTGGTGCCCAACTCAAACACACACATGCTTCTGCTTAAAGCCAAAAAGACAAACAGTATTTCTATGCTTCATGGTTGAAACGTTTAACCACACTCACGTTGTCTCTCTGAACAGAAAGGATGATAATTTTTCACAGTGATTGGTTGACTCATGGTCCGTTCGCCGCTAACCGGAATTGTAACCGCAGATATCCAACTCACATACACAAAACAAGCAAAAATACTCTCATGTAACTGTGTAATATTATTGTGTATAACATTTTGTAACAATTGGCACATACAAACCATAAACAGAAGCCAAGCTGACATTCATATGGAGTATCTTCCTCTGTCCTAACAAGCCCTGAAGGTCCAACGGTGGCGATCGACCGCCATGTCACCCTTACCCAACAGGCGTCACTAGTTGCAGATATGGAGGGGAACGTGGCCAGTACACCGCTCTCCGGCATCAGGAGACAGGAGGAAGAATCTTAAGAATACGTAATTCATCCACAGAGACAGTGTCCTACAAAACACTTGTTCGACCAATTCTTCTGTATTACTCATCAGGCTACGACTCTTAGCAGGAAGATATAGACAGGGAGATACAACGAAACTTTTCGTTACGGGATCGTTCGGTCGCCGCGACAGAATTACGCTCAACAATCTCCAGTGGCAGAAGCTACAAGAGAAGCCTTGTGCACCGCGACTGCTGAAATATGGAGGACAGTTCTTACCTATAAGAGTGGGCAACATATTATTTTCTCCAAAATGTGTCTCATGAAATGATCGCATCAAGAAAATCAAAAAATTAGAGTTACTGAGCCATTCGCGTATCGAGCAGTGAATGGGGAAGCAGTTAGAGGCACCAGAAGTACCCTCAGTCACACACCATAAATATAGCTGTAGAAGGGATACAAGTGGTCCACAATAATTTTCAGGTAATCAACTGCTTTCGTAGTGTGGTTCCTACCTATAGGTCCCATGGGAGTATAGATGAAAATTCTCCGGAGTGTAGTACTGCCCTTACTGGCGGCGTCAACAGCACAGTGAAGGTTTGGAGCAGTCCTTCTTCTGGATGGTGGCGTATACGTGCACCATCATTGACTTGGCGCATTTCGAAAAAGATTCTTCCAATCAGGCGACAATTTTCCATTTATCAACCATTCAGTCTCGATTATCCAATACCCACTGCAGTCGACACCATGGAAACGTGTGAGGATCGTCTACTGCGGAGCCCCATGTTTGAGTTTAGCGATGTGCGCTGCACACTGGACGCTAACGTCAGATCTGGCACACATCTGATTTCCTCTCAGCGTCCGGTGCACGCAGCGTGGGGCATTCAGTTTCATGGTGGGCAGCTGCCACAATATTCTGATCGTCAGTGTATGATAGCTTCAAGTGTGCCTGTGATGTTGTCGTATGAGTGACAGTTTAGTTCAAAAAATGGCTCTGAGCACTATGGGACTTAACTTCTGAGGTCATCAGTCCCCTAGAACTTAGAACTACTTAAACCTAACTAACCGAAGGACATAACACACGTCCATGCCCGAGGCAGGACTCGAACCTGCGACCTTAGCGGTCGAGCGGTTCCAGACTGTAGCGCCTAGAACCGCTCTGCCACCTCGGCCGGCGACAGTTTAGTGTAAGTGATCGTAAGAACTGCTGAGTGTAACATTGTGTTTCAGTTGCTGATGTTAAAAAAAAAAAAGAAAAAAGAAAGAATGGAAACAATACGGACCTGCTGTCTCATCACTACGAAAAAACCAAGGCAATTGGATAACTTAATTTTACCATTATGCAGACGGATCTACATCACCTCACCTCTCGCTCTCGGGAGATATTTTCAGTTTAATACAGACAAAGACATATACTTTTGTGATCGGAATATTTTTTAACACAACCCACCCACACCGTACGAATAAGTGCTGCATTTGAGACTGTGCTTCATTCTGGCATCAGGATAAGCATCTCGATACAACTCTATTACAGACTTTGACTCTCTTTCCGAACAGGTCTCAGATGACTCACATTACTGTCCGACCACCGTGTCACCCTCTGCAACAGGCGTCACGATGACAATATGGCGTGTGGTTAGCACACTGTTCTCCCGACCGTTGTCAGTTTCCGAGGCTGGAGCTTCTACTTCTCAGTTATGTAACTCCTCAATTGGCCTCTCGGGGGCTGAGTGCACCTCGCTTGCCACCAGCGCTTAGCATACCCGGACTGCCACCCATCAAAGTGCTAGCCAAGCCTGACAGCGTTTAACTTCGGGAACAGGTGTTACTACTACGGCAAAGTCGTTGGCCTCTATTAGGGAAGTGTTTTGGTATTTCACTATTGCACTCATCATCGTCGGCTTGAGAAAGTAAAATGTTTCCTCTAAATAGAATGTGAGTGCGCCATTATTCATTACATGATATCAGCTTTTAATGTTGTTTACTTATGTTGTTTCTATTACTTACTCTATTACTAAATCACTCATTTCTTAAAGTCAATTGGTCAAAAGTAGCCATTAGTGATTTAACATCCTAGTTTCGCGTATTTCACGTAAGTTTATGTCATCATGGGAAAAATGACCAAGAGTAGGAAAGAATAAGGGGAAGAGCCAAGAATTGAGCCTGTTACAGTTTGACGGAAGTGAAATGAAGAATGGCTAAATATTCACTTAGACAAAGAGAACTACTCTACTATGAAGGGAAGCGACATGTCATGGGTAGACGATATTAGCATATATATGGGTTAGCCTCTATTAGGGAAGTGTTTTGGTATTTCACTATTGCACTCATCATCGTCGGCTTGAGAAAATAAAATGTTTCCTCTAAATAGAATGTGAGTGCGCCATTATTCATTACATGATTTCAGCTTTTAATGTTGTTTACTTATGTTGTTTCTATTACTTACTCTATTACTAAATCACTCATTTCTTAAAGTCAATTGGTCAATAGTCAATAGTCAATAGTCAATAGTTCATAGACGAAGTAACGGTGTTAAACTGTTCGCTTTGATCCTGTGCCCATTACACATGTTGTACAAATGGAGATGATATTTTAATTATTGACGACGCCTTTTGGCATAATTGTTTTATTATTCTCCAGTGCATGATGTAATTTTAGAAGTTTTACTTCTGATGAAGGTATATTTATATGTACCGAAACCTTGGTCAAGAATTTTAATAAAAAAAAATTCTATCCTGCAACTGTTTTTGGCTGTCATCCTTTATTGTGAAGAATTTTAACAGTTGCTGCTGCAGCCATGTTTAAAATCTTGAAATATATGGGTTATATTCCGATGTATGAAACTGTAGATTGTGCTGGGCAGAAAGGTGTGGGGATGCCGTATATGGGTAATGGAAGAAGAAGATGCTGGTCTCGGCCACCGTGTTGCCTCCGTCGACAGCCCGGTACAAATCTGGAAACAAATAATTGTTTCCGTGAGAAGAACTGGTTCTACTTGGAAATGGGCTGCCAAAAATCGATGTCAGCAATTTCGTCTTGCTTGTAAAGGAGGATGAGGGTGCACTCTAAGCATGCTGGGATATATGCTGGTTTAATAGTAACTGGTGACAAGTGTCATCAAGAGAGGAGGAGGAGGTGTAGTGGGCGCATGCGCAGACCCTTCACAGCGCTTGGGGCGACAACTGAACGGCGCCGCTGCGTCGCAGGCGGCAGTTACGTCGTAATTGCATTCCACGTGGTTCCCGCTGCCACAGTGACGTAAATTTCGTTACATCACTGGCAATTTCTGTGGCAGGAAGCGTGCTCGGAGCAAACGGATTAATTTATGAGCGTCGTAGAGGCACGGCTTGACATCCTCAGAACGGTCGTAACTGCTCGAGGGCAAAAGGGCAAGTCGGAAACATGGCTGAGGGTAATACATGACAGTAGCTGTAACCACAAAGACTTCTTGCCTTCCGAAAAAGTATGCATTTATTTTCTATTCATTTAATGTTCAAGACTGACTGGTATTCCTCTGTAAGTCCCTTCAATATGTCTCGTCACTTCTGTGTATTATCCCGAGGGTTCTAAATATCGTCCACCATAAGACCTGCAACTAAGACACCTCAGTCTTGTCCCATTCACACCTCGTTAGCTTTATCTCGATTGCTCAGAACATTAATCAATAATCAGTGCTTCTTTCTATATACGAAGCTTAACAGATGTCAGTCCTCGCTTTTCCTTTCTGATATCTTCATCATACCTCTTCGTTTTTAGCATTCCTCTGTATTATTATATTTCAAAGTCGCGCAGCTCTCTCTTTCTGTTATCTCGACATATGCATACCATCCTTTTATGTGTACATAAGGCATCTCATCCTTATAAATATAAACTTGACATGGTATCCTCAGTCCACTGCTTGCGCCTTCCCTCTCTTTTTCTCGTACTTTAATGTTGCTACCTCGATTAAGAATTTTATCAGTTGTTCTAATGTGTCATTCCGTTTTTGGTATTACTCTGTAATACAAAATGCTGGCTATCCTTGGCAATTCATTTAGCAGTAAAGAGTTTTGCTAGCTGTTTCCGAAGAGGCTTGTGTCTTCTGCAAACTTAAACATTGGTTAACTGTTCCCCTGTAAATTTTAAGCTGTTCCATTTTTCTCATATGTATGCTTGAGTGAAGAAAATGGACGCGTCCCTTTTTGCTGTGTATGAGATACGGTCTGTAGCTGAGATAGACACCTGTTAGGGAAGGAAGCTAACCAAGTGCGGGAGGGCAGGAAAAGGCGGCCGCCTAGGGCGAAAAATTGTTAGGGGTGGCATAGGGCGGAAAAGATTAATTTCAAATCAAATAACGAAAAGGTTGAGCAAATGACGAGAGAAAGTGAAAAAGAGGAAAAATTAAAACGCCAAATTGTTTTCAAAAGCATACGAGACAGTTACATAATAAGTATTTACTTACTTTGACTAAAGTAAACATGTTGTCTCTATCTACCTGAAAAATAATTCTTCCTATTTAAATATTATTATTTTGGGAAATTTCAGAAGTCGAGGGCAAAGAAAAGAAAAACAAATTGAGGATATTTCTCGTCCTCAGTCAGTTCTAAAGGAACTGAGACCGGAGCAAGACAACTGAGAACTGTTTTCAGAAAATGAGGACGTCTGTTCACCTTAGATGAACGATTAAAAGTATACTAAGGGATTTGCATTGTTGCACCGTTCGATGTTGGTGGTGGCGGAGGGACAGAGGGGATATCGGGGAGACCGGTGGTAATAAACAAAGAAAGGGCGTCATTTTCCAATTTTCGCCTAGGACAGCAACGACTCTGATTGAGACTATTTCCACCACAGATGTTGACTCATTTACGTATTCCTGAGAAGAGAGACTCTCTTGTCCAGCAAAATAATGCGTCATTTCCATAGAGTGTCAAACGTGGAAGGCTGTGAACTGGAATTTCATGTCTGCAGTGATTCTGCAGACGATAAAAGTAAGTAAAACACAACAGTGCGTTGGGTAGTAGCATATTCCAATTTTCTGTGTTAAAATTTGTGAGTATGAGATAGGAGGGTAACTTTAGCATGTTGCTTCACAGCAAATTTACAGTATATTACCCAGTAGAATGTCACAGTGATATTGAAATATGTGAAACAGATGGTGTGGATCAACAACTAAGCATTGTTGTTGCATAAACGAAGCGTATTTTTGGCAGTGTTACTGAAGTGCCGGCAATAACTAAGTCCCTTATAGTTGCTAGAAAAGTCGCACAATTTCTTGCTTTGGTAAACTATGACGAATTTTCCGCTAAAAACTCAGACGGGTAATTTAAAAATAAGGGCAGGCACAGCTAAAATAATTATACGTAAGTGCACGTAGAGTATCACTGCTGAAAAAGACAGTGCTCAGTAATCAGTTGACTAGAGCCAAAACGATTTATAGAATATACTTTCGGAATAATGTCTAAATATGGCGGATTTTCTACCGACGTCTGGACGTTTCGCTTGATATGAACGCCTGAGTCGTATTTGTTTTCGTGATGGTTATCAGTTGAAAAATACACTACTGTCGGAAGGTTTCTACGATTTCTACAGTGAAATGAATACGGACAGCAGGTCAAGCACCAAGCACTGCAACGCGCATAAGGAACAAGTTTGCTGAATATTTCAACAGTGGCGCTGAGAAACGTAAGTGGCAGTACTAAACTTTGAGGAGTACTTTATGTGCTACATCGAGCACAGCAGACTAGAAATTAGTAATAGTAAGTGCATGAATAGAGTGTGGATAATTCATCTTTAACATTTTCTGTTTCAGCAGCATTGAAATTTTGTCACTGATAATTTACACCAATAAAGAAAATAACTTAAACTACCAATATTGTTTTTTTAAGTCGATTAAAACAAAACTAGGCTTCATACCATTGAAAGATGAGTTCATTATATAATAAAAAATTTAAAGTGACGCTTATAGATAGCAATATTATAGCTGTTGTGAAACTAACACTGACATGAAACTATTCTACCAAGAATCGACGAAAGAAAGCATCAAACCAACTCAAATGCCTACTTATTCCATGGCTTCTTAGCACAATATTTTATGCATTGTAAACAAAAACACGACGTGTAAATAAAAACACACAAGATGTTTGAGCCGTGTATCGACTCGTGCTACACCTTGTGTTTAGATTGCATTGGTTTTCCTTTTCTTCCCCTGACATGTTTGTTTGATATGTTGTCTGTCATTAAGTGGCTGCTTGGTTGTCTTTTCCCTCTACTTTCGATATCTGCGTTTTGCTTCCGGGAGACTGCTATGGAGGAAGTGAGATCTTTGACCGGTTGTAACCTCGTGTGGTGGCGCGGACGTAGGGGGGTTGCGCGCAGGGAGTGTGGTGGACACTGGAGGGCGGTGGCTCTCCAGCGCGAAGCAGGCGTGGTTGGTTGCACCGAGTCGCCACGTGATGTGTGTCGGTTGTGTGTAACGAGAGGGTCGAGTTGACAGAAGAGCTCCCTGCGTGTTGGTTGTATACAGAATCGCCCCACGAGTAGTTGCTGTTCATTTCGTCTTGGTGGGACGTTAACAAGCTTCTTTATAGCCGCCGTTTCAGCACTGGAGTTTAAAAGGAGACACCTAACATGAAGGAGCGGTCACTACCCGTCAATGTTGCAGAGAAGACGTGAACTCCGGTGACAGAGCGTGTTGTCGCGTGACCGTGGGGTGTTGGGCACTCTGACGACGCGTGCGCGCTCGGATGTGTGGATCCCTGCCATCGGAGGTCGTGTACTGCCTGTTCGAGGATAATTGCAAGTTAAGTTCGTGGAAGGTTTAATCATTCAGTAATAATTTTGTGCAACCAACGTCTCTTCTGCTTTGTGGCCTCCGGCGATCGGGTTTCCTGTCCCTGGCACCGGTGTAATTGAAGACAGTGATCTTTCCTGCTCCTCTCGTTACTGTCCGATGGGAGGTGTAGTTTTGGCAGTTTAATTGTTTCGCTATTCTGTCGTGGGTTATGAGTAAATTCATGGTTCTTGTTGATTGATGACGTGGTCGCTCATTCAGGATTATGTGGTGTAATGTTTCCTTGCTCGAGGTTAGCGCTGTCAGCAAGTTAAGCCATCTTATAACAAGTTTTCGCTGGCTAAAATGTGGTGCAGTGACCAGCCTGAGAGTGGCAATTGTGTTAACGGGAGTATTTAAATTGGCCAGTATTTTGTCTAGCCTGAGCGTCCCTGAGTGGGTGATTTGTGGCCGCCTTACACGGGTCCGCCATATCTGTTATGTTCTAATGATATTCCAGGACACTTTTGTTTAAAATTTTTTTACATTGCTCGAAGTTTGTAAATTCCTTTTATTGCCATTAATCGTGTGTTTGCTGAGACCTGTCTAATTTTTTTAATGGCGGTGTTGGAAGCTTCACTACCACACCTTACTTTATTAACAAAGTTCTGTATTTACTTTAGTAGCCTGTTTCCTAATGTTCTTTAAATGTTTTTAAATTGTTGTATTGCTATAAATGAATTTGATTGGCGTTAACTGCGGGTTTTAAAAGGTTGTTTATTGCCATACGGCTAGCTTCTGTGTTTTTTTTTTAACTTTTTAAAATTGTTGTATTGCTATAAATTACTTGATTGCCGTTAGCGGCGTGTTTAAAAGGCTGTTTATTGCCGTACTGCTAGTTTCTGTAAGATACGAATAAAACATTTGTGAAATCTCAACTCGACAGTAAACTACTAGAAATTTGGGCCCGTTTCCCAACTTGTGGTGTGGCTTGTAGTAACCGTAACTGTGGTGTCACCGCCAGACACCACACTTGCTAGGTGGTAGCTTAAATCGGCCGCGGTCCATTTAGTACATGTCGGACCCGCGTGTCGCCACTGTGTGATCGCAGACCGAGCGCCACCACAAGGCAGGTCTCGAGATACGGAATAGCACTCGCCCCAGTTGTACGACGACTTTGCTAGCGACTACACTGACGAAGCCTTTCTCTCATTTGCCGAGAGACAGTTAGAATAGCCTTCAGCTAAGTCCATGGCTACGACCTAGCAAGGCGCCATTAGCCTTACATAGTTTGATAGTATCGTATGAAATGTCTCATCAAGAATGCTGTATTCACAACAAGGATAAATAAAAGCTAAGTATTCGAGGAGCTGCATACTTTTCTTATTAGAATTCACTACTTATCCTGTTCCAGAATTCACGCCCGTCTGCGTTAGATAGCGTGCATTTCGGCCTCCTCTATCTACAAGGTGTTGGCACATTTACCAACACATCAGTAACCACCGTGTGTGTCAATGTTAGTCCGTTTTTATTTATAAAACCATTAATAAATCAGTGCAGAAGAAATGAAATTGTACTATACATGGCATTTAAAAATTTTGTAAGTTATGCAGATGAAATTCCTAGCTATCAGTTTCTGCTCTTTTTGGGGCAGCATGTCAGAGATGGCGTTTAAACCCTGCATACTTCCTTCCATGCCTCAGCTTTCTTGTTTTTATTGGAATAATCGGCTTTGCAGGAATCCCAAATTGCCACTCTTGCTTGAATTTGATGTATAAATAATTCGACATCATACACAGACACCAATTATTCCCACTTTTTCGGTGCGACAACAGCCCGCAGCTGTAGACACAGACTGATGATGGGCGCCGTGGGTCGCCTTTTCTGCTCGCTTTGCACGCATTTGACTCTTGTGTACTCGAGCAGCATGCGATTCGCTTTACAACCGGCGTGTGAGCTGCAGAAAGCCAAAGCACCCTCTCGTCTAAACGCTCACATTTGACCCCGTGTAACCAAAGCCGCTGTAGCTCACTGCAGCCGCATCGCAGTCCCCAGTGTAAAAGGTTCCTAAATAGCGACACAGGGCAACAGGGACATTGCTGTCGCAGCAATGCTGTTTCAATACTTTCGCCATGTGTTTGTTGCTCGATTCTGTTGACACTGTTGTTAAAATAGGATCGCTTTTCTCATTTTCTAAAATAAAGCAGTATTTCAAACCAATACAAATTTTAGGAGTAAAAATTACTCCTTTTTAAATAATATTTATTTATGAACGAAAAATTTTACCATTGCTGCTAGGCTAACTGACTTTTTTTCGTCCTCGGTTATTAGTAATACATAAAAAAAACGCCTGATACAACCGAGACCAAACAAAAAGCGAACTAAAACACCGGTATCGGTTTTAACGGCCGATTTTTCCCATTCCCATAACAGTGCAGATAGAGGAGCTTTTGTAACGAGAGGATATTCGGCCAGTGCATTGATCTGCCCGTTCCCCCGACTCATACCCCATGGAGGACTTGTGGCTTGCGTTGAGGAGACGTCCACATTCACCGATGACGACTAGCAGGCGTCACCCACGATGATAGACGAATGGAACGCTGTATCACGAAATCCTCTTACCAATCGTGTAGCTAATATGGGAGCAGGTTCCAGAGGATGCGTTGCCATCCGTGATAATCACACACCTTATTAAAACCGTGTCGGCCGGCCGGAGTGGCCGAGAGGTTCTAGGTGCTTCAGTCCGGAAGCGCACGGCTGCTACGGTCGCAGGTTCGAATCCTGCCTCGGGCATGGATGTGTATGATGTCCTTAGGTTAGTTAGGTTTAACTAGTTCTAAATTGTAGAGGACTGATGACCTCAGAAGTCCCATAGTTCTCAGACCCATTTGAACCAAAACCGTGTCCTGCATTTTGTAACGTCCAGTAGGTTATCATAAATCGCGGTGACTTGAGTTCAATTATTCTAACTGAATGGAGGTGTCATTTCTATTCGTCTTATAGCGTATTTCTTTGGTTATCTTCTGTACTACTCTGTAGCAGATCTTTCTATGTGAGATCCAAGTTTCATCGAGTTATGTTACTTGGCAGTGACAGAAAAAGTTACTCTCATCCTTAAGTTTTGCACATCAGTGTTTTAACGGTACTCTAATACACTACTGCTGCCTTCTCTGCTATAACAACACATGACGCACGCCGTTCTTAACGGACCTATCTGAATTATTCATGTAGACTCTGTGAACCCAATACAGAATCATTGAAGAACGTGCTGCAGAGACCACCTGTAGGAAATGGGAGTACTACCCATGACTCCTTCTTGTCATAAGTAGCATACCTTTTCTTCAAGCCAACGGTTCAGTTCATGAAATCAGGACTACCTTCTTTAGCGCTGTGTGATACTATTTTTCAAACACCCTGCATACATGTACATGTTTGTAACAAGCTTGGTATTTAAATAAAAAAAATTGCAATTTTCTGAGTTATTCCGCTCTCTTTTCACTTAGGGTCTGTTGAAGGAACTCTGCCGTATCTCTTGTCTGGTAAATGTGTAATATTTATGTCCCACACCTTCAAGGATCTCTTCACTACGGATCGATGGATTTTTGGAAGTAGGGTATTCTGACAGGCAGCGAGATGAGGCAGCTTCTTTACTGCAGCTGCTTGTACCCAGCGGACACTGATAACTTGTAAGCGCGTGCAGTAAACGCCAGCTCGTGTTCGGCGTGCCTACGGCGGTAGACGTCAGATATGATTCACGTCAGCGTCGCCAGCTGCCGGCGACTCAGCGAGGCACTCCGTCACCGAGGAGGTTGGGTACTGGGTGAGCAGGCAGCAGCAGTTAGAAGGCGAGGCGAGGCGACGCGACGGGGCGCTGTTCCGCGGCCCTGGTAAAACGGCGTGGCTGCCGCCGTCGCACTCCTAAAATGCGTCGCTCGTCTTTTTCCCTAGAGATCCCCTGCTGTTCTTCCCGTTACGCAGGGATCAGTCGCTAAGAGTTTACGCTTTGCCAGCAGATCCGAGCGTGAGTCATCATCATTGTAATATGATAATTATCTTTATGCTAAAAATAATTATCAGTGATGTCTGTACTTCAAGCCTTAGGTCAAGGCAATTAGGTAGATGCAATATTTCATGCATTCCGAAAAGAAAATGATTTTACCACATAAATATTTATTAAAACACAACACGAACAGGAAGAGGCTAATATTAAATAACTTTTATCACACTCTTTTGGATTCGTAAAACTTAAGCTGATCTGCCAGTGTTAGCTGTTGTGTTTTCGACCAAACCACGTGCTCGTAACCAGTAGTTCCATACGAATGTACCGCCAGAAACGCTGTACTTTTTGTATTTATTTTCATATCTTTGAATTTAAAAGAATACATAGCGTGCAATATTACAAAATACGTATTTGTGTGCTATCTTCTTCAGACCATGTTAGGTATACAATGTAGCATCAAAGAAACTGGTATTGGTGTGCGTATTCAAATACAGAAATGTGTACACAGGCAGAAACGGCGCTGCGGTCAGCAACGCCTAAATAAGACAAGAGTCTGGCGCAGTTGCTAGATTGGTTACTGCTGCTACGATGGCCAGCTGTCAAGATTTAAATGGTTCTAATGGCTCTAAGCTCTATGGGAGTTAACATCTGAGGTCATCAGTCCCCTAGACTTAGAACTACTTAAACCTAACCAACCTAAGGACATCACACACATCCATGCCCGAGGCAGGATTCGAACCTGCTTCCGTAGCAGCCGCGTGGTTCCCAACGTCAGGATTTAAGTGAGTTTGAACGTGGTGTTATAGTCGGCACACGAGCGCTGGGACACAGCACCTCCGAGGTGCTGTGTAACGTGACCATCAGGAATCCGGTAAACCTCAGATCTCTGACGTCGCTGCAACCGGAAAAAGATCGTGCAAGAACGAAACCAACGACGACTGAAGAGACCCGTTCAACGAGACAGAAGTGTAATCCTTCCGCAAACTGCAGCAGATTTCAATGCTGGGCCATCAACAAGTGTCAGCGTGTGAACCATTCAAAGAAACGTTATCGATATGTGCTTTCGAAACCGAAGGCCCACTCGTGTACCCTTGATGACTATGGGGCACAAAGCTTTAGACCTTGCCTGAGCCCGTCAACACCGACATTGAACTGTTGATGACTGGAAACATTTGCCTAGTCGGACGAGTCTCGTTTCAAATTATACCGAGCGGATGGACGTGTACGGATGTGGAGACATCTTTACGAATCCATGGACCCTAATCTCAGCAGGGGACTGTTCAAGCTGATGAAGGCTCTGTAATGGTGTGGGCATGTGCATGTCGAGTGATATGGGACCCCTGATAGGTCTAGATACACTCCGACAGGTGACAGGTGCGTAAGCATCCTGTCCGATCACCTTCTATTCATATCCATTGTGCATTCTGAAGTACTTGGGCAATTCCAGCAGGACAATGTGACAGCCCACACGTCCATAATTGCTACAGAGTAGCTCCAGGAACACTCTCCTGAGGTTAAATATTGTCGCTGGCCACGAGACACACCAAACATGAACATTATTGAGCATTTCTCGGATACCCTGCAACGTGCTATTCAGAAGAGATCTCCACCCCCTCGTACTCTTACAGATTTATGGACAGCTCTGCAGGTTTCATGGTGTCAGTTGCCTCCAGAACTACTTGAGACATTAGTCGAGTACATGCTACGCCGATGGCGCACTTCCGCGTACTCGCAGGGGCCCTACACGATATTAGGCTGGTGTACCAATTTCTTTGGCTCTTCAGTGTATATGGTAGAATACCAAATTTGTTTGTTAAATATCATTATTTTTAACTCATTTTCTTTTTATCAATATGCGGTCTAAATTCTAAGTCTTGCTCCAGTTGAGGCGCAATGGGAACACAGAACAAGTAAAGTGTAACATTTCTATAGAGAAGCTTATAAATCAAAATGGTCTTGATTTGGAGAAACATTAATTACTTCAAATTTGTGACAGCTCGTGATTGGCAATTGGTTTGGTAGCACTGCTTTTTAAAAGGACAACTAGGCTGAAGGCCAAAATGATGACAGTCAACGTTAATGTCCACTCAGGAGTAGAACAAAATAATGGAGTGAAGGTCAGCGGCTCATACCAAGCCACAGGTCGTCTCCAGTGCAGAGGCCAGGTGCCGGCAGAGGTGAAGGCAGCACTGGTGTCTGTCACATGGCGGTGACTGGTATGGCAGGGCGTCGTATGTAACGAAGATTCCGATCGAGGCTCTAATGTTGTGGCTGGTGTGACAAGGTGACAAGTTTACGATCGAGGGTCTGATTGTGCTGCTGGCACCTGGACCAGAACTCGACGGAAGATGCTTTGGAGTACCTTTCCGCCCCATAAATACCTGGGCATGTGGATATACTAGAGGAACTATTTCTTTTCACATGCCCCACAGAGGTATGATGGTCCACGGGGCCACTGACCTCTTGCAGCCAATTACTGTGCGCGGTTGGTGCTTTAACCCCTTTCAGGATGGGCCACTTGTTATACCCCCTTGTGAGAAGGACTAGGAGGTGCAGGATGTCTCAAGGTCTGAAGAATGTGATGCTTCTTCATTGGCTCCGTTTGGAACTGATGACGCAGTGTGCTGATGTCGATGTTCTTAGGAGTTTGTGTCCGGAACATGAATGGGCTGACCTCACCAGGTGCCAGAGTTTGAGAACTTGGTGGCTGCAGCGGCTGTGCGGAATTAGTGTTTAATTTAGGGGCGACTAGACACTTCAGCAAGAACAACAAAGAACAGGATTGATGTTGCCACAACTTAACAAATAACTTATAGTCCCCTAATGACATCAATACCCGTTCCCAACTGGTCATGGTTGATTGACTAATGGAGATGGGTGCCTTTAATAACTGCTTACACATCATCACTGATTTACATAATTTATTAATAATAGTTCACTGAAAGACAAGTCTTAAAACACTTCATAGAAAGGCTCTTTAAATAACCGTTTCTTTGTTTAATCGAGTAATAAATTCTCAACAAATAACAGTAGCAAACAACATCACTTCCAAACAAAAACTTACAGAATCTTATCGGTAGAAAGGTACCTTACAAACTTCAAAATTCACTTTCATTTAACACGCAGACACAAAAACGTATCCAAAACTCACGGTTACCATATTTGTCAAATTCCAGTATTTATAACCCGCTGAACTAAAGTGCCGAACTGACGATTTAAAATCTGTCCATTGACTAATCCTGATAACAGAAAATTATGTTCACAAATAAGAAATATAATAACTTTATGACACCGCCCATCCGGCATTGGCCACACTTTTACACATTCTTAATTCCGTTGAAAATCGATAGTTACTGCTTAATCTCCACACTGTTAAGTAAACTAACACCGCAGAAGTCACTTAAGTTTAATACACGTCCCGTATTCCACTGCTTTATTCTCCAATATCATGTCATACTTATTGTGGGCGAACACGCTACAGCACAGCGTGTTCAGGTTGGGCCCACTCGGTCTTGTTTATCTGCCGTGGCAAAACACCCACAAACGATCTCGGCCACAGCTCACCGCAGATTGCGTCCACACAATCGCAGAGCCCACGGGTTATCGTTCCACAGCATCGTTGAATTCCCAGGCGTCTCGGTTTCAGCATCAGAGCGCCAAAATCATTAATGCACAATTCGGACCATCCAGACCCCCACACTCTGCCGTTCCGTCCTTCTCGCTCGGTACACTCTCACCCTCCACTGTTTTCCGTGGGTGCACCTGGCTGGATAGTCTGTGCCGAGAACGTTAAGGACATCCGAGAAATACAGGGGATATGGTTCCTGCGTCGACCACGATAAGCCAAGACTACCCAAGGAAGAGATCTGCAAAGCCTAAGTCGATTAACGGTTAGGGTGCTGATCCATGCTGCCACTGAAATTTTCTGTGAGTGGGTGCAGCATGTTTGTTTTGGCAAGTTTTTCATGCCGCCATGAGGTTGTCAATATCTGCATTGATTCCTTTCCAATACACATGATGACAGGCCAGTCTCTTCGTTAGCACAACTCCGCATTGGAATTTATGTCAGAGGGCAAGATGCAGTGCCACAAACTGGATGGTATCACTGTGCGGTTGCGACCATTTTCTCCTTGTATTGAGGGTGGAGATCGTGTGGCAAATGTGCGAAAGTGCATAGTCTTACGGATGAACCAACTGTTTCCGATCCATTCGACAGCGTCTGTAGTTTCCGGATCGCTGAGTACGCCAAGGAGTGACGGTAGTTATGTCTGCCTCCATGGGATGGGTGGCAACAGATCCATGTTTCTGAATCGAAATGTGACTTCTGTCCGAATGTATGCTTTGGGATGTTGAGTTCCTGAGCAGGATCTGATGTCACATGAATAAAAAGGCAAAATCAGTATTCATCTCTGTAGGCGACGCACCGATTTGGTCGGAACATTGCAGTCTGCCTGGGATAACGGCAGAAGGGTTTATTAACAGACAATAACGTGAAACATACACATTATCGAGGAATTCCTTGAGTGAGAGCACAGTAGCCAGAGCCTCCCATTCGGTTTGCCTGCATTTGCGTTGCAACTGTGCCGGAGTCTTGGATATAAACGCTATAGGACGTTCCACAAAGCCTACTTCATGAAATAACACTGCAGTTAAGCCATACAGCGAAGATTCAAGTGCTGCAATTACAGATCTTGATGGTTCATAGGATACAATGCACGTCGGATGGAGCAGGGCTTGGTCCGCTATGAACATTGTATTATAATTAAGTTGTCTGATGGTTGGTTGGTTGGTTGGTTTGGGGAAGGAGACCAGACAGCGTGGTCATCGGTCTCATCGGATGAGGGAAGGATTGGGAAGGAAGTCGGCCGTGCCCTTTCAGAGGAACCATCCCAGCATTTGCCTGGAGTGATTTAGGGAAATCACGGAAAACCTAAATCAGGATGGCTGGAGACGGGATTCAACCGTCGTCCTCCCGAATGCGAGTCCAGTGTCTAACCACTGCGCCACCCCGCTCGGTTTTAAGTTGTCTGAGCACAGATTGTAGTCGCTTAATGTTGTCTGGCACTTGAAGGTGCTGGACAGCTTGAACATGTTCTGGTGCAGACCATACTCCTGAACCACTCGGAATATGGCCACAATATGCCAACTGAGGGACAAAAAACAGTACCTGTCTATGTTACACATGAGACTGGCATGTTGGGAAACAACTAAATGTGTATCAAAGCTGGTCAACAAGCCCCGAGGGTTTTTTCCAGATATGAGAATGTCATCGATATAGTTCGCCTTGCTGGGTACATCCAACGTCAGCTGTCTCAGGTACAGCTGAAAAATAGCTTGCGATCAGGCACTGCCTGGAGAACGGCCAGTTGTGGAAGGACCACCTTGTTTATGAGTTGGCGATAAGGCGCCAGTTCAAAATGGCTCTGAGCACTATGGGATTTAACATCTGAAGTCATCAGTCCCCTATAACGTAGAACTACTTAAACCTAACTAACCTACGGATGTCACACATATCCATGCCCAAGGCAGGATTCGAACCTGCGACCGTAGCAGTTGCTCGGTTCCAGACTGAAGCGCGTAAAACCGCTCGGTCACACTGGCCGGCTGCAGTTTCTGGTATTCGTGCAATACCAGTGATACTTCCTGGCAGATTGTGTGCCCGACCGAGACTCGAACTCGGGACCTTTGCCTTTCGCGGGCAAGTGCTCTACCATCTGAGCTACCGAAGCACGACTCACGCCCGCTACTCACAGCTTTACTTCTGCCAGTATCTCGCCTCCTACTTTCCAAACATTACAGAAGCTCTTCTGCGAACCTTGCAGAACCTTTGGAAGGTAGGAGACGAGATACTGGCAGAAGTAAAGCTGTGAGTACCGGGCGTGAGTCGTGCTTCGGTAGCTCAGATGGTAGAGCACTTGCCCGCGAAAGGCAAAGGTCCCGAGTTCGAGTCTCGGTCCGGCACACAGTTTTAATCTGCCAGGAAGTCTCATATCAGCGCACACTCCGCTGCAGAGTGAAAATCTCATTCTGAATACCAGTGATATTTGCTTTGACAGTCGATTCGGTGAGTACAGAAGCGGGTCTCAGTGCAGCCAGCGGCTTACGTCAGGGACAAAGTAGTGTGGCCTCACCTGGCAGGCAACTTGGCAACACCGCTGTGTAAAATGTGGGAGCGCATGTGGCCTGCTGCTAGCGAACCTCTGTCTTGGTATTAACCGCCCACATTTATGTAGGACGGGATGTGCATCTGCGGATCGGCCTTTAGTAGACGGGCAGCGTTCAAAACTTGGAACCTGTGGGAAATGGACCAGCGCTCCGCATTATTACTTATGACTTCCCCATACATGGCACTTCAAAAGTCAATTCGAAATTTCTATCTGTTCCGATATCGATACCGCCATGGGTGACTTTCACGTCACAAACGTTACCATCATCATGCTTCAACATTTAAGTTCCCGCACGGGAATCGACCGCCCTATCACATAAATCAGCCGTTTTCAATTTAACAAATACGACGCTGGATGCAATTGATATTTGGATACCAGTAGCATTTTGTAACTACTTCTTCTAGAAACGTTTCTAAATCAAAAGAAATCGGTTCTTAGAAATTTCTGCCGGCCGCGGAGGTCTCGCGGTTCTAGGCGCGACTGCTACGGCCGCAGGTTCGAATCCTGCCTCGGGCATGGATGTGTGTGATGTCCTTAGGTTAGTTAGGTTTAAGTAGTTATAAGTTGTAGGGGACTGATGACCACAGATGTTACGTCCCATAGTGCTCAGAGCCATTTGAACCATTTTTAGAAATTTCTGTCAAACGTAAATTGCAACGTATCGACTCTAACACGTTCCCACACCAGTTTCTCATTTCTCATAGCTTCAATGAAACTCTGAAAGTATATGTACAAGCTGCAGTAGCGTACAGACTCACCAAGCGCGAGCAAAATCGGCCGCAGCAGACGTCCCCTCCCTTCCCCCCCCCCCTCCCCCCCCCCCTCTCTGATAACCGATACCAGACCCTGCCCGAAGAAGAAATTTATTTCTTCGGTTTTTCTTAACTGAACACAAAACCATTAATAATATATTTTTAATATTTCTTGAAGCGACCCACATAATAATACTGCTTATATAACTTTGTAACGAGTCACATTTATTTTATATTGAAGTCTTCTACAGCCTTTAATCACCGAGATGTTATTAATGCACATTTACTTATAACAAATCCTAATAGAATGACACGTTTCAGATAGATCTACAAGGCGCAGTTGTCTTAAAATGGCTTATTCTCATAACACGCGAAACGCGATCATACCGCATCCAAAGATATTGTGTAATTTGGAAGGGAGACAGAAAAGGAAAGGGGAAGAACTACTGATGTCAGCTGCGTGGGGACTTTATGGAGAATCAGCGGCGATTAGCGAAAACTGTGCCAGACCAGGATTCGAACCCGGGATCTCCTGCAGTTGCGTTAACCACTGCGCCATCCGGTCACGGTGTTCATCCCAATCCCGAGGACCGCCTCGGTACGCCTCTTGGCTGACCCGCACTCCTATCGAGCGCCACCTATCTGCAGTCCCCGTCCACGTCTTCCATGCTCTCTAATTTGAGATACTTGCTGGAAGTCGAGCGTAGTTGCCCATCCACACTGGCTGAAGGAGGTTATTCCACTGCCAATCGAGGAGAATCGATTATATGAATGCGTAGTGTGTTCTTTCAGACATGTCCGAAAGAATATACAGTACACAGTCTGGAACCGCGCGACTGCTACGGTCTCTGGTTCGAGTCCTGCCTCGGGCATCGATGTGCGTGATGTCTTTAGGTTAGTTTGGTTTAAATAGTTCTAAGTTCTAGAGGACTGATGACCTCAACAAAAAATTGTTCAAACGGCTCTGAGCACTTTGGGACTTAACATCTGAGGTCATCAGTCCCCGAGAACTTAGAACTACTTAAACCTAACTAACCTATCACACACAGGCATGCCCAAGGCAGGATTCGAACCTGCAACCTTAGCGGTCACGCGGTTCCAGACTGAAGCGCCTAGTATCGCTCGGCCACACCGGCCGGCTGACCTCAACAGCTGAGGTCATCAGTCCCATATTGCTCAGAGCCATTTACACCATTTCCCGTCGTTTTATTATAGCAAATCGTACTCGTTCTCCAGACATTGAATGTGCTGGTGCTTACAGCATATTTTTATGGCGTGTAAGGTATAACATAAAGCCCACCGTATATGGAGTTCTACTGAAAGCAACAAATAAAATACTTCCTACTGCTTTCATGGGGCTCAGGCTTTCTTCTTGTGATATGGAAAGCGTTCTTGCTTTCTGTTGGTCCTCCTTTACGTGACACGTCGACCAAATGTCGCAGGACTTATTTTGTGTTGCACATGACGAAATGGCTCCACAGCTTGAAGTAGCAGGAAATGACATCACAGAACACGTAGAAGGCGACGTCAACCTTAACTAACTCGTGCCGTGTGTCCACGGTCTACGGGGGCACCGCGGCCATGGCGCGAGCATCACCGTCTCTCCACGTGAGTACAGAGGCCAATAGCGTTCCACGCGGCCAGCTGGTCAGTTCAGTGCTATTTCTTGATACTGTCGGCTCGACAGTAGGACCGCCTAATAGCTATATCACTTGTCATACGGTTACTCTGTAAGTCGCGTCTCCGATTCGTCTCTCCGCCTTGCCACCAGCGCCTAGGGTGTTTATGCATGTCCGCAGTCTGCCTGTCTCGTTTCACTCGCCTACAGTTAGTTTGGGCTACATCTCCACAGACGACTCTCCCGCCTTAGAGCTTCCACCATTTCTCCATTTCTTCTGGAGCTCTAACGTGTTCCCCAGTATCCGCTACCCACAAATATAGCAAAGTGGTTGAAGGGAACTGAGACAACAGGAAATGGAGAACGTGTTGGACGTTCACATTAGAGAACGTGGACGTCGGTGGCTTTCCCGCTCCGTAAAGCAGAAAGGGCGATGATCTGCGGCAGATCTGACGTCAAGTACAATCCATGTGCAGGCACAACTTGTTCGGAACGCACCATTCAGACTACGTTGTTGAACGTGGCGACGGACAACGCCTAAGTGTTCCCATGTTTACCCAGCGAAAAATGACATCGTCAGTTACGACTGCAATGTCCTCAAGTCATCGACATTGGACGGTGGATCGATACAAATCTCTCGACTGGTCGGATGAATGACGTTACATCAGGTCGGTTGTCGTGTCTTGATAAGCGGTCATCCAGGCCGACGGTTTCTCGAAACATGCAGATGCAGGCCCAAAGAGGCTGTGTCATGCTATGGGCGTCATTCACCATGTTTTCAATCGGACCTGTGTTACTAATCATGATAGAAGAATTGCGCCATGACCGCCGTGGACTACGGTCACATTAGTGCAGACCACCTGCATCCCATCAAGGCTTGACGTCTTCTTCAATGGCGATGGCATCTTCCAGCACAATATGTTGCCGTTGTTCGTGGTTTTATGAGCATGATAATGAAATAATGTTTATGTCTAGGCCTACAAATTCCCCTGGTGTCAACCTGATGGAAAATACTGGGGACGCTGTCGGACGCCACAAGCTACCGGTCAGTAATTTACGGGAATTTCTTGACCTGCGCCTAGACGCCTGGAGTCACGTACCGCTGGAAGCCTATCAACAGTAAGTCTTCAGGCTTTCGTGGCCGTTGTCATGAAAGTTAAAATCTTCTGGATTATTAGGCCGCGTTATATTTCCTCTAAAATAATCGACTTTTCGACCCTTCTGCTGGGGTTCTGCTTCAGGATGTTTCGGTGTCCACTATTGCTAGAACACTGTCAAAGACCAATGTCACGTTCTCTTATATATGGGAGTTTTCCTGCGTTTGTGGTGTAGAAGTGTGAGTACTGCTTAAAATTCTTGTGGCTGACAATGATTGACCATCGTCATAGGTTAATATTCTCGCACTGATGCAGAAGAAGGGGCGTTATTGGCTAAACTCATTTGGATACTAATGGTGCCCCATCGTCGTTGGATAGAAAGGCACTATTCCATAATTACGCTGGAGAAGGTTTATTGATTGAAATTCATCCTACTGCTATTGGTTGGCCGCCATCGTTGGCTAGATGTGAAACGGACTGAGCAAGAGAGGGGGAATGTTTACCCAAAATATTATCGTCCGCCGAGGCGACTTGCAGCGCGTTGTTTACGTTGATCGCGAACCGCGGCCGCATATTCACTCCCTTGATGGCGGGGAACCATGATACCGGAAGCCCATAACCGTCCTCCCTCTTGAAATTACATGAATCGTTGGAAATTTCAACGCTTCTCGGACCTTTCTTCTATAAATGTTTATTTCCTTAGTCTGCATACATACGTTATTAAAATCGATGTCACAGCCACAGTTTTCATGTTGTCGAGCTACTGCTGATTTTACACTTTGTTTTAGCCACCTGTACCGTTCGTGTTCCTTAATAGGTTCTGTAGCAGTTTTTCTCGTTTCGCCTACATACACTTTGCCGCAGCCACATGTCACTTGATAGACACATGCATTGTGCAGGCAATCAGGTGCATCCGTTTTTCGTCGGAAAAAATCTTTGGTTTGGACCAAAAAAAGATGTCGCGAAACAATTTTTCTTCAGAATTCTGCTTATGTGGTCAGTGGCCCCAGAAACGAATCGTAACCTAACGGAATGAGAAGGCGGTTCCTCGCCATTCTTATCAGCGTGATTAATATTCCGCCTGAAACGCCTGTCGACTAGACAACTATCATAGCCATTTGCTTTCAATGTGCTATTTAAAAAATCCAACTCCGTTCCCAAGTTGTCGTCATCACTGATACGGAAGGCACGTGAAGACAGAATGTTGAGCACTGCTAGCTTCTGCGCTGGGTGGTGGTGCGAAGTGGCATCTAAATACTTGTTCGTGTTGGTCGGGTTTCTGTACATTCAGTGACCTAGAGTGTTATCAGATCTTCTGTATACCAACGCATCGAGGTATAGGAGACCGACCTCACTTTCAGCTTCCAAGGTAAATTTGATTTTGGGGTGAATTGTGGAACACATGAAGTTCTTCTTCCTCAAGTGGCCATAGAACAAACGTGTCGTCCACGTAGAGGAGCCAACAAGAATGCTTCAAAGTAGCGCTATTTAATGTCTGTTGCTCAAAATATTCCATAAAAATGTCAGCTGCAACTGGCGATATGGGTGAGCCCATATGAGAAGCCCTAACAACCCAGAAAATTTTAACTTTGCTTGGCGCATTGTCATCCATAAAAATTCAATCGGAACGTGAAGTCCACGAATGGCAGCAAATGCTCTCCAAGTAGCCGAACATAACCATTTCCTTTTTCATTTGTGTGGCCGTAGTGTCCTTAGTTGCTTTATAATTCTTGAGGGTATTTTTGTCCTGTTGTTGCAACTACAAAAAAGCGTCAGTTTTTCACCAGACGCGTTTCGCTTTATTATTTATTCGCTTTCTTATTTGCAACACAACAAAATTATTTTGAATTCAATCAAGAATACTTCATACAAGAAGAAGGTTGAACCATGCGTTCACCTATTTCGCGAACATTTGATAACATTTTCATGAATCACATAGAAAAATTAATATTAGAAGACATAATAACAAAGAAAAGCTACAACGTCGTCTACTGGTACAGATACATCGGTGACATGATATGCAGAGTACATGAACCTGAAGACAGAATATAGCAAATACACAAACACACAAATACTATACACAAAAACATAAAGTTCACAATAGAATAACAAGAAAACAGACTTAACATTTTGGACATAACCATAAGAAAAGACAGTAATAAACACACATTTGACATGTACAGAAAACCCACAACAAGTGACTTTATCTTAAATGCATCTTCAAACTACACACAAAACCACAAACAAGCAGCAATCAGATACATGTTAAACCGGTTGAACGGGATCCCCGTAAACATTTCTAATTACCGGAAACAGTTAGCCATTATAAAACAAATAGCATTAAAAATGGACACAAAGAAACAATGGTAGACAAACTAAACATAAAAATAAAGAGACAAACAATGAAAAAACTAACTACAACAAAAAATGGCATAGAGTGCCCAATGACCTACCACAACAAATTCACTCGTAAAATTGGTAACATATTCAAAAAATAAGTCATAAACATTGCTTATAAAACAAAAAATTCCATACAAAAGCACATCCCAAAACTGAAATCATAACCAGACAGATGCCAACAATGTGGTATCTATCAGCTCAGTTGCAGAGATTATAAGATATACAGTGGAATGACTGGCGGGACATTCGACACAATATATAATGAACACATCAGAGCATTTAAATACGGTACAAATCATTCAACATTTGCGGATCATCTATAAGGTGAACACCATAGACTGTATTCCACTAGACGTTAGCAAAATAATAAGAAGCGAAATTTAAAGTTTTTGAAGAGAAAATTTTGAGATAGCTACATGGAGGAACCAAGATGAAAGCCACATTACGGCGAAGGAATCTTGCAAATAAGGAAGTCAATGTCTTTTGTTTGGGGATACGTATCATCTTCAAAATTAAAGCTACGAGTCTCCGTTGGATTGGGCTTCTTTGGAGGAACGGAAAATCCGCCAGGTTTATCCAGAATATGTCAAGAACGAAAATCTGCCGGAAGATCAAGACTACGATTTTTTTCTTTCTTTAGCATTAGAGAATATATTAAAATCTTACTTGTTAGCCGCGCTGGGTAGCCGCGTGGTCTCGGGCGTCTTGTCCTGGCTCTCGCGGCTGACCCCGTCGGAGGTTCGAGTCCTCCCTCAGGCCTGGGTATGTGTGTTATCCTTAGCGTAAGTTAGATTAAGTAGTGTGTAAGCCTACGGACCGATGACTTCAGCAGTTTGGTCCATAGGAACTTACCACAAATTTTTCCTTCCTTATTAGGAAATGCCAAATTTAACGTCGAGGCACAGCCACCCAGCAAAGAATCGTGAACTTAGCACCCAAGTCTTTAGTAGCTGGAGAAAGTTTTAAAACCACAATCATTTTATTGCTAAATTAACTTTGGAAATTTCCTCGGATTTTAGTCACGTCATGACGCCTTCAGAATTTGCACGAGGTCCGAAAAGAGAAGGTCTTCGATTTCCTGTCTGCTCTGTCGAGACACATGGCAGGCAGTCCATTTCCCGCCGCTGCCTGGGGCAAACACCAGCTCCCCGCCCATCTCATTGGGTTTGCAAACAAGGACTCCTTATTAGGAACCAGGACGGGTTAACGGCTGCAGGCGATCGCTTGTGACCGAGACCCCGACTTACGGAACACGTTCATATTTACTTCGAGAAAAGCTCTGGCGAAGTTTCCGGTATTTGATTTCCCTGGGGTGACGTTGAGCAAATCTGATTTGAATACATTTCGGATTATTATTTGAGGGGATAAGTTATTTCCCGCAAAGCTTTCAGATTTGAGAAATGGAAGAATCCTCTCAGTTGTCGTATCATTTACAGAACCAGATGGGATAAAGTATACCAAAGTACTGTGGTACTGGACTGCAAAAGTACAGTTTTGTTCTCGAACACTGATTTACGAATCAAATCTAGACTTTTGTGTATCCTTAAAAAATTATGAAATCTTTTAATGCTACGGCGTTGTGATTATTCTTTGTCATTCTAAGCAGTTTTATGTTCTGATACATTTTTGCAGTTTCTTCATCAATGCAAGCAGTTATTGGAAAATAAATTCGTATGATCCTAGATCTGTTCGAAAAACATTTACCTTCAATGCTAGTTGTCGATGGCTTACATAGTAGTATTAATCACGTTCTGTTCCACTTGCCCCTTAGAACAGTTTCTGTATCATTTGAACCTCGTATTTCTTTTACAGGTAAAGCTGTCGTAAAGTAGTTCGATATAAAAATTTTAATGCCAGAATCACCAGCTCTCTAATATCTGCTGCACAACTAATTCAGCACCTGTCATTGTTTCTTCAAGCTTTCTAGCTTTAGGCAGTAGCCTAGGGCTTCATGTTGCAATTTTCAACTCTCTGCTACTGTTGATTTCGCAATGATTTCGCTGAATGGTCACTTGAAAAGCCTTCCTGTCATTTCTTCCTCTGTCAGATCCTGTACTCAAATACATTTGATAAGTTATTTCTTTTGTCCTCTTTTTTTCATGCGTCTGCTGAATTTGAGATATCTCTTGCGGATATTTGATTGTGCAATTTCTTCTCGCACTCCACATCTTCCAACAGTGATGTTTGATAAAATTGTTGCGTCTTTTGCGTCGATATGTGAGCCACAACATCGCTCGCTGTAATGATGAGGCAAGACACAGCTTACAGCAGCTTTCGTGGTGTCCTTGCTTATCATGGTCACTTACGATGCTCTGCCTTTTAGGGAAGAGTGTCACGTAACCTATTACATGAATAATTGGGCGACCTGGTGCCCTCTGATCTTTAAAGTGGCGCCAAGTTGAATTACAAAACGCTTTACACTGTTTTATGTAAGATTCTGCTTCACCTTTCATCAAACAGACTAATAAGCCATGTTCACACACAAGTTTCCAATCAACGTCTAGAAAAGCAACACAAGATACCCTATCATTCCTGAGCTCTGCTTCATTGTTAGGAATGGTGGAACAACATGAGCACGAGCATTAAGCATCTGCACTGACGAGAAGTCAAGTAAATCACACATTCAAAATGTCAGTGTTACAGAAGAGCGTTTCTGCAGTGACGAGCATTCGGTGAGGCAAACCAGTTCTTTTCAGGATTTCTTTTCCAGCAGCTCCTTGTCTTGGAGCAGTTAACAACTATAGAGGAATTTTTCAGTGTTTTTCGTTTACAGGAAGTTAAAACTATACAAAATACAAAACTTAAAATGAAGCGTTAGAGGCAGAAAAGCATATATTTTGGTGTGGTTTTAAATGGAATGCTGGGACGATTGTACCCATTGTACGCAGCATTTAAGTATTTATTGCAAATTTCAACTGAAATAGTAAATAGAGAATAACTATAGTAATGGCCAAAGACATTTTCATTATTGAAAGACAAACTATCGATTCTTTTGATATCAGAGTAAACATACTGAGCAGATTATTTATTTATTCATTTGCTACATGAGGTTAGTAATTAGCTGACAATTACGGCGCCTAAGTGACAATAGGTTTTCTTTATGTGTTTCAGGCGAAATGCGATTTCAGATCACAGCTTATATTTGCAGCTAGTGGAACTTACACAAAACGTAAAAAAAGAAGAAAGAAATTAAATAGGTTCTGTTACTTAAAAGTAATCTCCTACTAATTTTCTATTAAAATGCAAGAAATTGTATTTTTCACCTGAAATGATTTCGTAAATATGGCGTATGGGCCGTAAATGGCTACGCACTTAACATCCTATTGACATAATGCCGATGAAACACTGCATCTGCTCACTTTTCGTTACTCTCACCCTCGGCTTTGGTGGAGAACTTATACTGAACCCACGAAAAGCATTTTGTATATAGAGAGATACTGCCTTTCAAAAATTAATTACTTATGAAGAGATGAAGATCCTAATTGCACAATAAAAATAGAGATTGCTAAGCAGTGTCGGTATTCATTAGAATTTAAAGGAATTCAACATAGTAACTTCAGCTGACACATTTATTCACAACATCCGTTACATTTTATCACAACTACGTACACATGTTGCTCAGGACAGCATATATGTACAGTTTTGTATTCAGCAACAAATGGCGTAAGAGTCTCTTATTCCCCAAGAAGCTGAGTGGCATGAATAAGCAGAAAAGTATATTTAATGAAACAAAAATCTCGTCCCACACTGGCCATATAAGAGAGTTATCTTCTTATGATAATTCGAACAAAATTTGTTGCCTAAGTTTGGCTTCGTGGCAAGATGACAGACCATGAGAAACAAGTTAAGTATAATAATGCATGGAATCCGTCTTAACTTAAAATTACGTAAACATCCTACGAGAACAAAGTGTTTTGCGAAGGAATCTTATATAAAATATTCGTTATCCTTGCCAAAACAAAACTCCATATATGCAACGTTAACTTTTACTGATAATGTTTGTAATTTTAGTAGTGTGTGAAAACAGGTAGCTTGTCTGTATTGAGAGACTAAAGAGAAATTCGCTGAATTGTTTAATTCCGACGGGCGCCAGTAGAATAGCTGGCATCGACAGTATCTCTGGCAGCATGAGGACTATCACTTGTGTCTCAAGAATGCGCTGTAGGTTCTCCCCGAAAGCTTGAGTTTTTATTGTAATATGATGTGACAGTAATGATGAGAATATTTTATACGTGTAAGTCTGCTAAGTTATTTGCTTCCACCCTCAAAATAGTATTTTCTCAGGGTGCACCGACTATTTATTTGTGTCGCTTAACGGAGGCATATGAGCATAAAAATTTTGATTCTGACCTAACTATATGCAACACCGGGAAAAGAGAGTTATTTATCACTACACATAGGGTATCACCCAAAACACGACGGAATGGTATGGGGGACTCCTATAGGTGTGTTACCCCTTCACCTACATGACGACCTGAAATCTGCTGGGGACACTTTCAGTATGGTGTGTGAGTGTCCTCGGAGAAATGGCAGCCCATTCTTCCTCAAGAGCGGAAAGAAGAGAAGGCAGTGATGTTTGATGCTGGGATATGGAGTGAGATCCGTGTTCTAACTCATCCCAGTGTGTTCCATTGCGTTCAGGTCGATGCTGTGACCAGGCCAGTCTATTTCAGAAATGTTATTGCTCACAACTCATTACCTCAAAGAGGCTGCTTTATGATACGGTCCATTTTCATGCTGATACAAATAGTTATTGTCAACAAAGTGTTTCTCCATTGTTCGCGGTGCACAATACTTTAAAATGTGTTCATATCCTTCCAAATTTAGCGTTTACTGAAACTAACTTAGGGGAGCATATCATAAACAACAAAAACGAACCCATATCCTTTAACACCGCCTTCTCTGTAGTTCACAGTTGGCACTACACGTGCTGGCAAGCAACGTTCTGCAAGTTCTCGTCACTCCCAGATTCTCACATCGCATTGTCACAGGGAATAGCGTGATTCACCACTCCAAATCATTCACTTCCAGTCATTTACTGTCCAGTGGCGTGGTTCTTGTTATCATCGATAGCGTCGCTTAATACCAACAGAATGTTGGCTTACGAGGATCTGCTCCACCATTGTACCCAACGCACAGTCAGTATGCTACCTGGGCTTCTAGCAGCGTTTTGGAAATCACTAGTGACCCCCTCTGCTGATTTTATACATTTGTTATAACTACCCTCTATAACAGTTGAAGGACGCTGTCCCCGACTACATGAGTTCTGCCTAGATCTTATCTGTCATTGTTCCGTCGCGTCTCCACCACAACACCCACAGCCGACTTATGTGAGAATCTTTAGAAGGTTTAACATCTAATGCATTTGTTACTCACGTGCAGCCTATAACTAGTCAAAGTTCGAGGTCACTAAGATCTCTTTTGAGGCGACGGCCTGTTTCAGTTCTCCTCATGCTTTATCCTATTTTCATACATTACTCTTTCTTCCCTTACTTTCCAATTCAGTTTTTGCTTTTCAATTTGTCACTTGTATTGCGTGCTGATTACACTACTGGCCATTAAAATTGCTACACCAAGAAGAAATGCAGATGATAAACGGGTATTCCTTGGACAAATATACACTCCTGGAAATGGAAAAAAGAACACATTGACACCGGTGTGTCAGACCCACCATACTTGCTCCGGACACTGCGAGAAGGCTGTACAAGCAATGATCACACGCACGGCACAGCGGACACACCACGAACCGCGGTGTTGGCCGTCGAATGGCGCTAGCTGCGCAGCATTTGTGCACCGCCGCCGTCAGTGTCAGCCAGTTTGCCGTGGCATACGGAGCTCCATCGCAGTCTTTAACACTGGTAGCATGCTGCGACAGCGTGGACGTGAACCGTATGTGCAGTTGACGGACTTTGAGCGAGGGCGTATAGTGGGCATGCGGGAGGCCGGGTGGACGTACCGCCGAATTGCTCAACACGTGGGGCGTGAGGTCTCCACAGTACATCGATGTTGTCGCCAGTGGTCGGCGGAAGGTGCACGTGCCCGTCGACCTGGGACCGGACCGCAGCGACGCACGGATGCACGCCAAGACCGTAGGATCCTACGCAGTGCCGTAGGGGACCGCACCGCCACTTCCCAGCAAATTAGGGACACTGTTGCTCCTGGGGTATCGGCGAGGACCATTCGCAACCGTCTCCATGAAGCTGGGCTACGGTCACCCACACCGTTAGGCCGTCTTCCGCTCACGCCCCAACATCGTGCAGCCCGCCTCCAGTGGTGTCGCGACAGGCGTGAATGGAGGGACGAATGGAGACGTGTCGTCTTCAGCGATGAGAGTCGCTTCTGCCTTGGTGCCAATGATGGTCGTATGCGTGTTTGGCGCCGTGCAGGTGAGCGCCACAATCAGGACTGCATACGACCGAGGCACACAGGGCCAACACCCGGCATCATGGTGTGGGGAGCGATCTCCTACACTGGCCGTACACCACTGGTGATCGTCGAGGGGACATTGAATAGTGCACGGTACATCCAAACCGTCATCGAACCCATCGTTCTACCATTCCTAGACCGGCAAGGGAACTTGCTGTTCCAACAGGACAATGCACGTCCGCATGTATCCCGTGCCACCCAACGTGCTCTAGAAGGTGTAAGTCAACTACCCTGGCCAGCAAGATCTCCGGATCTGTCCCCCATTGAGCATGTTTGGGACTGGATGAAGCGTCGTCTCACGCGGTCTGCACGTCCAGCACGAACGCTGGTCCAACTGAGGCGCCAGGTGGAAATGGCATGGCAAGCCGTTCCACAGGACTACATCCAGCATCTCTACGATCGTCTCCATGGGAGAATAGCAGCCTGCATTGCTGCGAAAGGTGGATATACACTGTACTAGTGCCGACATTGTGCATGCTCTGTTGCCTGTGTCTATGTGCCTGTGGTTCTGTCAGTGTGATCATGTGATGTATCTGACCCCAGGAATGTGTCAATAAAGTTTCCCCTTCCTGGGACAATGAATTCACGGTGTTCTTATTTCAATTTCCAGGAGTGTATTATATTAGAACAGGCATGTGATTACATTTTCACGCAATTTCCGTGCATACATCTTGAGAAACCAGTTCCCAGAACAACCACCTCTCGTCGTAATAACGGCCTTGATACGCCTGGGCATTGAGTCAAACAGAGCTTCGATGGCGTGTACAGATACAGCTGCCCATGCAACTTCAACACGATACCACAGTTCATCAAGAGCAGTGACTGGCGTATTGTGAAGAGCCAGTTGCTCGGCCACCATTGACCAGACGTTTGCAATTGGTGAGAGATCTGGAGAATGTGCTGACCAGGGCAGCAGTCAACATTTTCTGTATCCAGAAAGGCCCGTACAGGACCTGCAACATGCGGTCTTGCATTATCCTGCTGAAATGTAGGGTTTCGCAGGGATCGAATGAAGGGTAGAGCCACGGGTCATAACACATCTGAAATGTAACGTCCACTGTTCAAAGTGCCGTCAATGCGACCAAGAGGTGACCGAGACGTGTAACCAATGGCACCCCATACCATCAGGCCGGGTGATACGCCAGTATGGCGATGACGAATACTCGCTTCCAGTGTGCGTTCACCGCGATGTCGCCAAACACGGACGTGACCTTCATGATGCTGTAAACAGAACCTGGATCCGTCCGAAAAAATGACGTTTTGCCATTCGTGCAACCAGGTTCGTCGTTGAGTACACAATCGCAGGCACTCCTGTCTGTGATGCAGCGTCGAGGGTAACCGCAGACATGGTCTCCGAGCTGATAGTTCATGCTGCTGCAAACGTCGTCGAACTGTTCGTGCAGATGGTTGTAGTCTTGCGAACGTCCCCATCTGTTGATTCAGGGATCGAGACGTGGCTGCACGATCCGTTAAGGCGATGGGGATAAGATGCCTGTCATCTCGACCGCTAGTGATACAAGGCCCTTGGGATGCAGCACGGCGTCCCGTATTACCCTCCTAAACCCACCGATTCCATATTCTGCTATCAGTCATTGGATCTCGACCAACGCGAGCAGCAATGTCGCGATACGATACATCGCAATCGAGATAGGATACAATCCGACCTTTATCAAAGTCGGAAACGTGATGGTACGCATTTCTCCTCCTCACACGAGGCGTCACAACAACATTCCACCAGGCAACGCCGGTCAACTGCTATTTTTGTAAGAGAAATCGGTTGGAAACTTTCCTCATGTCAGCACGTTGTAGGTGTCGCCACCAGCGCCAACATTGTGTGGATGATCTGAAAAGCTAATCATTTGCATATCACAGTATCTTATCTCTGTCGGTTAAATTTCGCTTCTGTAGCACGTCATCTTCGTTGTGTAGCAATTTTAATGGCCAGTAGTGTTCAGGGGTAGCTTGTAACAACGTGGGTCAGCCACCTCTCTGTACCTAACCTAGTGTTTCATTCTTGGAGTAGTTATTTCCCTTTATATGCGTATGGTCTTGACCAGGAAAACTCCTTTCCACTCGGATCAAAACAGCTGTAAATTTCAGACACATCGGAAGAAATGCTGCTACTACGATAGCTTTCCAGGGATTATCCTCCCGGCTCAGCCTCCATAAACAGTGAGCGGCGTGTGATCTGTATCGGAATAGGAAACCACTGGTGGTTGAAGAAGGGGGGAGAGGGGGGGGGGAGAGAGAATTCTTTCTTGTTGTACACACGTTGGTTGGAGTACTCAGGGTGTCCACTTGCCGTTATCCTGTTGTGCGTGGTCGCCAGACATATTTCCTTAAGCAAAAAGCCACTCGTGCGTCTGCAAAACTTCCAAACTTTTATCTCGCCGTGGGAAGTTTCCAGAATTTCCGACAAACAACTCTGTACGTGAGAAAGGTGTGACACTCGTTTCCTATTTCCTTATACACGAATCTCATTGGCGGATACATGGTGGGGGCTAGAGAATTGACTTCCAGGTTCCTGATTGCAGGAGCACTTGACCCTTTCTGGGACTGGCCGTAAGATATTGTGTGAGATGCCTTTACGCGGTCTGAAGGGAGGCTGCCAAAAACTGAGAGGCATTCGGATTCGTACGGGTATTCCGATTCGAACTTGGTCAGGTTATTCTGGGCTGTGCGTTCGTACGTGCTTTTCTTCGCTTCGTTCCTTTGAAAGGTTTCCGAAGTTTCACTTTGAATCCACCGCGTTTTCAGATTTTTATTCGTTAGCAACCGGTTTCCAATCAAGAATGCTGTCTAAAATTTTTCACTTTGAACTTATGCGCATCCGCGGTTATTAACGAGGAGGATGATGAGATCCTCGATTCGAATTCCCATCACATGGACGCAGCCCAGGAACAGCTAGCAGAGGCCGCAATTCGGCGCATCCCGACTAGTCGGCGACCACATCTATGGCAGTCACGGTAAGACCACATTTACAGAGCACACTCTCGGCTTTGGGAACAGCGACATATTGAGGGAAGGGGAGTTCATCCCTGGTTTCTATGTTTTGGTCTCAATAACTCGGTCTACGTTCTTCACGCAATGATGTGCAAGTTCTCCTGAAGTAAAATTCTTGCTTCAAAGGGGATTTATCTGGTAACCACTCATATCTGTTTCGTTGTCGAGTTAACTCGTGGGAGCTTACCCGCTTAACGGGGCTTCTTTCTGATTAGTAGCGAACGAAGTGGTGCGTTGGTTAGCACACTGGACTCGCATTCGCGAGGACAACTGTTCAATTCCACGCCCGGCCATCCCGATTTAGATCTTCCGTGATTTATCTAAATCGCTTCATGTAAATGCCGGGATGTGTCTTTTGAAAGGGCAAGCCCGATTTTCTTACGTATCCTTCCCTAATCCAATCCTGCGCCCCGTCTCTAATGACCTCGTCGTCGACGGGACGTTAAACACTAACCTCCTCCTCCTCCTTTCTGATCCTTCCTTTCTTTATTGATCTGTTGCATTGTGTTCGAATTCATACTTTTCTTTGTGTGATTACATAGTTGTGTAATCACGAGTGAAAACGTAAGTTTCTTTTATGTGTGTGGGCACCATCTCAGTCGTAACTCTCCAGCATCGTGCTGGTGCCGACCCTAACAACCATTCATTTTCTTAGAACTGTTCTGTTTTAATTATATAAATTCATTCTCAAATTATCTTGTAGTCTCGACGTTTACATGTCCTGAACAATTTTTACAAGGCCCTTGACGAGATCAGAAACCTAGTAAATAACGATCTCCGACATGAGCAGCAGTTGACTTTACAAGTAGACTATTAGCTTCGAAGGGTTCATTCATCATTTTATATAATCTGGGATAGTAGATACAGCATCTAACTGCATACCTCTGGATCACTTGACGAGCAAGTGGTCATATTCACAGCACACCGGCTTCTGCCAGTGTGACGGACAAATTCTACTGTTACTGCCTCTGTGCTCACAACATAATACTCTCCTTTCATACTTTCTGGTCCACCTCTCGTGAAATCTAGTGGTCAGCTGCATACTGCATAGCGGTGTCCGGATACTTTTGATCAGATAGAGCATCTACAAACGTTTCAGCCTCTGCTCATAAGCTAAAACGTAGTCAAAGTATTTGTGGAAAAGCATTGTAAAATCTGTACTTTCAACGGTATAAATGTGTCACGGCAAACGACAATTCTTCAGTTGCTGAGCAACATTTCTTGGGACTGGCTGCTATCAAAGAATTAGGATAGAGAAAACGGACATGTTTTTCATGAGCTGCAATACGTACATGTTGGGAACGAAATGCTTCCGTAGAGTAGTAAGTGTCCTACTAGCTTGGGGTATTTCGTCTGACAGGGGCATTTACATGCCTGGAGTTTGTTCGTAGCTGTATGACGAAAGCTTGTAGATGCGCTTAGGTAGCAAGTGTACATACACTCACTCGGCACATTTACTATCTTAAACGAGTGTCTTGTGTTTTTATCACGTATAGATTAACCTGGACGTTTTATATGGCTTTCGTGCCTACAGCGCGTTTCTTGCTGGTTATGCATTTCTGACTGGATGATATTTCATGAAAATAACACTAATTGATATTTGTATTACAATTGAAGTTAAAGACTATTTTCAGAAACAGAAGTCAGATCGGTTCTTCGACTCAGCATGCTACTCCTAGTTACCGGAATGATACTAGACAGCGATAATAAAATGCACTATCTGATCAAAAGTATCCAAATACACGGCGTTGTCAATTTTATCACTCCTGCCTTGAAATATTCCGCCGCATGTGTTGGCGGGCACAAGTTTTTCACACCGTTCCACATCCCAGAATAAGATGCCTCTAAATATGTTATATCTCTTTATGCCAACTTAATTTCTTCGTGAATATAAAAGAGTTCCGCATTCTACAGCCGATGTAGAGCTCGGTTTGTCGTAAACGGCTTATTTTTTCATTTTATACGTATTTTGATGTTTCCTTCTTTTTTCACTGTGGATCAATCGTGCATCGCTATAAGACTTCATTTAGAGGACATTAATGCAGCCTTGTATGTCGCTGTTCTACTAATTGAGCAGCTACAACCACGACCGAATCTACAGCCCTTCGTCAAACGTTGATCGGCGGACTCTATACCGCGGATGGTCGGCATCTGGCATCACAAAGTGACATAGATTGAGCGCTTTTGGACAGATTTAGACAACTGTTCACTGGTGCCAGGGCAGATCTCCTGGTAGAGAGGAAATCTTGCGACCAATACAGGCGAGACTGAAGCGGATGTATGAGGAAGTGCTCCTGACACTGAAGATGTGGTACTGAGTGGCACTCACAAAAAGAGGCAGCAAGCAAATCACTCAGACCAGAAGGCTGGCACCTAGAATTTTTCGGGCTGGAAAAAGGCTTGAAGTTACTGTGTGAATCAGTACCGACAGTTGACCATGCTTAATTATGATCATAAGAAGTTTGCCCGACTGATGGCGACACACCTCAAGACGACGTTGTCACACAATATTCCCCCAGATCACACGTGTGTTTAATACGAAGCAACTCACAGTCGGCGCTAAGTGACTATAGAGTCGTGATCGCAATGGCAACTGCATGTCGACTTGGAGCGACTCTGGTCTTTGTTGGCTCTGATCAGGCTTTTGATCGGATTAATCGCGACTTCCTAACATCGGTGACGCGCCCAGGGCATTTCCACCTGTTTCTATTCCGATCTTCATTCGGCTGCTACGGGGTGATGGTGAACGGCTGCGATGGCGGTAGTGTACAGACTGAGTTGATAAGACATGACTGCCCGCCATCCTCTTCGTGGTATCGCTTGAACCGCTCATGAACAGACTGCGGTGGAAGCTCACTGGTGTGGAGTTGAGGGCTGACACCTGCATCTGCCGAGCGTAAGCAGACGACCTGCTGTTCCTCGTGCAGTCGACAGAGGAGCTGCGAATGTCCCTCAGCTGTACCATGCAGTTCTAGCGTGCAGTGGCAGCGTACGGTGTTCAGAATATGGCAAACTTGGTGGAGACCTCGAACCCTTACAAGTGGTAGAAACATTGAGGAGCCTGGAATTCCATCCACTCGTGATTTACAAAGGACGGCGCCAACGCGTTATAGGCACCTGCTCCAGATTATCCGCGTTCGGATGAGAGATAATTCGTTACGAGTTCTGGACATGATACAAGGAATGCAATATGTCAACATATACTTTGCATCGCGGTTGCCACATACTGCGCTGATATTTCCGCTGCCGACAGGAACTGCGAATCGCCTGCTGGCAGCCTACGGATATTTCGTCAGCCATGGGGTGATACTCCAGATTCGTTCTGGCGCACCAACTGTCGGCACGCAGGACGCTGGCCTGGCGTTACGAATGTCCACCTTAAAGTTTCAGCACTATTCATACGGGCGATGCTCGGAATTTGGCACCGTCGGGTGCAAACAATAACATCGGCATTGACTGACGAACTAATGCCACGCACTGATGTGCCGTCTCTTTCAGTCGACAGAATTTAGACGATATTTCATCACACTGCAACTTTTCTTGTAGACTATAGCTACGTTCGCCATGCGCTGCCGTCGCCCAGAGACCTGACGGTGTGAGATATTTATAGCCTCTTAATGCGGTACCACGACAAGAACGAGATGGAACGGCAATACCCATCCTCTGGCGTTTTGTGCACAAACAGTACCTCAACTAGGCGGCTCGATCCTCATGGTATCTACTAGTCAACCAAAAGTATATGACACGGGCTAGACTACACTTAATAAACATGGTTGATTCGCCAGTCTGCACACATTGTAAGCTAATGGACACGGATAAATATCGTTTAGTGCGTGGAAAGGCAATGGAAGTGCGGAGTCTTACACATCGTATCATACTCTTTCTTAGCCGTATCACTTACACAGGGATCACACTGATGATAATTCTCTGCCAGAATATGACGTACTTTCAACCTGACTAAAAACCAGTGTGATCGACTGAAACGCAGGGATGGTGGTCAGCTGCATATTTTACGACAATGTAATGAACGTGCTGAACTATTTGATGTACCTACACGAACAACGAGAGAAGATACAGCGCCGAACAAAATATGGAACACATTATGGCAATTTCTTTTGGAGTGTATCCGGTCTGAGAAGTTTTACTGCGTAGTTAGTTTTGATTGGATACACGAGTGCGGATTCTGAGAAGCCGGCTGGTTGGAGATTTGGATGTTCTTTTAATTGGCATACTGTTGTAAATGACTTATTTTCATTTATTTGCAGGAGTATCTATCTGATTATTCTGTTACAATTATCTGCCCTTTATGGCCTTTTTATAATGTTTTTATGTGGTTCCACGTGAAAAGCGTGGAATACGCTTCATATATGTTCTTCCTTAAAAAGAAAGTGGTCATTGTAGGAGGCTGCCACACGTAGAACCCAAGATCGGCTGCCGGCATTGTCAAGAATTTTTCCTCTGTGCTACCGAATTGAGTATTTAGTGCTCCTGATACAAACCTGGTGTGAACCATATTATAAATATTTTTAACAAGCTCTATGTGCCGTAGAATCCACCTCCGAAGACTCAGCGTCAGAATTTCAGTTGTTGCATAAGAGTAAGGTGCAGAACTTAACGAGGTATCTAATGGTTTTCTAGTGGTATCCCGTGTAAATTTCAATGGCAGAGCATTGCTGGATGGAACCATTTTGTTCCTTATAAGATAGGGAATGAGAAAAGTGATGATGGACATGCCAGACACACGACTGGGAGGGGGGAGGGGGGGTAGAAAAATAATGAGTTATCGCTCCCTTATGTCCTCATAACTTCGCTGCTTATCGTTCGATTATAATTTACTTTTCTTAAAAAAGATATATGTAACTAAGTTCTACACATTACTTTATTAGCACCTTTTATGTAAATGAAGCCGTTTTGGCTAAAATTTCGAAGAAAGGGTTTTCCAAAGAAGAACATTTCGTCTGACAAAATAATCGTTTCTGTATTATTTATTTGTGTCAAATAGGTAAATTGTTTATACGTAAAAAGAGCATGAAATAAAGATAAATTTTTGTTTTTAAAATAGTTTTAAGGGAAACGTAAGGAAAAAAATGGATACCAACTTTTATATTGGACTCAAGAGAAACAATTAATATTATTAATTTCATACATATTCATTATTTTAGAATGTGTATTAAGTACCATGGAATAAGTACTCCAGTAACAAGCTTTTTTTTATTACAGTCATCGGGGCACTTAAAGAATCCGACGTTCTCTCCTTGTTACTTCAATCTTCATATCATTAATTCTTCTTAATATTTTAATACACTAAGACATCACATTCGGGACGAACTAAGAAAAAACAAGAAATGGTTAAAAGGTGGACAAAGGAAACGCACAAGCATTTCTTGACATTCGTTCCTTCACGTGACACGGCCTTTACGCTGCTCATCCGGCTGACAGCAGCTCGAAAGACGGATGGATCGGCTTACGAAAGAATAAAAGAGAAATAACAAAGGCTTCTCTTCATCGAACTGTGACAGTGCTCTGTTTCTCCTTGTTTCACGATAGTTTATTATTCTTCGCTTTATCCTAGTGATACATTCCGGTCCGCCTCGAGGTAACTATCTCATAACCATGTCTCAAGTTCAACAACATCCTCATTAACATCAGCATCATCACAAAAGTGTATTCCATTTGATATTTCTAATGATCTTCTTCCTCACTCACATTAATGTATTTTTGTGAACCAGCAGAACAGGAACAGCTGTCTGTGCAAGAAAGTTTGCTTAGAGCACGTTTGCACGGTGGAACATATTTTGATGGACCATATGAACATTTGAAGACAGAGTTCTTGAGGTTCACAAGCAATATCACACGTTATTGGCACGTATTGCCCTTTCTCATTAACAGTCCGACTTCAGTCAGTTAGGGTAGGTAGTTCAGGATTCGCAATATGTGCTTTCACCATCTTACGGCTGGACGCAGAGTATCTCGTGTTGGAGGCATGAATGATCCATCGACTTGCCTTTTAGTGAGAAACGATCACCACTGATCTCTCAGAAATATTACCTGCGACATTTTTAAGTATATAGAGCATATAAAATCTTCCACAACTCGGAACGTTTCTTCATTAAAATTATCTTTTCGAAGAGATGACAAAGCGTCAAGATCTGTCTCATCAGCGTCTGTAAGTGTATTACAGAAATTTGTTTCCGTTTTACCATAAAATGATCTGGTGACGTTAGTCCTGGGGAGAGAACGAAATCCAATGAAAACATAGACTCGATTCTGACCTGCCGCTTGATGAACAAAACGAACAGAAATCTCACATGTTTTAGCTCCTGTGACAGCAAGACAGGTATCCTTTGGAAGTTGAGGGTACAAATTCGTCGCCAGTGGTAGGACATCAGTATCAGGGGACAGTATCTTTAGAGTTTCTGCTCCATTTAAATTTGCGAAGAGGGCATTTAATATTTTTGTATCATCTTCTTCTTGTGTTGTTACTGGAGCTTCAACACGTCGATTGGTAGCAAGAGCCTGAATCCGATAGGACGCTACAATGTTTTTCCCACTACCTTGTCATCTTCAATCCTTTGTTGCGTATTTCAGAGGAATGATAAATTTCATAGATAAAATGTACCTCATAAAACTCGCAATATTTTGTCAAATCAGAAGTTGTTCTCATCTCCTTTCCTACTGTCAGTTTGTGGACGTCTGCCATTCCATCAACATTTGCGACTAAACATCAATACAAACTTTTGTACCTGGTCCATCAGTTTACATTTGACTTGCACATGTAGACGTTCCATCAGATGCGAACATAGGAAGTGGAACGGCAGGTAGTTCATACTTTACATGAAGATGGATTACTTGAATTTTCTGGACATGATTGACACAAAAACATTAGATGTTTGAAGAGTTTTTGTCTTCCTGAAGTTTCAATACACTAAGTTTTATTTTCAGTTTTACCTTCTAGCCCATTGTTCAGGAAAGCTTCAATTTGTTTTGTGGGAGTGGTTCCCAGATATTAACAACACCGTCAATAATTCGTCAATGTAGAAATTCTAATGTTTATGTGGACCTAATCCTAGAGTTACACAAACGTCATGTTGTGCTTCAAATGGAGCAACAGACATTATCACAGTACTGAAGTGCCGGCCGGAGTGGCCGTGCGGTTCTAGGCGCTACAGTCTGCAACTGAGCGACAGCTACGGTCGCCGGTACGAATCCTGCCTCGGGCATGGATGTGTGTGATGTCCTTAGGTTAGTTAGGTTTAAGTAGTTCTACGTTCTAGGGGACTGATTGTAACGCTACCGCCCTGCTCGGACGTACGTTAGCTCTTTAAAGCATGTACTGCAATAAGTTCACGGGCTTCACCTTATAAACAAGGATTTTAGTACATTAGTTGACCGCGTGTACCTAATAGAAGCAAAATCGGACTTATACTCAGTCAATAACTACAGTGATGCAGTCAAGCAAATGTAAAGTATAATTACTCTTTCGCATGGACAAGAAGTACACACAGTAGATGTCACCTATAATTAATAATTCGGTCGCCAGCCTACTTAGGCAATGAGTGAGTCTTTCCTTGTACAAGTGGGTGCATGTACAAGCATAGTAACTCGTAGTAATGAAGCGTTATATGGCAAAGTTTGAAACCGGAAAAATCCACTGAACTAAAGTTTTCTCCTTTTGTACTAATTTGGATGAACTACATTTACACAACACCACACAGTAATGATTACTACGAACTGCATTTTGTATGTTGAGAAGACTGAAATCGGGCATAGATTGCCCTAGCTTCGACAATCTTGAAGGTACACACACAATATCACTATTAATGATGGAAAAACACTAATACACTTACGATTAATATAGAATTTAGCTTTGCTGGTCAAATCTGATCAACACATTTCAAGATTTGAAAGAATGGACAAGAGAAGGTGGGGGGGGGGGGGGGGCCTGAAACTGTTATGGTCGTTATACTGAAACCATTAAGTACTGAAAGCAAATTAACACTCAAAATTATCAATCTCTGGATAACTACTCTTTTGTCTCACTTCTGAATTATTTAACTGTCATTATTTCTGTCTCAGATTAATTAAATAACATCGCTAACTCAATCTAACAAAAACTCTCTTCCAATTTAGTCACACTTTTGTTCTTTCTCAACATTTGCAATAACACACAGAAATTTTAGGCTCCTTTATGGCATAGATTAATCTGCCGATAATTTTCATTAACACTAACATTAAACTTTCAGTTCAGGATACTCGGATTGCACAATACGAGGTCAGGATCCTGTCTAGGTCAGTGATTAGGATAAGTCATGGCTAATGCAATGCTGGTAAAAGTCACGTTATTATTGAACAGTCAGAAACGTTTTCGACACTGGTCCACACAGATACACTTCTAAAGATGAAATAAATGTTTGACCTGTGCAAGTCGGTGCGGCGGATGGCGGGCAGCGAGATAGCGGGCAGCACGGCACACATGCAAGCACGGCTAAGGCTCTCTCTGCAGCGGCACTTTCCTTCTTCTTAGCGTCGTTATCTTTCCAATTTTGTGCCTCAGAATATAGCCATGCCAAGTAGTCGTCGGAATCGGTTCATCCGAGGCTCAATGGAATCCACTTTTCCTGGGTAGCCTCCTCGGTACAGTACGTGTACTTCCGACTGTTGCTCGCCTCCGACTGTTATACTGTGCCCGTTGTGCCAAACCGCGCCAGTGTGCGTTTTCCCGCCTCGCCTGCCTCCACCTTTTCCCGCTCCCCCTACAGGTAGGGTATTCACCACAGGTTTTCTACTACACATATCCTAATGCATTACCTACGTATGGACCAAGTGTATAAATTACAAGTTTCACATCTTATAATAGTTTTAACATTAAATACACTTTCCTTTGATTACCACATTATTTGAAATCTAATATAAATAATAATATTCATTTCAAAAGTTGCTCACAGTCTCTTTAACATAACGATACGAACCGAAAAAAAAGTTCAAAACCTTGCTTACATTAATTTATCTAAATTCATAAAGAAAAAAATTATTATATGTACAGTTGTCGTTACACATGCCCCTGTTTCCAGAATATTTTCTTAAGTCCAAATTTTATGGGAACACTAAATCTTACAATTATACAGTGGTTCCGATTCTTTACTTAATTGTCCAAAAAGATTTGCACTACATATTTCCTTTTACTCACTGTATACAGGTTTACACTTTTTTAACACATCAAGAATAATTACTTGTCATATACTCAAGTGCCTTTTGCACAGTCCAACTTCCCATCATAACATCACTAAAATAGCAATTTAATCATTTTTTCTAAATTTCTCAAAGAAATAATTTAAAATTCTGGAATACAAACATTTAACTACAAAAACAATTGCATATTTTGTATACAATATCAGATAATTTGTCGCTGCTTGCCTTGAATAGCAGTCCATTTTCTTACTTACTAAACAAAACACAGACACCTATATTCAGAAAATTAACTACACATATTTGTTGCCTATTATGCGGATTTGGGCAGTCCTTTTCACTTCATATTGTCACATCTCCTGTATCACATTTACAATTTTCCATCGATTATTTATCTGCCCTCATTGGTATTTGGCAGTCCTTCATATTATGGTACATACACTGCCCATTTTCATTTTTGACAGTCCCATCTTTTATCTGGCTGATAGCATTTATCCTTTCTTTTCAGTCCTTTTCTCCATACATTTTTACAGTTACAGTACAATTGGTAATCTGAAACTCACATAACTACATTAGCACACTTTCAAAGGTATACAGACATTTATAAAGATTAGATACATTTAGAATAACTTGGGTTCATCATAAGATACAGCACATTTACTCGTTCCTAGGAACATACAGTTTCAGGTCCACAATATTTCTTACACCTAAAGGTCTTTTGGATTTTGGGTAGATCAGGTAGTAAGCATTGTCGTGTGGAATATTCTGTATTATATATGGTCCATTATAAATATATTTAAATTTTGAAATTTCATGGTTTAGTTCACTAGACTTTTCGTGGGTTTTTAAAAGAACATAATCTCCAATTTTAAATTTTGAAACTTTTAAATTTTTATTGTGTCTTTTAGATCTAGATTCAGCTTTTTGCTTTGCCCTTTTTATCACCAACTCTTTCTTTTGATCCAATCCCAAACTTGTACAAGGTGGAAACTCTAGTTTTTCTTCAATTAAACTTTTACTACTTCTGCCTAACAAAATTTCTTCCGGTGGAAATCCTGTAGTTTCATGATGTAATGTGTTCATGACATCCTCAAAATCCGATATAAACCTGCCCCAGACTCTAAATCATGCCCCTTCCTGTCTTTACCGTAACGCACCTTGGTCGACTGTGACATCGTCCCAAGATACGTTCCTGACCTGTGAACCTTTTATATCTGGCGGCTTTTTCGGTTTCTGGAGTTCAAAGTCTTTGCTTACTTGAACTCTTTGCAAAATAAACACTGAGTCGTCCGGTGGCTCTTTCTTTCTTTGTTCTGTTTCAACGTCTGGATTTTGTTTTGATACGTCGTCATCGTTAGGTACAATATCGCAATTAACTGCTTCCCCTTTATTTTCACTGATTTTCTCATATCCTCTTTCAGTAAAAGTATATTCATTTTCCTCTACACCTGAAAATTCATCTTCACTAGACTCACCACTACTCTCTTCCTCAACATCCGATTCACTTATGCACGCTACTTTTGCACAATAGGGAGCGTTAGTACATTCATTTTCGTCTGTATTTGCATATCTTTCATCATCTGAACTATCGTCGGAATCCCACCATTCCGGATCGCTTTCAGGTTCTAACATAAAAGCTTTTCTGAGACAGGCACTAAGTTCTTCCTCTGTATTGTCGTCAGGCTTGGATTTTAATTCAATCTCCTCTTTTGGCAAAACGTCCTCATCATCAGCTTTATTTACATCTAATGTGACTTCATATTTACTGTAATCCTCGTGGACTTTAATTACTTTCAGGTAATCATCTACCTCTTCTCCACGGTGCCTCTCGGTAGCAGCTTGTATTATTGGCGGACTGTTGGCAGAAGTTATTTCTTCGTCAATGCTGAGGATTTCATCCTCCAAATCCTTCCTATCATTAACCTTCCTCCTATCGTCAGCACGCGTACTTTGCGCGGCGCTATTTATTCTCCCCTCTTCAAATTTGGGCCATGTCACTTTATGGACGTCCCTACTATCTCTCTTTCCACCAACTAATTTCTTCGCCTCATACTCCCTTTTAAAATCCTCCCTCTCACATTGCTTTAGGCCCTTGTACAGATCATCGATCTGCACACGCCAATCAGTTACTTCTGCTAATTCATCCCCGCCTTTTATCTCATTGCAAACACTGCTAACCGCACCTCTCTGTGTATTCACAGTTTCATTTATTGTTTCCTTTGCCACGGAATTATCACTCGTAAAATTTTCCTCAGCTCTTACGGCTACGTTCGTACCTACTGCTGCCGTATTGCTAGCGGCTTCTTTCCGAACAGATGTTCTGCTAGGCTGGGCCGTTGCCCTCTGATGCTCCACTCGCCTGTTAACATGTAGCGCTCTGTGCGGCAGAGATGACTCATTCTGGCTCGCACCTGACGCTTGTTTCGCCACAACTCGTCGTGGCGTTCCATGACTGTCCCTATCCTGTCTCATTACATTACGGTCGGTCCGGTATCTTTTCTTAAATCGGGGCCGGTATGTATTGTCCGCTTCCGTTTGGCCCCCAACGTTCGCGGAAATTAGTTTCCCTCATCGTTATTATTTTGCGCGGTATACCCTCTACCGCGACCTGGATTATTTCCTCTGCCTCTTCCTCTGCCTCTTCCTCTGCCTCTTCCTCTCTGTATTACATTGACGCGAAATCCATCGCTGTCATTTCGTTCGTCATTGTGTCGGTTATTACGGTTACCAAAATTTTGATAATTGGCACGACTTTCGCGCCAATGATCTTCGTTTTCGACTCTTTCGAGAAATGCTAGGAAGCTGCGATGATTGCTTCCTACATACCTCTTTGAATCCTCCGGAAGCTTTTTATATAGCTCCCAGATAATTTCTGAATCTGATCTTCGGCCTTTTAAATGCGTCAATTTCCGGTACCAATGCTCACAGAAATCTTTCAAAGAATTTCTGCCCCGGTTATCATGCTGTTTGGCCATGATAAACTCGCGCCATAAATGGTCCTGCTTTTGTTCAGACCAATATTCTCCCGTAAATCTTTGCCTAAATTCTTCGAACGTCATTCGTTCGATATTTAAATTTATTCCCCAGCGCTTAGCATCACCTGCTAAGGCGCTAATTATAACATTTATCTTTTCCTGATCAGACAAGTGCTCAGGAAATACTCTCTCGCAATTTTTGATAAAATCTAACGGATGCCACCCGTTATGTTTTTTGGCTGGATCGAAGCGTTCCTCTCCTTCTAACAGCTTCGTAATTGGTGTGCCATTACAGACAACACCAGGCCTATCTTTAATTTTGCTCTCCAGATCGAAAATTCTGCCTTGAATTTTCGTAGTATTTTGTTCACAATTTTGAACACATCCGGATACTTTTTTACTTAAATCCCTTTCAGTGTCTAAAACTACCTTTTTCAATTGTGATATCCCGTGTTGACATTCGTTTACGATCTCAGTTTTGAGACCGAAAACTTTTTCGTCTACCTTAGTTTCAACCAAAGGTTCTACTTTCTCTTGGATGTTGAGAATTTCAACATCGAATCTACTATTAATGTTTCCAATTTCCTCCTGCATAGTATCCATATTTTTCTTAATGGTATCAATTTCAAATTTCAGAGTATTTACCACAGAACTTAAATTACACACTTTTTGTTCTACCTGTTCTATTTGTTTACTAATTTTAATTCCCTGTCCTTCAACCTGTGCTTTAATTTGATCCACCTGTGTTTTGAGTTGCTCGTCAACGTATGTTTTGAGCTGTTCATTCTGTCCTGCAATTTGTTTAGTTAATTGTTCAAATAAGTCGTTCATGCTTTAAATTTTTACACTGTTTTGTTCTACGGAATCCGTGTGTTCCGGTTCTACTTCATAAGTTTCTTTCGGTTCTTTCTTTATCTGTGGAGAATTAAACATGTCAGTGGATTCATTCACATAACCACTATCATCTACAAAGTCACCTTCTACTTCCTGTTTTATTCCTTGCTGTGTCCGAGGCGATCTCAACCTTTCAATCTGTTCATTGACATGTTCGTGGTATTGTATGTACGCCAACTGTCTTTCGCTAACGCCATCTGTTATCTGGCCGCGTAAACTCCGGCTACTGCCAGCCGCATTCTCCATTTCACTTTGCGCATCTACCCTGCCTACGTTTCTGTCCATACTAAATGCCAACTACACCACACTATTATACTTGACTCACACTGCAGTTTCTTTTACTGAACTTTATTGCTATTCGTGCCACTGAACATCCACTGTTCGATCTTTACATTAATTTGTAACCGACAACAGCTGGATGTCCTGTCACCGGGAAGCCACTTGTAACGCTTCCGCCCTACTCGGACGTACGTTAGCTCTATAAAGCCTGTACTGCAATAAGTTCACGGGCTTCACCTTATAAACAAGGATTTTAGTACATTAGTTGACCGCGTGTACCTAATAGAAGCAAAATCGGACTTATACTCAGTCAATAACTACAGTGATGCAGTCAAGCAAATGTAAAGTATAATTACTCTTTCGCATGGACAAGAAGTACACACAGTAGATGTCACCTATAATTAATAATTCGGTCGCCAGCCTACTTAGGCAATGAGTGAGTTTTTCCTTGTACAAGTGGGTGCATGTACAAGCATAGTAACTCGTAGTAATGAAGCGTTATATGGCAAAGTTTGAAACCGGAAAAATCCACTGAACTAAAGTTTTCTCCTTTTGTACTAATTTGGATGAACTACATTTACACAACACCACACAGTAATGATTACTACGAACTGCATTTTGTATGTTTAGCAGACTGAAATCGGGCATAGATTGCCCTAGCATCGACAATCTTGAAAGTACACACACAATATCACTATTAATGATGGAAAAACACTAATACACTTACGATTAATATAGAATTTAGCTTTACTGGTCAAATCTGATCAACATATTTCAAGGTTTGAAAGAATGGACAAGAGAAGGGGGGGGGGGTCTTGAAACTGTTATGGTCGTTATACTGAAACCATTAAGTACTGAAAGCAAATTAACACTCAAAATTATCACTCTCTGGAGAACTACTCTTTTGTCTCACTTCTGAATTATTTAACTGTCATTATTTCTGTCTCAGATTAATTAAATAACATCGCTAACTCAATCCAACAAAAACTCTCTTCCAATTTAGTCACACTTTTGTTCTTTCTCAACATTTGCAATAACACACAGAAATTTTAGGCTCCTTTATGGCATAGATTAATCTGCCGATAATTTTCATTAACACTAACATTAAACTTTCAGTTCAGGATACTCGGATTGCACAATACGAGGTAAGGATCCTGTCTAGGTCAGTGATTAGGATAAGTCATGGCTAATGCAATTCTGGTAAAAGTCACGTTATTATTGAACAGTCAGAAACGTTTTCGACACTGGTCCACACAGATACACTTCTAAAGATGAAATAAATGTTTGACCTGTGCAAGTCGGTGCGGCGGATGGCGGGCAGCGAGATAGCGGGCAGCACGGCACACATACAAGCACGGCTAAGGCTCTCTCTGCAGCGGCACTTTCCTTCTTCTTAGCGTCGTTATCTTTCCAATTTTGTGCCTCAGAATATAGCCATGCCAAGTAGTCGTCGGAATCGGTTCATCCGAGGCTCAATGGAATCCACTTTTCCTGGGTAGCCTCCTCGGTACAGTATGTGTACTTCCGACTGTTGCTCGCCTCCGACTGTTAATACTGTGCCCGTTGTGCCGAACCGCGCCAGTGTGCGTTTTCCCGCCTCGCCTGCCTCCACCTTTTCCCGCTCCCCCTACAGGTAGGGTACTCACCACAGGTTTTCTACTACACATATCCTAATGCATTACCTACGTATGGACCAAGTGTATAAATTACAAGTTTCACATCTTATAATAGTTTTAACATTAAATACACTTTCCTTTGATTACCACATTATTTGAAATCTAATATAAATAATAATATTCATTTCAAAAGCTGCTCACAGTCTCTTTAACATAACGATACGAACCGAAAAAAAAGTTCAAAACCTTGCTTACATTAATTTATCTAAATTCATAAAGAAAAAAATTATTCTATGTACAGTTGTCGTTACATGATGACCACAGCTGTTAAGTCGTATAGTGCTCAGACTCATTTGAACCATTTGAGTACTGAAGTCATTTTTTGTACAGTGAAACAGATTGATGTTTTTTTTTTTTTTTAACTTAAAGACTGTCACAACGTTCCTCAATTTGCTGATGTCTGGGATACTTTGTGGTGAATTGAAACTTTCACTGGCTCTTTACCACCAGAAGAGATCTTCGACAGTTCAGGAATCTGTCAAGAAAAAAATTATGTAGATCTAGCGCATTTTGTGTGATTCCTACAATACCACCGCAGACTTTTATTTTTCGGCCTTCCTGCTCAAGTACTTCATCTCCTCCTAAGGAACTGAATGGAACATCACTTTCGCTTGGAGCACAGCCATTTTTTTTTCAGTTGCAACCACGAATCATAATCTATTTCGTGCAACTTTTCCATTTCAGCTATGTACCACGCACGTAGTTCACTGTCATTGCGAAGGTCCAACACAAAATAACAGTCACTCAGCTCAGTCGTAGTTTCCAGTTGCCGCTATGCACTCCTCTAATAAACGACAGAAGAGTAAACACCACCCCATGTACGTCAAAATCATCTTTACGATATGATCCTTTTTACTTTTGCCGTAGAAAAAGTCTGTCAGCTGTATCTGCAGGTTAAGTCCTGTTATATCTTCTGCCATATCGTGATTTACTATTCGAATGACTTCTGTGTTTCTAGTTTCTCGTGCATCTACCATCTTCCATTGGAGTACTTGAATATTTTCTTTAAATGTCGGAATTCTCTCTTCAGTATACTTTCCTATAGCTCGAAGTGCTGCCATTACGATATGTGGGAGTATCATCCAATCTTAATTGGAAAAATGCAATTGTAAATGTTTCAGAGGACGGCACAGCCCAAATCTACTGTAACTACTAACTTTCTGGCTGGACTCACGACCTTGCCGTGAACCTTTTCTAGGTATCTCAATGATGAGTATTCAACAGAAATCACAACTGGTGTAACTGCAAGACAAAGCAAGACAGATACACGTTTTTTTTTTTTTTTTTGTTTTTTTGTATGATATCATACATCATTGAATTGTGTGCAGACCAGGTAAATAAAACTTGTTCCGATAGCTGATCATTACCGAAATGCAACAAGCATCTCCTGCTGTCATTCGAGCTACGTCTTTGACTGCTGTTTCTCTGAGACACTGCTGTTTTTCTGAAGACGGCAACTAAGCATTCACTAGGGCTCTTTGGTTTACTGCTCTTGGAAACAGAACGCGGTACGAATGGATATATATGCTTTCAGGACCTTTTCTTCGTCAGGACACACTACAAGAGATTCCTGCATGTCATCTTCTTCACTTTTCTGGTACACTACTATGACTGTACAATGAAGTGTGTTTCTCCCATCCGCTGAATCATATTGGAAATCTGTATTATCCAACGCGAAGTCAGTCACATCTGGCGGCAGGTAAACTCCTTAATTTACTTTAGTCTTAAAAATTACAGTCTTGGCTATCTTCTTCACTATGTCCCAAACATGTACATCACTAACTGAAATTCCAGTGCTATGTAGGAAATGTAGGTTTGGTGTTCGAGTCAACTTCTACATAGGCTAGCGTAGACTTTAGTGTGTTTATTTTTATCTGAAGATCTTGTGAACTGTCTGTTTGATAAACATTTATAGATTAATGTCTGGAATAAACGACAAGCATGGAAATCAGTTTCATTAATTCTTTTTTTCTCTCTAGTTATGGAACCGTTTGCAGTAAGATAACCAAAAACTGTTCCGGTGTTTGATCTGTATCTACCTTCAAAATTTCAATAAAATTCCAGCTGTTGGTATTCAATGCAGATTTTCTAATCACTTTGGCACTGCAAGAATCACTTTAAAATCTTATTCAATAATGTCTTCTTCAAGATTCGCAACACTGCTTCTTTGGTACACATGAGACAAACCTTTTTATATTCATTTCTTCGTGTTGGAGTAGAAAATACTATTCCTGGAATTTGTTCTTCGAGAAAAATTTTGAGTTCTCTCCTTGTCATAAACTTTGAAGATGATACGAAACCACTGGAATGGCACACATTTAAATATGTGTTGTGAAGATCAGCCATTCATGTGACATGTCCTTGTTCAAGAAATTCCTCTTCCACACTCAGAAATTCAATACTGAAGTCACTATTGCCGCTGACCTACTTTTTCCTTCTGACCTTAACTTGTGTTTGCGTATGACGTGTGTTACATTTCCGGCCCAGTGTGCAATATGATATATCAGTTGCGTGCACATCTGTAGAACTGGATATCTCATTCAGTCTCACAATCCACGTCTGATTTCCACTCAACCAACGGTCTTTTTCAGATTACCCCCTCCATCATAAGATACATAGTGCAACTGTCTTTTTCGAGTTGCTTTGGCATCACCGAATAAACAATTTTGTTTATTGTGAAGTATGACGTTATGTAAAAGGTTTAGAGACATTCCTGATTCTCTGTTTGAGTCACTTCTTCATTTTCGTATGCGACAAAACTGTTCTCACATAGTTGTAACATTTTTTTGACAAGCGAAATTCTTATAGTGGCTAAGATGCCATCTGATGTGAAAATCCTTCAGGTCTCTAACAGAAGCAGCGCCTTGTAATAAATTACTCAGTAAGTGGCACTTACCATCACGCGACTGAGACCACTTGGTTATAGTTTCTAAGAGTGTCGGATGGACTGTCAGTGAGAGAGCAACTCGAGTTCCTGCTGCTAATAAGGCGAGTACACCGTTCGTTTGTTACATATTTTTACGAGCTTCAAACAGGCACGACTTCAGTAATGGATAGAAACTGTGATTGCCGTATACAGATGCGAGCTGAGTTAGTTACCCTTGACTCAGAGCTCCAGGCTGTATTGGTTTCCGTCACACAGCTTGAAGCTACTGCCAAGTGGCATCACTATGTGGGGTCGGACGTGGGCATACGAGGGTCGTCGAGCACGTCCCACGTGTCCCCCGATCGGTCCACTGCTGTGGCCACCCTGGATATTGCCTGCACTGAGGTTGACCCCTCACCCGTGGTGGAGTGGGAGATCATTCCAAAGTCTGGCAGGCAACGAGAGACTTTCCGAGTGGCCGATCGTAGGACCTCCCCGGTTAGTTTGACAAACAGGTTTCTGGCGTTATCTGTGGTTGACGAAGTTTCTAAGCCGGATGCAGTCGTCCACCTTCTTCCAGTGGAAGCTTCTTGGCCCGCAAGGTCTGGGTGTTCACAGAGGATGTGTTTGTTGGTAGTTGGGAGCTCCAGCATTAGGCATGTAATGGGGCCCCTTAGGAAGATGGCTGCCATGGAGGGGAAGGAAGCCAGTTTGCACTCCGTGAGAGTACCGTGGGGAGTCATTCCGGATGTGGAAAGAGTGCTTCCGGATGCCATGAAGAGTACAGGGCGCAGCCAACTGCAGGTGGTGGCTCATGTCGGTATCAATGACGTGTGCCGCTTTGGATCGGGGGCGATTCTCGCTGGTTTCGGGCGGCTAGCGGAAATGGTAAAGACTGCCAGTTTTACTAGCGAGATTAAGGGGGAGCTCACCATTTGCAGTATCGTCGATATAACCGACAGTGGTCCTTTGGTGCAGAACGGGGTGGAGGGTCTGAATCATAGGGACAGGCGCTTCTCTGAACGTGTAGGCTGCAGATTCCTTGACGTACGCCATCATGTGGTGGGTTTCCAGGTTCCGCTTAGTAGGTCAGGAGTCCACTACACGCTGGAAGCGGCTACACGGGCAGCGGGGGCTGTGTGGATGGGACTGGGCGGTTTTTTAGGTTAGAGGGTCTCAGGAAACCTCAGCAATGGCGTCCGTCTCAAATGGGGCAGGTAGAACACAGTCAGGTAGTTGTAGAAACAATCGGTACTGTAGTTGCAAACAGTTGTAGCTGCGTTGGGAAAGAACCAGAGTTCCAAGCCCTAATAGAAAGCACTGAAGCTCAAATAGTTATAGGTACGGAAAGCTGGCTAAAGCCGGAAATAAGTTCAACCGAATTACAATCCTGGAAATGGAAAAAAGAACACATTGACACCGGTGTGTCAGACCCACCATACTGGCTCCGGACACTGCGAGAGGGCTGTACAAGCAATGATCATACGCACGGCACAGCGGACACACCAGGAACAGCGGTGTTGGCCGTCGAATGGCGCTAGCTGCGCAGCATTTGTGCACCGCCGCCGTCAGTGTCAGCCAGTCTGCCGTGGCATACGGAGCTCCATCGCAGTCTTTAACACTGGTAGCATGCCGCGACAGCGTGGACGTGAACCGTATGTGCAGTTGACGGACTTTGAGCGAGGGCGTATAGTGGGCATGCGGGAGGCCGGGTGGACGTACCGCCGAATTGCTCAACACGTGGGGCGTGAGGTCTCCCCAGTACATCGATGTTGTCGCCAGTGGTCGGCGGAAGGTGCACGTGCCCGTCGACCTGGTACCGGACCGCAGCGACGCACGGATGCACGCCAAGACCGTAGGATCCTACGCAGTGCCGTAGGGGACCGCACCGCCACTTCCCAGCAAATTAGGGACACTGTTGCTCCTGGGGTATCGGCGAGGACCATTCGCAACCGTCTCCATGAAGCTGGGCTACGGTCCCGCACACCGTTAGGCCGTCTTCCGCTCACGCCCCAACATCGTGCAGCCCGCCTCCAGTGGTGTCGCGACAGGCGTGAATGGAGGGACGAATGGAGACGTGTCGTCTTCAGCGATGAGAGTCGCTTCTGCCTTGGTGCCAATGATGGTCGTATGCGTGTTTGGCGCCGTGCAGGTGAGCGCCACAATCAGGACTGCATACGACCGAGGCACACAGGGCCAACACCCGGCATCATGGTGTGGGGAGCGATCTCCTACACTGGCCGTACACCACTGGTGATCGTCGAGGGGACACTGAATAGTGCACGGTACATCCAAACCGTCATCGAACCCATCGTTCTACCATTCCTAGACCGGCAAGGGAACTTGCTGTTCCAACAGGACAATGCACGTCCGCATGTATCCCGTGCCACCCAACGTGCTCTAGAAGGTGTAAGTCAACTACCCTGGCCAGCAAGATCTCCGGATCTGTCCCCCATTGAGCATGTTTGGGACTGGATGAAGCGTCGTCTCACGCGGTCTGCACGTCCAGCACGAACGCTGGTCCAACTGAGGCGCCAGGTGGAAATGGCATGGCAAGCCGTTCCACAGGACTACATCCAGCATCTCTACGATCGTCTCCATGGGAGAATAGCAGCCTGCATTGCTGCGAAAGGTGGATATACACTGTACTAGTGCCGACATTGTGCATGCTCTGTTGCCTGCGTCTATGTGCCTGTGGTTCTGTCAGTGTGATCATGTGATGTATCTGACCCAAGGAATGTGTCAATAAAGTTTCCCCTTCCTGGGACAATGAATTCACGGTGTTCTTATTTCAATTTCCAGGAGTGTATTTTAAACGACATAACAGTGTTCAGAAAGAATAGTTGAAATACAGTTGGTGGCGGAGTATTTATTGCTGTCAGTTTACTTGTAGTGAAATGGAAGTAGGTAGTTATTGCGAAATAATATCGGTAGAGGTTAGACTTGACAATCGTACTAAATCATTAATTTCATTGTTTTACACCATAATTCACACGAATCTAAAGGCTGTAAACTCAACTAAATACTTTGGTATTACAACTACGAATAAGTTACATTCGAACGATGACACAAATAATGTTGTGGGGAAAGTAAACGACAGACTGCAATTTATTAGCAGAAGTAAAAGAAACTGTAACCAGGTATACTAAAGAGTCTGCTTACACTACGCTTGTCCGCCCTCCTCTGGAGAATTGCTGTGCGGCGTGGGATCCGTATAAGGTTGGATTGACAGAGGACATTGAAAATGTTCAAAGAAGGTTCAAATGGCCCTGAACATTATAGGACTTAGCTGCTGTGGTCATCAGTCCCCTAGAACTTAGAACTACTTAAACCTAACTAACCTAAGGACATCACACACATCCATGCCCAAGGCAGGATTCGAACCTGCGACCGTAGCGGTCTCGCGGTACCAGACTGTAGCGTCTAGAACCACTCGGCCACTCCCGCCGTCTTCAAAGAAGGGTAGCTCGTTTTGTATTATAGCGAAGTAAGGGAGAAAGTGCCACAGATATGATACACGAACTGGGGTAGCACTCATTAAAACAAAGGCGTTTTTTGTTGTGGCAGGGCTTTCTCATGAAATTTCAATCATCAGCTATCTCCTCAAAGCGTGAAAATATTTTATTAAGGCCCACCTACATAGGGAGAAATGATCAGCATAATGAATCAAGAGCTATCGGAGCTCACGTGGAAAGAGTTAAGTGTTCGTTTTTCCCCCACGCTGTTCAAGAGTGGAACTGTGGAGAAGTAGCTTAAAGTCATTCAATGAATCCTCTGCTAAGCACGTAATTGTGAATTGCAGAGTAATCATGTACATGTACGTGTACAATAATAATAATAATCATGGGAGAAATGGATTGGCTTATACTTAGTACTTAGATACGAATGTAGCAGTCTACTTTTTCTTTTCATTCTTTCTGCAGGTTGTTCCTGATCTCTGATGCCGCTTCATAATGGCCCTCCTTCCACTATGGTGTACGGCCTCAAACGATGATGCTCACACAGTTGGAGTAGAGAGGACAGTGGGAGGGAGAGAATTTGTTCTCTTGCCATTTCTAAGTCTCCTTCTGGCCTAGGATAGTGGGGAGTGAGGAGCGGGGTGGTGACCTCCATTTTGATTCCTGTATGCCCACAATGAATGCGTGAACTTCTCTTCTCTTTCCTACCATTTTTATGTCACAATTGGCCTTCAGCTGTGGGCAGCAGAAGAGGGAAGAGGCTTATCTTGACTTGACAGGTATCAGATTATATCCTGAACTTGAATGTATCACATGTTATTGCGTGAGACTGGTGGACGGTGGAACTGGGATTAGACTTCTCTCAGCTCATACTGGCCCTGACACACTAGTTACGTTATGCAACCATCTTTCTTTTACGGCAAATTCTATAAAACGCCCGGTTTTTTGTCACGTCTTGTTTACTTGGGAAGCTTAATGCTGAAATAGCGTGTGTGGTGCCTTCACATTTCCTTTAACGGTACTGATCGTTAATAAATAGATCCCTTTATTTTCCCTCTATTTTTTAGAATCTCATCCTGGTCTGCAACATGGATGCATGAGCGGTCCAGCTGACTGAATGAAAATTCTCGCATTTATTTGCCCTAAATATGTCCGAGATTGTGTATGATAGCCTATATGGATCTCTATAGTGTCATGCGTTCTACAAAATTACTTCAATAGGTAATCGTTTCTTGTCAGTTCTCCAACGATGTTAGAAACTGCAAAGATAGATCTATTCTTTCAGTCTTGTTCGAGAGATAATCTACCAAATCTGATTCCCGATTTATCTTCTATCACGTAAACATCCTACCAATGAACTCAAACCTCTTTGTGCTGAGATATCTTCGAATCTAACCAGGAAAATACTTTGGCTCGAACAAACACAAATACACCAAAATCGTGTGAGAAATAATGTAAGGGTCTTATTGCACTAGTGATACTCCCTCATCTGCAAAACTCTGCAGTCGTCCGTTAGAGGCCTCCGCGTATGCCATGCCGCGTTGCGCACTGACCTGCCGGCACGCCACTCGGGACCAGTAGCGACGGTGCAGTGTGCCTCTGAAGTTGCGTTTTGTGACATTATTTGTGTATTGAAGCGCCAGATGGCTCGGCGATTGGTAATCAATCCTGCTAATGTATTGTGATTGGTTGAGATGAAGTTACGAAGAACCCTTCTTCGTGAAGGTGGTATTGGTGTAGAAGACGAATCATTCGCATGTTTTCTGGTATCTATTATAGTGCAAAAATATGAGCATAAGTTAGAAAGAGATACTGTTGTAACACTAACACATAATGATGATGATAGAGATGATAATGACGAACAAGTCATTGAAACGGTATTGCTACGGCAAGTGCGGGAAGAGGCGATGGAAGCAGTGGCAGTGAATACCAACTGTCTCCCAAGAAGAAGGTTAAAGTTGCAAGTATCATCACGGCGTTTGATGACAACACACTGGAGAACATGTACGATGATTATTACGTAAGAGGTTTCGACACATACGACAAGCTTCTGAAAAGATACCCTAAACTGAAATCTAAAAGTAATATTAAAAACATACTGGATTACATGGCAAAGAAAAAGAGAAGGAAATACAGTTTTCAAAGGAAATCGTGCACTGCTGTTCAAGACCATCAATGAGCGTGTAATGGCGAAATTCGATGTAGCGTGAGAATGTGGTTCCGCCGTTCATTTTTGGCATTTACAACATTGGGCATTGGACGTAACCAGAAATCTCGGGTGTACAAACTTTACAGCTCCACTAGGATTTATTACTAATTTGAAAAAGGAGTTTAGGATAACATAACGCCGTATCACTATGCTCCAAGCACGAAAAGATAAGGATGACGAAGAGGAGCTGATTGAAAGATGTTGCTGATGTCAATGAGCATATCACGAGAGAAAACATCGATATTAGTTCTATATGGAACTGTGATCAGAGTCAGTTCAACTATGAACTTTCTTGTAACAGAACACTATCCATGTAAGGGGGGAGAAACACTGTCGCGATGTTGCAATCAGCTAAGTGTGCAACGCACAGTTACACGATCGATGTTGCTATATCAATGGACGGACGATTGGCAGACAAACTCTATATTTGCTTCCAAGAATCCAGTGGAAAGTTTCGACCCCGCATGTCAAGGGAAATAGAAACGCGGTGCCCTCCAAATGTCGTCGTCGATGCAAGTGTGAGTGGGAAGATGACGAAGCAACACCTGAAGACGTTTTTTCTGTCAGTTTTGAATCCACATCTGTCGAGAAAGTCATTAGTACTTTGTGACTCCTGGTCTGGACATAAGGATGAACGAGTACTACTGGAAGCATCTGGCGGAAAACAAGTAGATTTAAAAATCATTCCGCCTAAAATTACAAAATATGCGCAACCTCTGGATGTGTATTTCTTCGGGCAATATAAAATATATGCCAAGAGAATAACAGACTTCATTAAACTACGTCCGAATAATATGCAGCCGAAACTGCACGACAGATTCTTTATCATGAATATGCATTCTGTCATTTACAATCAGTTATCTGCGGGAGTATACAGACCAATGTTTCGTTACGCGTGGCAGAACGCTGACTACGATATTGGTGAACCTGTGAACAACCTCAAAAGTGAAACTTCCTGGCAGATTAAAACTATGTGCCCGACCGAGACTCGAACTCGGGACCTTTGCTTTTCGCGGGCAAGATACTGGCGGAAGTAAAGCTGTGAGTACCGGCCGTGAGTCGTGCTTCGGTAGCTCAGATGGTAGAGCACTTGCCCGCGAAAGGCAAAGGTCCCGAGTTCGAGTCTCGGTCGGGCACACAGTTTTAATCTGCCAGGAAGTTTCATATCAGCGCACACTCCGCTGCAGAGTGAAAATCTCATTCTGGAAACTTCAAAAGTGTCATTGACGTGGCGTTCAACACTGATGTTATAAAATGTGCAAATACGCCATGCGATCAACTTTCATTTCTTCACTGTGCGTTTTGCAGTCATTCGTATTGCTCGGAACATTTTATTGACATTCCGCATTTACATTTATAGTTAAGATTGCTGCATTGCGTATGGCGTCTACAATTACATCAACAGTGATATCTAGAGCATGACTGCTGAGTTTTGCAGAAAAAGACACCCACCATCACTTTCAGAGGTACATAATGGTCCTGTAACCAAATATATACAGGGTGTTTCAAAAATGACCGGTATATTTGAAACGGCAATAAAAACTAAACGAGCAGCTATAGAAATACACCGTTTGTTGCAATATGCTTGGGACAACAGTACATTTTCAGGTGGACAAACTTTCGAAATTACAGTAGTTACAATTTTCAACAACAGATGGCGCTGCAAGTGATGTGAAAGATATAGAAGACAACGCAGTCTGTGGGTGCGCGATTCTGTACGTCGTCTTTCTGCTGTAAGAGTGTGCTGTTCACAACGTGCAAGTGTGCTGTAGACAACATGGTTTATTCCTTAGAACAGAGGATTTTTCTGGTGTTGGAATTCCACCGCCTAGAACACAGTGTTGTTGCAACAAGACGAAGTTTTCAACGGAGGTTTAATGTAACCAAAAGACCGAAAAGCGATACAATAAAGGATCTGTTTGAAAAATTTCAACGGATTGGGAACGTGACGGATGAACATGCTGGAAAGGTAGGGCGACCGCGTACGGCAACCACAGAGGGCAACGCGCAGCTAGTGCAGCAGGTGATCCAACAGCGGCCTTGGGTTTCCGTTCGCCGTGTTGCAGCTGCGGTCCAAATGACGCCAACGTCCACGTATCGTCTCATGCGCCAGAGTTTACATCTCTATCCATACAAAATTCAAACGCGTCAACCCCTCAGCGCCACTACCATTGCTGCACGAGAGACATTCACTAACGATATAGTGCACAGGATTGATGACGGCGATATGCATGTGGGCAGCATTTGGTTTACTGACGAAGCTTATTTTTACCTGGACAGCTTCGTCAATAAACAGAACTGGCGCATATGGGGAACCGAAAAGCCCCATGTTGCAGTCCCATCGTCCCTGCATCCTCAAAAAGTACTGGTCTGGGCCGCCATTTCTTCCAAAGGAATCATTGGCCCATTTTTCAGATCCGAAACGATTACTGCATCACGCTATCTGGACGTTCTTCGTGAATTTGTGGCGGTACAAACTGCCTTAGATGACACTGCGAACACCTCGTGGTTTATGCAAGATGGTGCCTGGCCACATCGCACGGCCGAAGTCTTTAATTTCCTGAATGAATATTTCGATGATCGTGTGATTGCTTTGGGCTATCCGAAACATACAGGAGGCGGCGTGGATTGGCCTCCCTATTCGCCAGACATGAACCCCTGTGACTTCTTTCTGTGGGGACACTTGAAAGACCAGGTGTACCGCCAGAATCCAGAAACAATTGAACAGCTGAAGCAGTACATCTCATCTGCATGTGAAGCCATTCCGCCAGACACGTTGTCAAAGGTTTCGGGTAATTTCATTCAGAGACTACGCCATATTATTGCTACGCATGGTAGATATGTGGAAAATATCGTACTATAGAGTTTCCCAGACCGCAGCGCCATCTGTTGTTGAAAATTGTAACTACTGTAATTTCGAAAGTTTGTCTGCCTGAAAATGTACTGTTGTCCCAAGCATATTGCAACAAACGGTGTATTTCTATCGCTGCTCGTTTAGTTTTTATTGCCGTTTCAAATATACCGGTCATTTTTGAAACACCCTGTATATATATATATATATATATATATATATATATATATATATATTTCCCTGATAATAACTCGTTAGATTATATATAAAAAGTACAGTACATGCTGACGAAACTAAAATGAGCTCTAACATGGAAAATAAGCGTTTCCGGACACATGTCCACATAAAACATTTTCTTTATTTGTGCGTGAGGAATGTTTCCTGAAAGTTTGGCCGTACCCTTTTGTAACACCATATATATATATATATATATATATATATATATATATATATATATATATATATATATGAGCTAAACTAGTAGTATATAATTGATAATAAGTGCAGGGCTATTACAAATGATTGAAGCTATTTCATAAATTCACTGTAGCTCCATTCATTGACATATGGTCAGGACACACTACAGATACGTAGAAAAACTCATAGTTTTGTTCAGCTGAAGCCGCACTTCAGGTTTCTGCCGCCAGAGCGCTCGAGAGCGCAGTGAGACAAAATGGCGACAGGAGCCGAGAATGCGTATTTCGTGTTTGAAATGCACTCACATCAGTCAGTCATAACAGTGCAACGACACTTCAGGACGAAGTTCAACAAAGATCCACCAACTGGTAACTCCATTCGGCGATGGTATGCGCAGTTTGAAGCTTCTGGATGTCTCTGTAAGGGGAAATCAACGGGTCGGCCTGCAGTGAGCGAAGAAACGGTTGAATGCGTGCGGGCAAGTTTCACGCGTAGCCCGCGGAAGTCGACGAATAAAGCAAGCAGGGAGCTAAACGTACCACAGCCGACGGTTTGGAAAATCTTACGGAAAAGGCTAAAGCAGAAGCCTTACCGTTTACAATTGCTACAAGCCCTGACAACCGATGACAAAGTCAAACGCTTTGAATTTTCGGCGCGGTTGCAACAGCTCATGGAAGAGGACGCGTTCAGCGCGAAACTTGTTTTTAGTGATGAAGCAACATTTTTTCTTAATGGTGAAGTGAACAGACACAATGTGCGAATCTGGGCGGTAGAGAATCCTCACAAATTCGTGCAGCAAATTCGCAATTCACCAAAAGTTAACGTGTTTTGTGCAATTTCACGGTTTAAAGTTTACGGCCCCTTTTTCTTCTGCGAAAAAAGCGTTACAGGACACGTGTATCTGGACTTGCTGGAAAATTGGCTCATGCCACAACTGGAGACCGACAGCGCCGACTTCATCTTTCAACAGGATGGTGCTCCACCGCACTTCCATCATGATGTTCGGCATTTCTTAAACAGGAGATTGGAAAACCGATGGGTCGGTCGTGGTGGAGATCATGATCAGCAATTCATGTCATGGCCTCCACGCTCTCCCGACTTAACCCCATGCGATTTCTTTCTGTGGGGTTATGTGAAAGATTCAGTGTTTAAACCTCCTCTACCAAGAAACGTGCCAGAACTGCGAGCTCGCATCAACGATGCTTTCGAACTCACTGATGGGGACATGCTGCGCCGAGTGTGGGAGGAACTTGATTGTCGGCTTGATGTCTGCCGAATCACTATAGGGGCACATATCGAACATTTGTGAATGCCTAAAAAAACTTTTTGAGTTTTTGTATGTGTGTGCAAAGCATTGTGAAAATATCTCAAATAATAAAGTTATTGTAGAGCTGTGAAATCGCTTCAATCATTTGTAATAACCCTGTAGTAATAATACGCACGTGTGGCGGTTTATCTGTGCCTTATTGGAGTGACTTGACATATATCTCTCGGAATCATAATACGTGTGCAGTGTGGTGTAGGTTGTGCTGACGCGATATCGTGAGAAGATACTCAGTAAAATACATCGAGCATAGTGACTATGCATCAGACCATGGTTATATGAGTGCATTAACACACTGTGCAGTCGCTTCTGCACGTCCCAGGCACGGGACTTCCACCCCACCCTCCAAAACAGGGCGGTAAACTGCTCACAACTCATCTCCGAACACGCTGCCTTCGGTGTGGGAAATTCTTGTGGTGAAAGAACAATCACTGTGTCTAGAATATCGTCGTAAACTGATTTCCTGGGCAGCTTAACATCTGTGTAGCATTTTTGTTCTTACTCAACAGTGTATCTCAGTGCAGCTTTCTAGGGAAATACCGGATAAATAGTTGGTGTCTGGGAGCCAATAGTGAGGATATGTGCAATCAGTGGCGTATATTGACAAATCGGCCTCACTACATGTAACATAGAGTGGCCAACACACACATCCTAAAGTTACGTTTAGCAGTCGTTTAACGGCTGCTAACATAATTATGCCGTGTGGCCATTGTCCATTATCTTGCCTCATAATCTAATGTATTACCTAGACAGAAGCCTATCACATCATTCAGACAACACCACTAGCGTTCTCATACGACACATGAATCTGCCACTTGATAGTACCACGTTTTATCCCCGAATAAGGAGCAAAACAATGTTTCGTGAAGGTTGTAGGAGTAATCAGCGGTAAACAGTCTACTGATGTTCGTTGAAAGGTCAAGCAGTTTCAATGAACAGAAATATCGGCTGGAGCACAGCGTTTTTTCGTAAACTGAATAAACACAACAGACAAACTTAACAGACACTTCAGTCATCAATAATATATTCTCCTTCACTGTTTACAGTGCTTGAATATCTTTCAGATTCCGCGACTGTAGAAGTCACACGGCTATTAGACGAAGAGCTAGTCGAGCCATGTTCGCAGCGCATTTTCATCAGGAAAGGAAGTTCCCTGAGGTAGTTCGATAGAGAACAGAAAAAGTGAATATCTGAGGGCACAAGGTGAAGTGTTATGATGGGTGTGGAATGACTTCCCAACACGACTCTTGCACACTGTCATTTATCAGTCTAGTTGAATGCGGGCGCGTGTTTCTGGGAATACCATCAGTTCACGCACGCTTCCTGGTCGTTGTTCCTGGTTTGCGTCTGCAACACGTCTCAGTCCTTGACAATAATTGTCAGCGACGATAGTTACATCTCGGGAAAGCAATTCTAGAACACCACACCGTCATGGTTCCACCACATGTATAACATTGTCTTTCATGTCAGCGCGCCCATCTTTGTACAGAGAGTTGCTCCTTTGTTTGGACTTAACCATTCCTTTCTTTTCCTTATTTTAGCATGAACACACCGTTCTCGTCACCAGTGACGATATAGGATAGGAATGGTCGCTGTTGTTCACGGTCCAATTGATGCCGAGCAAACGGAGATGCACGTTTGGCCACCCACTGATTTTTCTGATTTTGGCTTAGAGCATGCGGTAGCTGTAGAACCGACGTTTTAAACATCACAATTGTATGCAAATGTCGTACGATGGTGGAATGTTCATACTTCACAGTTTTAGAGTATAATGACGTGGAATAGTGTAAATTTATGGGTTTAAACGAGCTTCATCAAACCACGAACGTCTTCCTGAACGAGGAGCATCACTAACGTCGAAACGTCGGTCCTCAAAACGTGAAAACCATTTTCTTGCCGTGCTCTGTCCATTTCCACTATCCCCATACACTGCGCAAATGTTTCTGCTGCCTCCGCTATTGTCACGCCCCTACTGAACACAAGCAGAAGAATACGTCTGAAATGTGCCAATTTCTCCACTTCGTACTCCATTTTCTAGCGTACACTGCTCCACTCACATCTCGAAGCGACAAAATGACAATATTTAAACTCAAATAACAACAGTGAACTATAAGTAAAAAAATGACAATCGATAAGTTGACTCACAGCCACCGGAATACCGACATTCCAAACAAATACACAACTAAACTTATCCACCAACCTAATAGTTACGTGTGTCTCGGACTTCGCTAAGTTTACAGATGGATTCGGTGATAGAAAAATCTTGCTTGAGTTTCTGTATCTAACTTTGGACGACTGTTTAGCAAATTTATAGTCGTTAGAACGTGGAATATTGGCGACAATTTTGAAAGTTGAACTTTTATTTCAATTTTTTAGGTAGCTGTAGCACTTTTATTTACTTAGCAGCATTTCATTTCGTCTATGTCTGTCGTGTAAGTGCGCATCCGGACTTGTGTTTACGCACCTATAGCGAATTTAGGTCAGCGTTTCTGAACGTGTTCCGTTATTTCAACTTCACTGCGCGCCATTTCTATTCTGTAATAAGTAAGGCAGTTTTCGTCCATATTTGTAAACTTATTGTGGGCACCACTGATCCATTTCTGTTGTAGTATAGGATAACTGAATTTTAGATTACTTTCCATTCAGTGAATTCATGTCACACATTTATTTAAACAATTATTAAATTTCTCAGTCTGTCTCTGGCGTTAAATAAGTTTAGGATGGCTTAGTGTAAAATTGTGCGATTCGACTTAAAATACGTACCACGTCTATTCAGCCAGAGTCGCTAGCTTTCCTGCCTCCTTGTTAAGGTCGGTAGGAGAATTCTCTTCAACGATTTCTCATTCATTACTACAACCAACCCAGCAAAAAAACTTGAAAGTCAATCATTTGATAATGTACAAAATCTCCGTTTTAAGGTTTCCCACTGGAGTTTGTTGACAATTTCTGTGAGACAGTCACGAAAGGTCGTAGTGTAGGGAATGTTCACAGAAGTTCAACTCTGAAACTTTCTGTGTACATAAGGGTTCTCAAATATAGGTCCCTTTCTCCCGCCATAGTTATCTTATGACTGAGGTCTGAATTCTAACATCTTCTACATACACCTATATGAAGACAATTTACTTATGGCTATATATTAAGGATATTTGTTTTACATTACGTTGTACATTTTTATTTCATGTGACTAGAAACCCACCAATGTACTGATGAGCTAAACCTGCATCATTTTCATCCATAAATGTGAATAAATCATGAGCTTCCTCGACGAGAAAGAGGATTCACATTCAGACATGACATTTCCATTGCTTTAATTTCCTCTTTGTTGACAAAGTTATTTGAACTGCCAGATTACGAGGCTCTGAGAAGAGCAGAAATGAACGGCGGCCTAAGAAATGAAAGAGGATTAAAGGATTAATAGAGTTTAATATGATGGAAATTAACTCACGCCTAATGGGCAGGAGAGAGTAATTAGTTTATTTTGCAGATATTGAAGATAAAGTTTTCTGCTACGTCTTATGCAAATGGCCTGTAATATCGCAGGTTGTTAGGCAGGTTTAACAGAATTATGCGCAACATAAACACGTAATTAATGTCAACTTCTCACAATACCGTAAAAGCACTGTAAAAATTTGTACCCATAAAGTGTATCTTTCATCGTCTCACAGCCTCAGAAAGAAAGAAAGAACGAATCATCTCAAATGTTGCATTTGTGAATGAAAGAACTTTCGTCAACTGAACATTAAGAAAGTGAGAAATAAAAAGCAACTTATTGAAAAAACTTCGTCTTCATGTAGTTTATGTTATTTAGAGCAAAGCCATTCAAATTTCATGTTTTCGCAGTACCATTTAAGTACGATGAAAATATTGCCACTGGCTTTATCAAAGGTATCCAGATAAATGGTTTCCGGTCATATTAATGTTTGTCTAAGGAAGCCGTTCAAAGAGCTTAAAAGCCCGAACAATCCCTGCATCCTATGTAAAGACAGCTTAAATATTATGTGATCGTAATGATAGCACGAGACGTGAGACACTCGGTACGTCAGGTATGTCAAAGTGATTTCTAAACATCTGAATGACCTCAGCACTATGCAACTGCTGAGTTACAATAATTCGTATGCAGGGAACAGATTTTTCCTTACATTTTTTCTGATGATGACTAACGTTAAATGGAAATAGAGGCTGAAGGAAGGAAATGTAACAATTCAGATGTTATCTCCATGGGAACCTAAAACATGACCTTTAAGTACTACAGACGAAATAAATGAAATGGAGAAACAAGGTTTAAAATACAGGCTCTCTCGAAAAGCTGTAAGTTTTTCACCCCACAATAAATAAATAAAACTGACGTAAGATTTTTGTTCCGTTCTTTCATAAGCCACTTTTTGCGTTTCTACACACTGACTGCAATCAACATCCTCTATGAAGCTTTTGTTTCTTCTTCACTTTGTTCTTTATTTGCATATTGCATAATCCCATATGTTCTGTCACCTAACATTACAACTGTTCTTCCACTCCTCCCGTTTTCTCATTGTGAGTTGGCTGCCCACGTAAATATTCTTCAGAGAAAGGACAATTCACTCACTTCTGTTACAGCCTCTTTACCTGTTTAGACGTTCACTGCATTCCATTTCCCATTTACGCTAATTTCCGTTACTTTCTTGTACTCTGTAAAAGATATCCCGTGTAAGTCTTCCTTACTTTCAACAAGAAAGACAATTTACACTTTTACAGACTCCATCTGAGTTTTTTTACGTGTTACTGATTGCAGCCCAGGCTCTGTACTGTACACCAGTTGGTTTCAGGATGTCGTATTGCACCTTATACCGTCAGATACTGTTTTGCAGGATAGAAAGAGCTACGACGGTATTTAGGAATTTTAAATCTGTAGTGAGATGTGATTTAATGGTCTAATAAATTAAGCGCACCTAAGTTGTAGGAATTAGTTAATAATAATAAACTGTGAAACGTCCCCTTTTTGAACAGTTATACAGGACTGTGCTTAAACTGACACACAATGTTTTTAGCGCAACGCAATCTGACTATCAAAGATCCCTGCAAAAGAATGGCCCTGAGTAACATTAAACTATACCTTTCAGAAATCACTTACCTCACAAAAATCTTCATTACTCGAACTACTGCAGTACAGCGAGCGCCACTACTGCCAGCTAAATAAAAGATTCAAACTGTGGAAGGCACTAACTACTGATAGGGATAGTTAGCAAATGAAAGATATTAATAGAGAACAAACAATGTATTTACCTTAATAGTCATAATATATATAGCAGTTCATGACAAATTACAAAACTCCGCCATCTCTCTCCCCACATCCACCACTGCTGGCGGCTCACCTCCAACTGCGCAACGCTACGCGCTGTTCACAGCCAGCTGCCTAACACTACAATGGCGAGTATTACAACAATGCAAAGCAAATGTAAGTAGGCTGTTTAGGTTTTTTTATTGGTAACGCCACCTCTGTATGAAAATCACTGGCTGTGCTGTGTGCAGTCTGTGGCTGCTTTGCATTGTTGTAATACTCGCCATTGTAGTGTTAGGCAGCTGGCTGTGAACAGCGTGTAGCGTTGCGCAGTTGGAGGTGAGCCGCCAGCAGTGGTGGATGTGGGGAGAGAGATGGCGGAGTTTTGAAATTTGTCATGAACTGCTATATTTATATATGATGATATCAAGGTAAATACATTGTTTGTTCTCTATTAATATCTTTCATTTGCTAACTATCCCTATCAGTAGTTAGTGCCTTCCATAGTTTGAATCTTTTATTTAGCTGGCAGTAGTGGCGCTCGCTGTATTGCAGTAGCTTGAGCAGCGAAGATTTTTGTGAGGTAAGTGATTTCTGAAAGGTATAGTTTAATGTTACTCAGGGCCATTCTTTTGCAGGGATCTTTGATAGTCAGATTGCGTTGAGCTAAAAACATTGTGTGTCAGTTTAAGCACAGTCCTGTATAACTGTTCAAAAAGGGGACGTTTCAACTGCAGTTATCAGCAACATTGTGTGTCAGTTTAAGCACAGTCCTGTATAACTGTTCAAAAAGGGGACGTTTCAACTGCAGTTATCAGCAATGATCAGAAACTATAAATCTTGGCAGTACCGTATTTGCAAATTACTTTAGGCCATACCATGAGTCCGAACTTGCACAAGCCTGATAATTTATTCAAAAATAGAGGAATGTTATGCAAAGATGGTGGTCCTACAAAATATATTTAAACAATGTAATAGAGTGATTAATATTAAAGAGAAACTAAAATTATATTAAGCGTAGCATGAAAGGTAGTAGAGTCACCAGTAACTTAACAATCCATTGACAGTTGGAAATTACAAGTCCCATTGGAAGCTGAATATTATTAAGTATAAAACTGCATCATCAGAGCCCCAGAACAGAAGCGTTACAAATCTTTCCTGTCACGTGAAGTACATTTCTGAGTGCCACGTCCTTCTACAGCGTGAGATGAAAGTAAAACGTGGCTACTGTCATCCTCCGATGGCCTGTACCAAAGCCCCATTCTGGCCTCTCCCTTGTGCCCAAGACCATATACGAGTAAATATGTAGTTTTTAGCAATTTTAGCTAAAACTTTAAAATAGTGGTAAGCTTTAAAACAGTGGTCTACTTTGTACATTTTATGAATTTTTGAAAAATCTTGGCCGGCCAGAGTGGCCGAGCGGTTCTGGGCGCTACAGTCTGGAACCGCGAGACCGCTGCGGTCGCAGGTTCGAATCCTGCCTAACGCATGGATGTGTGTGATGTCCCCAGGTTAGGTAGGTTTAAGTAGTTCTAAGTTCTAGGGGACTGATGACCTCAGAAGTTGAGTCCCATAGTGCTCAGAGCCATTTGAACCATTTTTTTGAAAAATCTTGACTTTGGTAGGGGTATCTCAGATCCTCTTTCACAGGAGTGGTAGGTCGTCGGAAGTACTCTTGGGCGTAAGGGTGAAGCAAGAAGGGAGCTTTGGTACAGGCCATCGCAGGAGACAGTAGCCAATTTTACTTTCATCGCACGCTGTAGAAGGACATGGCAATCGGAAATGTACTTCATTTGAAAGTAAAGTTTTGTAAGACTTGTGTTCTGGGGCTCTGAAGATGCAGTTTTATACTTAATGAAATTGAGCTTCTAATGGGACTTGTAACTTCCAACTACCAATGAATTACAAAATTGTTAAGGCTTTCGTGGCCACTTGTTGACAAACTGCCTATTGGCTTCTGTCTCGAGTTCTTCGGCCGACGTTCATCTAATGATTTTTCTGACGTTTGGCCAGCACGAGTGACTGGCATTGTCAAAGCTTCACCCTCCATTGCCGGTGGTGAACTGGAGCCGAGCTCGCGGCCGCAAACTATATCTACCTGGCGCGCCAACGTCCAAGGGCTTCTCCGCGGTCATTTTCGGTGCGGTTCTCCTCTTGCTACCTACGACGGTCGTTCGCTGCATTGCGGGAAGCCAGGATCCGTTTACCTTAAGGCTTTCCTCTTTCTAGTTGAAACCGACACACACGGACCGATACCTGCACAAACTGTCAAACCACCACCCGAGCCAGAAAAGAGGCATGATTAGTACGCTCGTAACGAGAGCAGGACGAATATGTGAGCCGCAACACCTCAACCGAGAAATGCAACACCTGGAAACTGTCCTGAGGAGCAATGGGTACTCCACAAATTATATTAGAAGTGTAACAGAGCCAAACACTCGGCGAAGTAAGGAACCCGAAAACGAAATGTCGGGTACGGCCTTTCTGCCATACATTCCCAGGGTGACGGACAGAATAGGCCGTATATTGCGAAAACATAGAGTAAAGACGATTTTCAAAAAAATGGTTCAAATGGCTCTGAGCACTATGGGACTTAACTACTGTGGGCATCAGTCCCCTAGAATTTAGAACTACTTAAACCTAACTAACCTAAGGACATCACACACATCCATGCCCGAGGCAGGATTCGAACCTGCGACCGTTGCAGCCGTGCGGTTCCGGACTGCGCGCCTAGAACCGCTAGACCACCGCGGCCGGCGACGATTTTCAAACCGACAAGGAAGATCAAAGAGTGTCTTAGATCGGCGAAGGAGAAAAGAGACCCACTTGCAATGTCGGGGATACACCGTATACCATGCACATGCGGAAAAGTTTATGTCGGAATGACTGGACGATCCATTAACACTAGGATCAAAGAGCATAAGCGACATTGCAGGTTGGGGCAGGTGGAGAAATCGGCCGTGGCAGAGCACGCACTGAATGAGACCGACCACGTAATAAAATTCGCCGAGACGGAAGTTCTGGCTGTAGAGAAGCACTATCACACGCGCTTGTTCAGAGAAGCTGTAGAAATACAAAAACACGCGAACAGTTTGAACAAGAAAGAGAAAAGCCTTAAGGTAAACGGATCCTGGCTTCCCGTACTGCAGAGAACGACCGTCGTAGGTAGCAAGAGGAGAACCGCACCGGAAATGACCGCGGAGAAGCCCTCGGACGTTGGCGCGACAGGTACATATAGTTTGCGGCCGCGAGCTCGGCTCCAGTTCACCACCGGCAATGGAGGGTGAAGCTTTGACAATGCCAGCCACTCGTGCTGGCGAAACGTCAGAAAAATCATTAGATGAACGTCGGCCGAAGAACCCGAGACAGAAGCCAATAGGCAGTTTACCAATGAATTGTTTAGTTACTGGCGGCTCTAATACCTTTCGCGCTATGCATATTTTAGATGCTGTTTAATATTTATCACTCTATAACATCGTTTAAATATATTTTGTAGGATCACCATCTCTGCATAATTGCTTTATTTTTGAATAAATTATCAGGCTTGTGCAAGTTCGACCTCGTGGTAAGGCCTACAGTATATATGCTTCAAATTAAAATATTTCAAATTAAAACGTAATTGTTGATGTGTCCAACGACACTAAACACAATATTCTTGAAATCAAAGCTTCGACTTAAATAAATACATATTAATCCAGTACACATGCGTCTGTAATAAACCAACAATTAGAATAAATGAAATAATGTACACAAAAATCGCTGTACTGCTTCATTTTGCTGTGTGAATGTGGAGGACTGTTCTCGTTCGACTCATTTGCATTTAAAAATAGTTAAAACTACTCAGTACGCAGGAACTGAAGAATTTGGTGTGATTTTGCTTTTTACGATAACAGCTGTAGTGTTATGCTATTATTCAACAACCTGGTTATTATTATTTAATATTTAAAATTTCTGTATAAATGTTATTAGTTTTCTTGTAATTTATAAGATCAAGGCTTATTAATTAAATAGTGCTTAATATTTTACTAGATCATCGTATTGTGGTGATTATTTAGATGAGCTTCCATTTCTTCTTGAAGCCAAGAAGATTGTAAACGTATTTAAGAACGTCCATCTTTTGTAAGTCTTAAATTCTTGTGAGGGTGCAGATGTATTCAGTTCAGAGTGGCCGAGCTGCCGGCATCTCTTCTGCGGCTATTAGGGTAAAACCCGCTGAGTGCTCGCATTAATCCTCCCTTTGTGGCTGACTGTCTACCGCTGCTAGTGGAAACCCCAGCCGCCAACCACGGCGCAAAGCCCCTCTGTTCGAGCAACACTCCGTTCTAACTTCGGAACATTTTCGTCAGCCTCTGATTTATTCAGCTTACATGTCAAGTTATGCACCTCCCCTTAATGTGACTCGTGTGTGGCTAAAGAGATACATTCAACTGGACCTAATATTGTCTTATTTAAAACTAAGTATACTTGCCATTGGTATCGGACCACCAGTGGTGCGAAACAACTTGTAGTGCAGTACAGGGCAGCATGAACTCAACTGACACACCTAAAGATAATTAAATATAAAGTTAATAAAAGCAGATATCAACTAAATGTCAAAATTAGCATTAAAAACTTGAATTTATCGAGACGTAGCCTAAATTCTCCGTAAAATTAGTCTGTTGTGCAGCTGTCCTTACTTAAAATAAAACTTTGCCTAGATTATAAAAACCCACTTCTTGTCTGTAATAATGTTCAAAACATTTAACTTTTAGTAGGCAGCTAGTCAGGATGTTATCTAATGTGGATCTGCATGCTTCCGATTTCTAGAGTACTGAGGTCATGCATGTGTTAATTTGCAGTCACCGCCAGCACTGAAGAGGCAAAATCTCTCGAAATACAATCAAGTTTTGGCTCCTAGTAAACTGCGCTATAATGAGTTCTCGCAGATCAAGGTCTGAACTCCCTCCCCAGTGGAACTGACACCTACCCAAGACAAAACAACAGTGCAAACTCACTTAAAGCTTCGGCAAAATACCCCCGGTTTAGTGCGAAAGTCCTAACACACCTACCACGTTTCCACAAGAAAACATGAATTCGTGTCAAAAGATTTTTCCACAGTCACTAATAAAATCTGCGTAAGTCGAAAACTGCAACTCAGATATATCTGTCCAGATATATCTGTACTTCTGATATCAGCCGGTAGGCTACTTCACACAAATCTGAAACTATTCTTACGTAGCTGTACAACTAAATTAATATTTTCCCACAATCTAAATTTTTCTTTCATGAATCATTTCTACACGTTAACAAATCAAAACTTTTCCAAAATAGTGTATTATTAAATAAAGTTGTCCCAATAGACTATCTACAGATATTGTATCTCCACACAACATTGAAATTTGTCTTTTTACGTAAAAGACAACCTATCGATCGTTTTAAGTCTAATTTTGTCCATCATCATTTCCGTACCTCCATGCACCTAAAAGACTACTTTCTCATTAATTTTACAAACCTCACAGTAACATTCAGTTCTCACAATATTACAAAACAAACATCCCACCCAAATTTTACTAAATTCTACATTAAATGCACTTATACAGATACTTGTGCATACATGGACATTCTTTCACGATGTACATCTCCGTCACCGTAACCTCCCAAAAGTTCCTCTCTCCAGTGGGAGTACCTTTTCAACCTCACCTTTTTGCGCATTTTGATCTCCTTCAATTCGAGGCGTCTTCACTCCTTCACCACCAGATCCGTAGTTTCACACACGAAATATTTTACTTTCGCTGGAACACCGCTTTTACACTCGAGGAAATCGCACTTTTTTTCTTCATAAACATCTGTCTTTCTACATGAATGCTAAAGATAATTAATTTCGTCGTTTTTCGTATATTGCTCCCTTAACAAAACGTTTTCAATGTCCCTTCCCCTCTCTTCCCTTTCCATAGGACACATGTTAACTACTGATAACTCTTTTCCCCAAATAATTCGTTAAATACCTCTATTTTACCTAGTTCATTTCTCCTCTTCTCAAGCTCCATAGCTATCTCACACTTTTCAAACTTCCACACAGACGTCTGACATTTACAAGCTTCGTAATCTCCAGTCCACTACAGTTTATTCATCCAGATCTTTCCACCTGCAGCCAAATCTACGTCATCGTCGACAGCCTGCGCTTCACTACCCTAAACAGAAATAAAGGCGTGAATACTTCCCTCGGTCACATCAATTCCAGTAGCGTCTTCATCATTTTTATTAACATCTTCGTCTCTCTTGGTCCAAAGTTCTCTTTCTTCCGTCGACATAACCCAGTTATCAACTCCAGCTGATGGAGCTACAGCTCTGCGCCTTGCCAACATCAGTTGTTAACTCCTCTTCATCTACACAAATATCATTGTCTCTATTGAAAAGTATTCCTCGGAATTCTCTGTATTTTCAATTTCCATCAATTTCGGAGTTACCTCTGCTTCTTTTACCAACGCATGACTTTCCACATGAATCGCGTCTGTATTATCCTTTCCTTTCACATGAGCACCACATATATTAACTATAGGTACACATTCAATCCAGTCATCTCTGTCAAATAAATCATCATATGCTTCGGCTGCACCCATTTCTTCTTTCCCCCCTTCATGTTCTGTTGCCTCTTTAAATTTCTCTCTTGACCACAAGTGAGATAAGGACGTTTTTAATATCTTTCCATACGAGCTCCAGCCGTTAAAGCTATAATCAAGTTCCTCGTTAACATAAGATTCAATATTAACATCTGAATATAAGCCGATAGCTTTCCCAAAGTTTCTGACTGTGTTTCCTGACCTGCAAGGCATTTTTCTCATCGAAAACCGTCGGTTGGCCTCCCTCTGTAGAAATGAATACACTGATACGGTCTTTGGAAATATCTAACCCAGCAGCACTAGCCTTGCACTTTATCGTCCACAACATCATAGTCAAACGCTTTCATAAAAAATTACTCACTTTCTCTGATATGTTATATCTTCTCCAAAAACGTCACCTCTATCCATTGTTAAAATATATAATTTTTCATAGTCTTTACCAACATCCACTGGATATACAACATTCATCATTTAAATTAACATCACAAGAATTGCTGCTACGAAATCGCACGTCAACTGAGTTCACTCTACACTCCATCTGTACCTAGTCTGAATTTTCTGAATGTTCCGGACCCAGATTTTTTACCCTCGTTAACAACTTCTTATGCAGAATAAAATAAACTTTCCTACTCCATTTCATAGTCATCTAACGTATTATTATCTTTCATAACTTTCTAGTTTCCATCACACTGCATCTCTTTCTCCAAACTTTTTTCTTACTTTTACCACCTCCATTTCCATTATATGCACCATGTCTACCGATTTCCCTAATTCTATTTGATATAGTATATATTCGTACTTTCTCATCTTTTTTGCTCCCTCCAGGGTTGAGATCTGGATAATCTTAAGTTTTCAGACCTCCTGTTGTGGTTTTCCGGTCTCTGGCCCGGTGGTCCCATGCGTCGTCCATCTGCACCTCGATTCCGAAAATTTCCACTTTGATTGCATCCCTTCTGATAATTTTTAGCCTGATTATTTCCATTAAAATGATTATTATGGTTCATGATATTTACTTTGATGAATACTTTGGTTAACATTTTCCTGTCGTTTATTAGAACTGTGAGGAATTATTTTAATGCGTGCTCTAGTTTGTCAATGAAATCTGAGAGTCTGTCAACAGAATTAGGTGGACTGTGTATCAGGTACCACTGTAAAAATTCCGGTACCATCTTTTGAGAATCGTGATTTCTGTTACGAATCCCAACAGTCCGTTTGTATGCGTTGATTTAGCCAGCTCACGTACACAAAATTCCCGCGTGGAAACACGCCCGCCCCTGAAATTAACTCCATCTAAAAACTCATTCTGGAGTCGCCTGACTCGAAACTTTACTCAAAAAGAACTTTTCAAACGTGGCATAGGTTGTGAAGGAATCGCTCACCAAATTTGTCTAAGACTAAGCGACAGATTCTAACAAGACAGATGTCTTGTAGCAATCTTAATCTTTGTCTCATCTGACATTCCCTCCACGAAACCGTCTCTACAAGCTGCTAGGAAATTCACAGTATGGTATTTACCATCCTCACTATGGCATGTTCGTTACTGTAGCTGCCTGTCCCATGGCTAACGTATTTAACTTTGTTCGTACTTCTTTAGTTTGCTGCCCACGTTGGTTAGCATAATTGTGTATTATTCCTTTACACTCAGTCTAGTACTTCCAACCTGTTTCATATACTCTGCTCCTTTTCCCTACAGCCAGCTAACTACTTGACTGGTCTCTATCCCAAGGGTACATTGCCTCTGCATACAGCGTCTCACATGACCACTTAACTTGTCTTACATCTTTACCATTTTTTATTCTAAAGATTTTGCAACTTAGTCTATCTTATGTTGACAAGCCCAACATCATTTGAAATTTTTCCAATTTCTACTCTAATATCTTTCAATTTGATCTCAAGTATCCCTGAATATCGTTTTTAACTTTTTGAATTTCTGATTTAACAGTTCCAATGGCTCTTAAAATAAATTCAATATGAGATTCAGAAAAACTGTCTCCCTGTTCTGATTTTGGCTTATCCAGTCCTATAACATTTCAAATTAAAGTATGTGGTTCCAGGGATCTTTCCAAGCCTCAAACATTTATGATGTATGTATGGAGATTGAAGCGACTAATGAAAATTTGTACCAAGGTCAGGATTCGAGCAGGAGGCCCCGGCTCAAATCATGGCCTTGGTATAAATTTTCATTAGTCGCTTCAGTCTGCAACACTAGTAACTTCTGCTCCGCTTATGAGAGGTGAACTGTTGTATCTCATGACTCGCCCACACTTAACTTTTCTGCCATGATGTCTGCCTCTGCTGTGCTGCTGACGAGGAAGCTGGGGTTCTGCCTCCGTTGAAGTCGCTGCCGCTGCCAAAGATGAAGTTATCGGAGCTGCTGTCATGTCCTCGCGACATGTATGCACTGCTGTAGTCTGTTATGCTAACTGAGTCCCTGTTGGCGGCTTCCGATGTGTCGAGCACACGACAACTTTTTCATGCCTTCTTCTGACTTCTTGCGATTCTTCCACATCTACTTTTCCCTACTCCTAACTTCTACTACACTTTCGTACGTAAGAAACTGTTGAAAATTCTAAGACCCCACGTAAAACTGCCTACAATGCCTTCAGGACCTGGATCACAGAATTTCAGTTGGGAATGCAAAAGGACTGAATTTAAATCAACATCCCAGACGAAAGAAACCCCAATTCCGACATCGGATTTCATACCATTCCTACACGCTCAGTAGAGTGAATTAGCAGTAATTATCGGTATTAGTCTGTGGATGCATATAATTGAAAATGTGGCCCGCTGATGCAGGCTCGAGGGATACAGTGTTCTTTATGCCCAACAAATAAGACAGCTAAATAATCTATAGTAAATTGTGATGCAACGATGTAATAAATCAAGCACAGGCAATTTATGAATATTAGTTAATAATAATAAACAGCACACATGAACAATGGTTAGAAGTGATAAAATTGGTAAATATAATATTTGCAAATTAGTGTAGGGGGTACCAAGAATTCGAAGTTCCACAAGTCTGATAATCATTTGAGAAATAAAGCAATGTTAGGCAGAATTGGTCATCCAACAAAATATACTTAAAGCTACGGAATAATAAATATTGAACAGTAGTTGAAACTGTTTGAAACGTATGTGAAACGTAGTAGAGTGCAGAATAATTTAAAAGTTCATTGCTGGTTCGATAGTTACAAGTCACACTTGTAGCTGTATTTCGCTTATTAAAAGACAGCACCTACAATACCCCAGAATATAAGGCTTACAAAACTTTCCAAACACATGAAGAATACTTCCGAGTATTATGTCCTCCTACATATCAACATCGAGGTAGGCCCGTAAGGAAGTCCACTTCTCGCTTCTCCCCTGCGCCCATGAGCGCATCCTCTTCTCAATATTCCCCAGCGATCAATCGCTCCCACCAATGAGGATTTGAGTTACCCCCCACGAACAGCACGATTTTGTTACAGTGTCATAAAATGCACGAAGTGGACCACCATTTTAATACAAAAATGCAACAGGCTAGCCATATATTTTAATTTAAAACTTACTTTCTAGTGTTTCCAACGATACTAAACACAATATTCTTCAAATCAACGCTTCTACTTAAATAAATACACATGACTCCAGCACATGCATGCTTCAAATGTGTGTGAATTCCTAAGGGATCAAGCTGCTGAGGTCATCGGTCCCTAGACTTATACGCTACTTAAAGTAACTGATGCTAAGAACAATACACACACACCCATGCCCGAGGGAGGACTCGAACCTCCGGCGGGAGGGGCGGCGCAATCCGTGACACGACGCCCAAGACCACGCGGCCACTTCGCGTGGCCATGAATGCTTATAATAAAGCACCAACAGTTACATTAGGATGAATGAAACACTTCTTTGTTTTGTTGCGTGATTGTGAAGGACTCTTCTCGTTCCACATGTGTAGATAATAAAATACTTAAAACTACTCGATATGCAGGAACTGAATTACGTAGTGTGATTTTGCATGTAGCGATAATAGCTATGATGTTTTCTAACACCTTGTTCATCGTTTAATATTTAATAGTTGATACGTTTGTAGGAATGGTATGTCTAACTTCTAAGTTTTTATTGATAAAATTGTGGTTGACATTTTATTAGATGCGTCGCACTGTAGAGATTATTTTGAGGTACTTGGGTTCGCTCTACCTTTTCCCCTTGGATCATTACACATCATAAACGTATTTAAGAATGTCCACCTTTTGTAAGTCTTTGATTCTTGCCAGTGTCCAGACTCACGCACTTTAGAGCGGCCGAGTTGCCGGCACCTCTTCTGTGGCTGTTAGGGTAAGATCCGCTAAGTGCCTAAGTTAAATCCCCGATTTGTCACTGACCACTCTGTCCTGGCAGTGGAACTCCCAGCTGCCAGCCTCAGCACGAAGCTCCTCCACTTTTCCCACTCTCAAATCTAACTTCGAAATATTTTCAGCACTCTGCGAGTTAGGCAGCATACCCGTCAAGTTAAATGGAATGTAAATGGACTGATACTTTTCAAGTCTCTATATTTACAGAGGCACAGTGCTGGTTACTATGTTAGCAAACGTCAAACGTCCCCACACACCAATTACTGTTTATTCAGAACATTCCTTCCCTGTAACTATCCTGGCCGGCCGGAGTGGCCAAGCGGTTCTAGGCGCATCAGTCTGGAACCGCGCGACCGCTACGGTCGCAGGTTCGAATCCTGCCTCGGGCATGGATGTGTGTGATGTCCTTAGGTTAGATCGGTTTAAATAGTTCTAAGTTCTAGGGGACTGATGACCTCAGATGTTAAGTCCCATAGTGCTCAGAGCCATTTGAACCATTTTCGTAAGTATCCTGGGAGCTATTATTAGCGACGAACCTTTGTCATTTAGAAGTACATAAGGTACATCTAAATAGTGTCAAACTTTTTACGTGGAAATGCCGTCTCCGTATAAATATCGAGATTATTTGTATCCTTAACAAAATGACCATTACATTCCGTCATCTCCGCCTCCGTGTGAGGTATTAGTCCACCTGCAACAGTCTCCCTGTCAAAGTACTATAACTGTCCAGATTTTCCCGAATCAGTGTATACTCCCTGCGTGTATCTGAATTCACATGCATACCATGCAAACCACTATGAAGTACATAGCAGAGTTTGACGTCATAAATGTCTTTCCCGGGTTCGATTCCGGCGGGGTGAGGGATTTTTTCTGCCTCGTGATGACTGGGTGTTGTGTGATGTCCTTAGGTTAGTTAGGTTTAAGTAGTTCTAAGTTCTATGGGACTGATGACAATAGGTGTTAACTCACATAGTGCTCAGAGCCATTTGAACCATAAATGCCTCTGTAAGCTCAACAATTATTCTAATCTTGACTTCACGCACCTTAAGAGAATGATACGTATGGCGTTCTAAGCTATTCCTAGGTATCCCCATCTCTCAGGATGTCACACTATCCCGCTCACTCACCACTCTCAGGTTTCTTGCTTTCTTACATACTAGGTACGGGTTGAAATTTTGCCATATAAATGAGAGGTCACAATTACTTCTGGAAGCTGCATGAATAATTATTAAAAATAGTTTTGATTGACTGGAATATAGTTACGTTAACCCCCCCCCCCCCCCCTAACTGTGGACCTCGCCTACGTTCAGTACCTTGAATGTCTCAAACAGTACAGACAGTCATAGCAGGAGGGCAACAAAGCTTTGGCGCCAAGGGGAAGCCGGGAGGGGGAGTAGGGGCGAGGAGGGAACGTCAGGTGTGAGCTGGTAGGGCTGCATGTGTATTGCGTAAGTGGTGTTGTGTACATACGCTTAGTCAGACGCTCTCAAGTGAGTCAGGAACTGTCCTTAATTTTTGAGGCATAACCATAAGTGACGTCTTAATTACACTAGCCTACGTCTACACTTAGCCTGTCATATTTCGCAACGTCAACATAAATGCACTTCCACTTGCTCACAGAAATCGAGAGTTCTCCACATCTGCATATGCACATTCAAAGTGTTATAATATCCTTGGAGCTAGATTTCGATAAATAATACAGACAGTTTTTGGTTTCTTTAAATCAGAATATGGCACATAAGCTGTCATCTTCTGAGCTTACAACACAGTTTTAAGGTCTACTAACAAACTCAATGTCAAGTTGCAGCACACACACTGTCAGCCTCTTATCTTAGAATATATAAAAATATATAATACACTACTGGCCATTAAAATTACTACACCAAGAAGAAATGCAGATGATAAACGAGTATTCATAGGACAAATATATTATACTAGAACTGACATGTGATTACATTTTCACGCATTTTGGGTGCATAGATCCTGAGAAATCAGTACCCAGAACAACCACCTCTGGCCGTAATAACGGCCTTGATACGCCTGGGCATTGAGTCAAACAGAGCTTCGATGGCGTGTACAGGTACAGCTCCCCATGCAGCTTCAACACGAAACCACGGTTCAGCAAGAGTACTGACTGGCGTATTGTGACGAGACAGTTGCTCGGCCACCATTGACCAGACGTTTTCAGTTGGTGAGTGATCTGGAGAATGTGCTGGCCAGGGCAGCAGTGGAACATTTTCTGTATCCAGAAAGGCCCGAACAGGATCAGAAACATGCGGTCGTGTATTATCCTGCTGAAGTGTAGGGTTTCTCAGGGATCGAATGAAGGGTAGAGCCACAGGTCGTAACACATCTGCAATGGAACGTCCACCGTTCAAAGTGCCGTCAATGTGAACAAGAGGTGACCGAGACGTGTAACCAATGGCACCCCATACCATCACGCCAGGTGATACGCCAGCATGGTGATGACGAATACACACTTCCAATGTGCGTTCACCGCGATGTCGCCAAACACGGATGCGACCATCATGATGCTGTAAACAGAAGCTGTATTCATCCGAAAAAATGACGTTTTGCCATTAGTGCACCCAGGTTCGTCGTTGAGTACACCATCGCAGGCGCCCCTTTCTGTGATCCAGTGTCAAGGGTAACCGCAGCCATGGTCTCCGAGCTGATAGTCCATGCTGCTGCAAATGTCGTTGAACTGTTTGTGCAGAAGGTTGTTGTCTTGCAAACGTCCCCATCTATTGACTCAGGGATCGAGACGTGGCTGCACGATCCGTTACAGCCATGCGTATAAGATGCCTGTCATCTCGACTGCTAGTGATACGAGGCCCTTGGGATCCAGCACGGCGTTCCGTATTACCCTCCTGAACCCACTGATACCATATTCTGCTAACAGTCATTGGATCTTCACCAACGGGGGCAGCAATGTCGCGATACGATAAACCGCAATCGCGATAGGCTGCAATCCGACCTAAATCAAAGTCGGAAACGTCATGGTACGCATTTCTCCTCCTTACACGAGGCATCACAACAACGTTCCACCAGGCAACGCCTGTCAACTGCTGTTTGTGTATGAGAAATCACTTGGAAACTTTCCTCATGTCAGCTCTTTGTAGGTGTCGCCACCGGCGCCAACCTTGTGTGAATGCTCTGAAAAGCTAATCATTTGCATATCACAGTATCTTCTTTCTGTCGGTTAAATTGCGCGTCTGTAGCACGTCATCTTCGAGGTGTAGCAATTTTAATGGCCAGTAGTGTATATATAAATCCAGTTACTGATACCCACTGTTGGGACCTTTTTTATTGTACAGTAAAACCATGCTTTCAGGGTAATGGTAGTGAACATGGCTGTTGTAACAACAGTCAACTGACGATCGTCACCCCAATAGTGTCCACCATATGTCCTGGGTAAGTTAGTCACCGCGGCTGGAATAATGGCAGCCATCATGTCAGCTGATCGTCACTGCCTCCCAACTGTAGCACGCATTGTGTGTAATGGCAGCCAGCGTGGTCAAGGTAATGGCAGTCAGTCACACATCCACTGTCAGCTTCTGGCTTTAGGATACTATTTTGGATCCAGCAGCTGACACACATTGTCAGGTTGTGGTATAAACGCTGGTAGTCAGCAAACGTAGATGCGAAAAAGGTAGTTCTGAAGAAACTGTGGATACCAGGAAAATACCTCAGTTCACTGGCGAAAGAGAGAAACAAAAATGGTTGTAAATGAATTCAGCAAAATAAAGTGAAGTGGGAATTGCAATGAGTAGTGCAGGAAACTTGAAGTAACACGTCTGTAAGAAAAATGTTAAGAAATCTCAAAGGAAATGGTCGTCGGAAGGTCAGATTCAGCACTTCTGGAGAAACGGAAAAGTGATAATCAGTTTTGGAGTACTTAAGCGATTCCCTGTACGAGGGGAAGGAACTGTCTGCCGACAGGATAGAAACAAAACTGGGTGTCGATTACTAATACATAGAGTATCCGGAACCACATATCTTGAAGACACGGGATCGGAGAAACTTGAATGCAGTAGATAACAAAATTGAGAATAGTGAAAATGGGGGTAGATGCGAGAACTAAAGCAGAATCAGTTTGACAAATCGTTTATCAAAGTTGTTTATCACAATAATATGACGAGCATTGAAATATAAAAGTGAAGACAGATTTTATAAATAGTAGAGGCACCAGAGAAGCAGTCCTGATTCACAGTTGACAGCTAAGGGAGAAGAGCAGAGATTAGAATAGCGAAAAACGAGGATGCAATGTTTCTCTTCTGCTGTTCAGCCTGTAGACAAAAGAAGCAACTAAGGATATAAAAGAAAGATTTAGAACCGTGGTAACAAACATTCGAAAATTTTATAACTGAATGTCTACGTCCCTTAAGCAGTTCGAAGCAGTACCACGGATCTTAGTGTCACAAAACGCAGTTCAGTGGGTCAACCTGGAACTTTTCGTAATACACACTCTTCAGTCAAGTACTGTGTAGTTTGGAGAGTGATCGCACAGTCGCACGTAGTGGCTTCCTTAAACTCCTAACCATACTAGAAGGCACCACATCTTCAATAGCCTGATCCACAGCTGTCCATAGTTTCATGGGAAGATCAAATCCATTCACACATTTTGTAGGATCAGCAATGAGACGAGAATTTTCTGTAGGAAACTTCTGCCATACCTCTGTCCAGTCTTCACACCCATTATACACACATCAAAAAAGGTTTTACATCACCACCGTTCCCAGAACCCATGAAGATAGACATTGACTGTGGATATTGTATCACTGACACAGTCCCTTTAACTGCTCATAGATTTCACTAAACGTGCCAGAAGATGTGAACAACCATGGATTAGAGGCGCCTATTAGACTGAGGGGATCCGACAGCCGATCAGTTCCAGTCATTCCACCAAGAAGGAGATAGACGGCTCGTCTGTAGTTCAATCACTCCTAGACAGTGGAACGGTTCAACGGCGTCCGCATTGTTACTTTGTGCCAGGAAGGGCTCTCAACAAGGGAAGTGTTAGGCGTCTCGGAGTGAACCAAAGCGATGTTGTCCCGACATGACAGGAACTGTCGATGACATGCCTCGCTCAGGTCGCCCAAGGGATACTACTGCAGTGGATGATCGCTACCTACGGATTATGGCTTGGAGGAACCCTGACAGGAGCGCTATCGTGGTGAATAATGATTTCTGTGCAGCCACAGGAAGTCGTGTTACGACTCAAACGGTGCGTAATAGGCTGCATGATGCGCAACTTCACTCCCGACGTCCACTGCGAGGTCCATCTTTGCAACCACGACACCATGCAGCGCTTTATAGATGAGCCCAACAACATGCCGAATGGACCACTCAGAAATGGCATCACGTTCTCTTCATCGATGAGTGTCACATATGCTTTCAACCAGACAATCGTCAGACACGTGTTTGGAGGTAACCCGGTCAGAATGAACGCCTTACGACACGTGTTTGGAGGTAACCCGGTCAGAGTGAACGCCTTACGACACGTGTTTGGAGGTAACCCGGTCAGAGTGAACGCCTTAAAGGCTGCGTTCACACTGCCGGCCGGGCCGAGCCGAGCCTGGCCGGGCCGCCGCCCGCTTCGATATCAAACACATGGTTTTGAATTGCGGTGTTCACACCGGCGGCCGGGCCGCGCCGACACGGCGTGAGCCTCCCGGAGCCGAGCCGACGACATTCGGAGTGTTTAATATTGCCGGCGCGAGCCGACCGCAGGCGCGAGCCTGTGGAGCAACACTACAGCTTCTGCAGTACACGCATCACACGTCTCCCTTCTGCTTTCTTCACAAGTGTGACTGCACACGTCTTATTTTAAGATGTTACCTCACATTTCACAATCAGTGAGGAAAAATTACGTTTATTATGATGATACATGCGAAATTACTTTTATTTCATTTATTTAATCTACCGTATTTGCATGCATTTACAACAATAGCTTGCCAGCGATCGCGGCATTGCCGCCACTGAATAGTTCGCATTTACTTGTAAACGGAGACAGATATGAGTGTCACTGAGGGACGGAAAGGTGTCCCTACCAGATGATAATGCATTGTAAAGTCATGCTGTGGCAGTTCCTTATCAGTGGAGATAGAACCACTGAGTCAAAGGGCATTATCTCAAAACTCTTCGCCTATCAATCTGTCTATCTTACAAGGTAATGAAAAGAATTCTGTGAGGTCATCAGTGGCTCCACATGATGAACCATCACCACTGCCAAGCGCTGCATCATGAAGAAAAAAGAAGAAAAAAGTTGGAAAATTCTGAAGGAGTATTTCTGCGATTCTTCGTTGAAGGCACAGCAAGACATTACCCAAAATGACGAAGCTAATTACTTCCTAATGATTCTCAGGAGTCCCATAAACTCTCTTCCCCTCAGAGGTTAGTGTTTGTGAAATTTAAAATACAAAAGCATGACTACAATTAACTGGAGGAAGCGAATGCTGTACAAAGTTCTACTACAAACCAAAAAGTGTGTACTAACGAATCTTACCTTATCGTTATACACAATTTTTCTTCTGCTGTTATACTTCTGCGAAAATTTGTGTTCTGTTTAGAAATTTTGTCTTGAATGTTCTGCAGCACATACTGAAATGTATGATGATTCATTCTGTAATTTGAATAAAATTTTTCAGGATAGTTTTTAAGTTCTTCATATAAAGAGAAAAACTCTCCTAAATGCAGAGTCAAAACAATACCAATAAAAGAGTGAAGACATTGTTCTACACAGCACAGACTAGGTAAAGGCGAGCAGCTGTTGGCTGCAGCTGCGTTTTCTACTGACTTGCTTGTCAGCTGTCGAAGGGTGGGGATTTTTTAAAATTTATTTATTTGGCCTCCGGCAGCTGACATCCATTTAGCCAAAGAGTGGGTATTATCTTGACAGTGCAGCGCAGCCCGCCAAGGAAGAAAAAAAAAAACAATGAAGAACAATGAAACGCACATCTGTGTCGATGTACAGTAGTTTCATTAACTCTCCATTATTTTTTCTGTCAAAGTAGACAACGAGACTACAGAATTGCGCTTCAGTTTCTGCAGTAAACGTATCACAAATCTCCAGTTTGGTTTTGTGATTAGTTTTACACCACTGATCACTAGTAATTAGTTTTTATCTGTCCTGCATTATATGACTACATTAAACCAAGCTGTAACCGCTCGAACTCCGTGGCTTGCGGACGCGGCACTGACGCCACTGAATATCTCGCATTCCTTGTGACCAGAGACAGATATCAGTATCATTATCATTTCAAAAACTTTTTGGTACTTTTAGCTACATTTCATTCGCAACAATGTATGGTGTAAAACGCATCTAACAGTAAGCTACCCGCTACATAACTTTTTCACTACAAGATTTGTAAATCAAGTGCACAACGTTGACAAATAGCATCATTTCACAATGACTGTTAAGAAATATGAAAAGATAAATGATTCAATACGAAGCTAAGATGTTACACTAGCACGTGTACAAAAATCAGATTTTTTAGCCGCATACTTTCTTCAAAATCGGTTGGGAAGCGTTACGAAACTAAGAAATCACGCGAAACGAAAAGTAGACTTTTTCTTTTTTCACGACGTAAGTAACGCTTTTAAGGAAAAAATGAGTTCATAAAACGATGTGGCGCAGTCTTATATGCCGCTAAGAATTTTTAGAACATGAAAATCGGAGAAGTGGATTTTCCCCCATTTCACCGACCCGGCTCGGCGCGGCGCGCAGTGTGAATGCACTACTCGTCGGCCTGAGCAGGATAGGCACGAGCCGAGCCAGTACGCGTCAGCCCGGCCCGGCTCGGCCGGCAGTGTGAACGCAGCCTTTTAGACTCACTGTCCAGCGAGTGCAGCGAGATGGAGGTTCCCTGATGTTTTGGGGTGGCGTTATGTGGGGCCGACGTACGCCACTGGTGGTTATGGACGGCGCCACAACGGCTGTACGATAGGTGACTGCCATCCTCCGACCGATAGTGCAACCATATCGGCAGAATATTGTCGAGACATTCTTCGTGGACGACAATACGCGCCACCATCGTGCACATCTTGTGAATGACTTCTTTCAGGATAACGACATCGCTCGACTAGAGTGGCCAGCATGTTCTCCAAACATGAACCCTATCCAACATGCCTGGGATTGATTGAAAAGGGCTGTTTATGGATGACGTGATCCACCAACCACTCTGAGGGATCTATCCCGAATTGAAGTGGGACAATCAGGACCAAGAGCGCTTTGATGAACTTGTGGATAGGTTGGCTCGACGAATAGTGGCATGAATCAATGCTACGTGCTACTGGCTATTAGGGGTACCAGTGTGTACAGCAATCTGGACCACCACCTCTGAAGGTCTCCCTGTATGGTGGCACAACATGCAATGTGTGGTTTTCATGAGCAATGAAAAGGCCGGAATTGACTTTTCTGTACAGGTTCCGGAATTCTCGGAACCGAGGTAAAGCAAAACATTTTTTGATGTGTGTATTCTCGTAAAATACGCATCTTGCGTTGTCCTGGATGGTTTCCTCGATTTACCGTAAGTCTGCTATGAGGTATATTCTGTAGCTGGCTATACAGAAGTGAGTTTTGATAAGTATTACACATTTAGAACTCTCTTACACCTGCTGCTTCTCGTATAACTAATGGTGGTGGAATATTACGTAATACAGGCACCCATGGAAGTGGTGTTGATTTAGTAGAGCCACTATTTTTACATCAACTTTGCATGCATATGCACTGTACTGTGCCGTAGAGTAAATCAAAGCCAATGTAGCACTACGAAGAGTATCTGCGGTTGCACCCTGTCCTGACCCAGCTGGGTTTCTAACGTCATCAGTTCTGGTGTTCACTTTTTACTGTGTTTTTAAGTGGTTCTTAAAAGTAAGGTCCTTGTCCAAAATGACGCCGTAGTGTTTTGGGTTTGGGTACGTTCCAGAGGAGCATTCTCAAATAAAACCTTAAATTTGCGATTTGTCTCACAGTTATGAAGTTGGTAATCACTTACTTCCGTTTTAGATGGGTTTGGCTTAAATTTCTAGATTCTGAAGTAATCACTTTTCATGTTTAAATGTGTGATCAAAGCTCTTTCATACTCTTCCAGATTTCTCACTTCCTAGGTCGCAGATAAATGGATGACTTTGCCATTAGTGTTTGAGATATCACCAATATAAGGATTAAAAGGGGTTGGTCGTAGCACAAAACCCTGTTATAGCCCATTCTTCAGCCTTCGCCATCTACTACGCGTTTTTTCTAAGGAATATTTAGAATCACTTTTGCTAGTAATGCAATCCATTAGATTAACTAGCATTTGCATTCTGTAGTTTCTGGAAACTGAAGTAGCAAGCCACGGCGCCTTGCAGTATCAAATGCGGTCGTAAGATCAACAAAATGCTACCGCAGCCTTTAATGAATACTGAAAGCTATTACGTCGCAGTCTGGCTAACTAGCGGTACAGCTGTATATATTGACGTTATATAAAAAATCTATTTGAGCTCCGTTAAAATCCCACCAAGTGCGTATTATTTGTCTCGATCAGGTCCATCAATTACGTGCTCCCCGTCGTATTTAAACACAGCTACACGTAGGGATATATCAGTTCCTGTTCCGGTATTAATCATAGCTTCAGTACATACACAACACCAATATCTCCACTAAAATTTTTCAGTTTACTAGAGCCTAATAGTTCGTAACAGAGCGATAATTTGTAAATACGGCAAAGAGTACTTGTGCACGCCGAGTTCCTTGGAGAATCAGTGTCGTCACACAGATAATTATTTACTGAGTACACATTATTGAATGGATTGAAAGAAGTTATTAACGCAATAATAACACTGAATGCTGGTTTATTGCACTATTTTCACATCCTAACATTGCCGTAAGGAAGTAGCTTTTGCTATCTGGGTGGAATTAATGATGTATACTTCAGTCCAAAATATTATGCAGGTTCCAGAGTACATTAACTGATTTTCTCACATTTCGGTTTCAAAGTTTAGTCTTTATAACCGTCCATCATTAATAGTTTCTAGCTTTGGGTACTGTCCAGTCTTTTCAATTTAAGACAATTTCGAATCTTTCTCTATCTGGATTCTACGTAATATCCTATTTGAAGTTACTGATTTACGTCTTACAAGTTCAGTGCGTCGTATCGCAAATCTTTAGCGTTCAAAAAAATGGCTCTGAGCACTATGGGACTCAACATCTTAGGTCATAAGTCCCCTAGAACTTAGAACTACTTAAACCTAACTAACCTAAGGACATCACACACACCCATGCCCGAGGCAGGATTCGAACCTGCGACCGTAGCAGCCTCGCGGTTCCGGACTGCAGCGCCAGAACCGCACGGCCACCGCGGCCGGCCTTTAGCGTTCAAAAAACAATCTCGTTGCGCCCACGTATACGAGCACACGCGGAGGTACGACTTGCTCCGGCAAACTCTCGTAACAAAGTAACAATGCATAGCTCTTTCCTAGACTTTACGCACGGTTCTCAAAGAGTACTCATGAGGAATATTCCTTGAGATCGTTCGTCCTACTGCGTGATTTCTAGTTACGGTACGTTGCGATCTACTATGATCTTATTTTGAAAGTAATGGGATTCTATCTTTTATATTTCTTTCTTTTTCAAAACACTAAGCTACTTGCTACTGAATTTCTTTTTTATCTACGTGCTACTATTCAAGCAACACTATTAGAAAAGGGATTTAGTTTTCTTTTTCTTTTTTTTTCATTTATGAAATTTGGAATTTGATTTTTGGGACTTTTGGGCTTTTTGGTATTTATATATTCTTCACTTTTCGTCCAAAGAAAGCGGCGTTACATAACCCCCCCCCCCCCCTCCCGGACGATAATCAGCGCAATCCCCTTTGATTCTACGATGGGGTGCGATGACTGTCGGACTGTCATTGGTACTTCCTTATTGCATGGTACAAACTTCATTATAATACAATGGTATTTATCAATAATTTTAAACTATGGGCATTACACTATTGCAAGTCTAAGAATTTCACATCTTTAGAACTAATACTTTAAGTATTTCGTGATTAGTACTATGAAGGCTTAAGAAATTTGTCTGTTTAAGAATTTCACGTCTTCATTAATCCAATATTAAAGTATTTCGACCCTAAGAAAGTGCTCACTAAATAATTCAAGTCTTAAATATTTCCATTTAGGAATAATTAATTTATGAATGGCCTAGTTTCACTGCCATGTCTATGAATATTATCGCTAAATCAATCACAGTATAGCATAACAATATCACGAAATATGTACAATCTTTACTTTTGTTTCTTTTTCTGATGCTACGCTCGGAGAGTGTGGAGACAGTACGTCTGGGACGACGGTGTGCATGCAGCGCTCAGCTCCCCATCGCGTCGTTTTGCTCGCAAGAGACTTGGACTAGACTGTGCAGGCTGGAATCACAGTCTCATCATCTGCTACCTATGCTGCCTCTCGGATGACCAGGCAACAGGAAGCCCAGGCGACGTTGAATCCTCTCTTGAATAGGCTAGTAGCAGGATTGGGCGTCTTTGATCAGTCTGCCGCCTCATGTTGGCGAGCGGCTGTAATTGAGGTGTCTTGTTCGTTGATAACTAATTGCTAATGTAGCCGATATTTGTTAGTCTCTGACGCACCAATCTTGTGTAATTGTCGGCCTGACGTAGAAGCATCGAGCATTGTTGTTGAGTGCAGCTCTGATTCTTCTTCTTCCGTGAACGATTGTGTTAGAATTTATTTTCTCAGTCAACCAGCTGCGACTATTTCTTCTTTTGCTGTTGGTTATTTCGATGATTGCTTCAATGTGAAGTAATTGCATATTGACTGTATCGTTCTTTATCTGGACGAATTGTCATGGGATCTGTGTTTCTTCTAATCAGTTTCTTACATCACGACTACATTTTCTTCGTATAACGACTGTTGAGTTTAAAGTTTTGCTACCCAACATTTTCTCTGATGCGGAGGTTAGTCATCTGCGAGGACCGGTCAGTTATGTCTTCCCCGTTGGTGGCATTTTTTTAAACATGACCAGCGGTAGGTAGACAGGCTGCTCGAAGCCTCGGATTTGTCCATCGGCTGGTACTGCAAGGAGCCGGAAACAGAGATTCTCTTCTTCGATGGATGACCTCGAACGTGTGCGCCCCCCATAAGTTCTGCCTGCTTCATCGGTGGCGGTTGGCGCCACTGGAGGATGCTAATGGTCCACCGGAAAGCTGCTACTTTCATTCTCGTACAGTGGATATGAAACAAAGATCTCATTAGTATACCAGATTACATACGATACAAAACACTTATTATCTCCTGGTGGTTCACCCGCACAATATTTATTCATGTGAATTTATCAAAGGATACTTTGTTTTAGGTTTTGTTAGATTTATAAGTTCGCACTAGACTTCTCGTCACAATACATGATCTCGATTCGTTTTTACCAAGTTCAAATTCAAGAGAAGTGAATACTCACAGTGACTTGTATTCAAAGTTCGCATATACCATTTTGACACACGAAATCACACAAAACACTTTTCACTTATCGCTCTTGGTTAACCCCGTCCAAGTTTAACGATCTTTGAGTGAAACAGCTTAGTCAACTCTTGCGATCAAATCTCACCTATTGCTACGCTTACTTTGTGGTCAAGCAGTAACACGGAAATCATTGTACCATTATATCTCTACAAATAGGGTTACAAACAATCTCCGGTTACCAATAGTCAATTATGCATAAGTTTTGGTCTCCTTCTTATAAAATGGCTTACTCTTTAGTCTTTAGAGAAAGTGATTATTTAAACAGTTTGAAAGATTACCGTCAAACCTCCTTGCCTAGGGACGCCAAATGAAAGCTGATGTCGTCAAGCCCTGAATGAAAATTGCGCAACGGATAACTGGGGAGGGGAGCTTGAGAGCGCTACCTAGAGAGCGTGCCCTTTCTGTACGATACTATGCAAGGGGCTGGAGGGCTCACACGCTGATGCGTGGGTCCCTGCATTCTATATCTTCTATTTTAAATGAATTCCTTTAACTTGACTCCTATGTGATTTTTTGGGGTATGTTAAAGATTGATGACTGTTGATTACCTATTTATTTTAAACATTATCACTCAACTTTACAGCGATTGCAGCAATTGTTCCAGTTTACAGATATTACAGTTTTACAACTTATAGCTCGGGTATATTATATACTAATCTGCACTCACATTTCTACGGGCAAGACGGAATTGCGTTGGCCAAATGTATGCCACCAAAGTCTCCCAGTATTTTACAATGGACATCCAGTATGTGAGGAGGATAACGGGCAAACTGGGGACCAGATACACTAACTCAGGGGGTCACATATCCGAAATTAAACGAGAACATTCATTTCCTTACACAATCCGAAGCTGTAAATAAAAGAATTAGTGCAATTATTCAAATACCTCTCTTCCATGCGTGAACATTGAGACAGACGGACTGAGGGCACGTCTGCTCACTTACCCGTCTTCTGTAACACTCCTCGAATATGGCGGGCACCCGGAGGTCTTCCGGGGCCCCGGTGGAGGGGGTGGTCGAACCACTTGGCCGTGACCAGCCTCTCCACCCCAAATCTTGTGACACTGGAAAGTCTTTGACTTTTACCTGCCTGTGCTGTATCTCTGATCCCCTACCCAGGAGTAAGGTTGCCACTACTATACTACAGATCTACTTCCCAACTAAGATTTTGCCACGCTTTATGGAGAGGTGTGAGGAGGATTAGGTGAGTTCAAGTGCAGATTCACATTCACGTACAAGAAATGCATAATACACGACACATATAAATACGTATTATGAAGCCTGACACATTTCTTTCCACCCGTCCACATGGCTTCTGTTGCACCCGCGGCCGGCCGCGTCGTGCAATGAAATTGGCTGCGGAGCCGCCTCCGTTTGTATTTCCCGGGGCGAGCGAGCAGCGAAACCTGCTGCTTATGGAGCGGAAACTACTGTACCGTTTCAAGTTTCGTAATACTCTGAAAGATTCTGAAGTTGCATGCATAACTGAAAGTTCTATATCAACATCCTGTACAAACCTTAGTGTCATTTCATCTCCAAGAACGGAAAAAACCTTTTTATCATTCTTACTCTAAATAAAATGTAACTCAGAAATACCTATCTTAATAATAAATGTTCAAATTAAAATCCATTTTAACTAATAAAAAATATCCTTGGTATCATCTCTGTTGATTCTAAACCTTTTCTCATTCTCATGCTAAGTATTTTAATTCTGTATCAAATGTAAAGTGAAGAAAATGCATCTACCATCTATCAGAAAATGTCTTGTTGCACAAATCGTGAAATTATTTTATGATTGAGCTTGAGTCTCCTGCTTTTCTTCTTTCCTAATGCTGCTGAGTACATGTATTCTCCACTAAATATGTAAAACAACAGTTTATAATACTGTTCAGAGTATAGTTTCTTAGTCTATATTAAAGTCTTAATATTTTTTTCAAGGGTTATCAGCATAGGTTATCTTAATTGCTAATATCACTGAAACTCTTGTTCTGACGAACAAGTCCATAGATAAATTACTTGCACACTAATATTCAGTTCTGTTTGTAGAACAGTACAAAAACTTAAAATGGTACATATTACTTTCTTTCAATAAACTTAAATCCACTGCTAAGAGCGCTTCAAATCTTGGTGACTATACATGCCTTTGTTCACACCCTTATAATTAGACAGAACATAACATCCAGGATGAGGTATTTTCTTTATTCTGAAAGGACCTTCATATTTTAATTGCCACATTTTGTTTAACCTTTTCATGACAGATGATTTCAGATGAGATTGAAAACTTCTCCCCATGAAAATGAAAGCCGTATATTTCCGAGACTCTTCGTCTAACTGCACCTGCTAATAGGAACTACGGAGGCCAATGGAGCTCAAATATTTTACGCCAAAGAATCGCTGTAGTAGTTCGTCTCTCTGGTCTCATTCTCGTTTAGACCAGGGTATCGAGTACGTTGTTTTGCAAAATGTTTCGAGAGGTCGCACACGCATAATAAATCCTTTAATGACACCAGTATTGTACTAAAAGCTGGTGCATAATCAAATAGTAATTACGACAAAAAATGGCTCTGAGCACGATGCGACTTAACTTCTGAGGTCATCAGTAGCCTAGAACTTAGAACTATTTAAACCTAACTAACCTAAGAACACCACACACATCTATGCCCGAGGCAGGATTAGAACCTGCGACCGTAGCGGTCGCTCGGTTCCAAACTGTAGCGCCTAGAACCGCACGTAATTTCGACAGTTCCAGTCTCTGTACACCTGGCAAATATTCGGATTCGGCTATTTTGTCCTCGATAACTTGCTCGAAATCTGAGTTGGAATCGACTACAGACAAACTAATCGTGGCGGTTGACATTACATTATTATAATTACATAACAACGGCAGATATTATTTGTTGAGAATCCTTGTTTCCCTCAACAAAGACAATTCCACTATCCCGTTGACTGTATTTAAAATATATAACCCTTTCTGTAAGTCGATGACTGCCCGGTTTTCGACCAAATAATCCCATCCCCAAACTTATGGTACGGATAAATTTTTAACTACCAGGTAGGTGTACTTAAGTTTTTCCTCCTGTATGATTAATTCCGCCTGCACTTGAGCTTTAATGGGTTGAATACCTGTGCCGAAGGCTACGGACACAGTACACCCTGTTAGCGGAAAGGTAGGAGGTACTCTTTCTATTCTATTAATACATTTAAATAGATCAGACACGTCTATAAGCACGTGTGTCGGTATCTCATTCATCTCTCCAGCTTTTATTGCTTGTACGTATTCCTTGGATTCGGGTTGGTGCGATGTTGCCTCACTCATTAATTCATCTCTGATGTCCACTCCAGAATTATACCTTAATAAGCACACAGATTGATTACGTTGACCTCCATTAAGCCTACCAGCCACCCCCGCCAGTCTACGACTGGCTGTCCCTAGTTTGTTGAGTTCTCTGGTTCATGACGTGGCTCCTCGTGGACGTTTTGATTCTGTGGGTTGTACATTGTATTCCGAACATCATCTGCACCATGTCCAAATGGAATTGCCGCAGAAGTGATCTGACGCGATAAGCTCGGTATATTGGTTTGGTTTATTTGGTTGTTCCAACGAGCATTTTTTGGGACCCAGTGATATTCCTGATTTCGATTTTATGCGCGTTATTCACATCCGGTGAAGCCGGTACTTGGCTGTAAGCATTTTTACTGTTCTGATAGTTGTACGAGGCGCATTCAAGTTCTAAGGCCTCCGATTTTTTTTCTCCCGACTGGAAAGAGATAGAAACATGCGCATTGTTTTAAAATGAGGCCGCGTTCATTGTCAATACGTCCCAGAGATGGCAGCACCGTACGGCAGATGGAATTTTACCACCAGCGGCGAGAATGAGAACTGTTTTCAATACTTAAAATGGCGACGTTTTCCTTATTTGAACAGCGTGCAATCATTCGATTTCTGAATTTGCGTGGTGTGAAACCAATTGAAATTCATCAACAGTTGAAAGAGACATGTGGTGATGGAGTTATGGATGTGTAGAAAGTGCGTTCGTGGGTGCGACAGTTTAATGAAGGCAGAACATCGTGTGACAACAAACCGAAACAACCTCGGGCTCGCACAAGCCGGTCTGATGACAAGATCGAGAAAGTGGAGAGAATTGTTTTGGGGATCGCCGAATGACTGTTGAACAGATCGCCTCCAGAGTTGGCATTTCTGTAGGTTCTGTGCACACAATCCTACATGACGACCTGAAAATGCGAAAAGTGTCATCCAGGTGGGTGCCACGAATGCTGACGGACGACCACATGGCTGCCCGTGTGGCATGTTGCCAAGCAATGTTGACATGCAACGACAGCATGAATGGGACTTTCTTTTCGTCGGTTGTGACAATGGATGAGACGTGGATGCCATTTTTCAATCCAGAAACAAAGCGCCAGTCAGCTCAATGGAAGCACACAGATTCGCTGCCACCAAAAAAATTTCGGGTAACCGCCAGTGCTGAAAAAATGATGGTGTCCACTTTCTGGGACAGCGAGGGCGTAATCCTTACCCATTGCGTTCCAAAGGGCACTACAGTAACGGGTGCATTCTACGAAAATGTTGTGAAGAACAAATTCCTTCCTGCACTGTAACAAAAACGTCCGGGAAGGGCTGCGCGTGTGCTGTTTCACCAAGACAACGCACCCGCACATCGAGCTAACGTTACGCAACAGTTTATTCGTGATAACAACTTTGAAGTGATTCCTCATGCTCCCTACTCACCTGACCTGGCTCCTAGTGACTTTTGGCTTTTTCCAACAATGAAAGACACTCTCCGTGGCCGCACATTCACTAGCTATGCTGCTATTGCCTCAGCGATTTTCCAGTGGTCAAAACAGACTCCTAAAGAAGCCTTCGCCGCTGCCATGGAATCATGGCGTCAGCGTAGTGAAAAATGTGTACGTCTGCAGGGCGATTACTTCGAGAAGTAACGCCAGTTTCATCGATTTCGGGTGAGTAGTTAATTAGAAAAAAAATCGGAGGCCTTAGAACTTGAATGCACCTCGTAATTTTGGTTATGGAAGTTTTGATTATTAAAATTCGGTCTACGGTGTAAATCTCTGCTATCCGATTTCCAACGATTGTTGTTGTTATGCGGAGAATAATAATTATTATTATTACCATTACCGTTCTCGCAATGTACATTTCTACCATTTAACTGACGGAAATCTTCCTGTATGATGCCTGTTGAATCAATTGTGGACAGAAATTGTTCAAAAACGTCATCGGATGCGTGAACAAGCATTTCACGAATGTTAATCTGAAGCCTCGTTTTAAGGATCTGAATAACTTCGCGATGCGATATAGGTTCGGTCCCATACCCAGTTTAACTAATGTACATTTCAAAGTACGACCGTAAGATTCCCTTCTTTGGATTATAAAACTCGGGATTGTAAGCCTCCGTCCTTAAACGCACTTGATTGCTCGTGGACCAGTACTTCGCCAGGAATAATTTTTCAAATTCGTGACATATTCTACATGTTTCACTAACTTCGCTCGCCCAGAGAAATACCTCACCAACAATCTTTGAAACTATTAACTGAAATTAATCAAACTGGGTCCATACCTTTGGAAACATTATCTTAAAACTGTTGATGAATATTTTGGGATGAATTGTGTTCTTCTCCGACAAGAATATCGGGAACTACCTACTTTTAAATATGCTGTTTTCAATTTTAATAGATGACAAAGACGTTTTCTGAGTTAACGACTCAGATTCAGGCAAACATCGATCATCACTATCGATTCCTACCGTTTTGTGTTCGTAACGCCTTCTTTTCTCTGGACTAGTGTCACGATGTCGACTTCTAACAGAAAATTTCCGTACGTCTTGACTACGATCTTTTACAGTATCATTCGCAACGCAGCCAAAACGAATTCTCCATATGCTTAGGTAATTCGTCGTGGGATTTCAGTGCAGCCCAAATAGATTTTTTTGTATAACGTAAATATATACAGCTCTACCGCTAGTTAGCCAGACTGCGACGTTATGTAAAAGGGGCGCCCAAAGACGCGGGGCCTGAATAGGAAGTACGGTCCCTGAGCTTAGTAATATTGGACTTCAGCCCAAGAAAGGCGAAGGCGCTACATTTGCGCCACCAAATAACGACGCACAACTTCGACTCGACGTTATACATCCGCCGCCTCAACTCAGAAATAATCAGTTAAGTACTGAAAAACTCAGGTTAGTGAGCATTAGTCGAAAGTTTGTTTTCAGTGGTGTAGCATTGAAACCCTTGTACCACCATTATTGTGTACTTGCGTATTACTGTGCACGACCCTATAATCAATGTATCGATCTACTACTGGGAGTCAAGTATAATTTTTTGCGATGCACCACTGACTGTTTACTGTAACCCTCGCACCTTCACATAAACATTTTAACACAAATATGGTGCCGCTATTACATACTAAAGGATCCATTCCGACTTCTCCCCAAGCGGGTAACGCGACTATGATCAATCTGTCCTCTCATAGGATTCATTAATCATTTTTCCGCAGCACCACTCCCAGGTTACTGTAAGCCTCGCACCCTCACATTGTCGATATAACATATAAATTGCGTCGCTATTGAATACTGAAGGACCCATGCCGACATCTCCCCAAACTAGTAACACGGCTGCAGTCAACGAATGTTTCTTCTCCTGGAAGTCAACTATCTTTCTTCCGCTGCACCACTGTTAGTTTACTGTAATCCTCGCACCCTCACACTGACGATTTCACACAGAAAATGCGTCGCTATTAAATACTAAAGGATCCATGCCGACTTCTCCCCACCCGAGTAACGCGGCTACAGTAAGCGTCTGTATCTTCTCCTCATAGTAAAGCATTCTTTCCCGATGCACCACTGATAGTTAATTGTATCTCTCACACCCTCACATTGACGACTTAACGTACATATTGCGTCGCTATTGAATACTGGAGGACTCATGCCGACTTCTGCCCAAGTAAGTAATGCAGCTATGGTCAACGAAATGACTTTATCTTGGGAGACAAGTGTCTTTTTTCTAATGCACCACTGACAGTTTACTGTAACCCTCGCACCATCACATTGACTAATTAACATAGAAATTGCGCCTCTAATACACACTAAGGGATCCATGAGGACTACTCCCCAAGCGAGCAATGACCTTCTCTTGGGATAAAAGTATCTTTCTCCGGATGCACCGCTGCCAGTTTACTGTAACATTCGATCGCACACACTGACGATTTAACTCAGAAATATCCTCGCCATTCAATATTAAAAGACCCATGCCTACTACTCCCCAAGCGAGTAAAGCGACTACGGTCAACATATGGATGTTCTCTTGGTAGTCAAGTAACTTTCTTCGATGCAGCACTGCCCCTTTACTGCATTCCCATCACGCTCAGATCGAAAAATTAACACAGCAATTCCGTCGCTATTAAATACTAAAGGATCTATGCCGACTTCTCCCCACCCGAGCAACGCAGCAAAAGTCAACTTATGGATTTCCTCCTGGGAGTCATCATTTTTCTGTTGCACCACTGCTAGTTTACTGTATGATTCACAACCTCATTCTGACAATTTGACACGGAAAATGCGGCGCTGTTAAATACTAAAGGGTCTGCGCCAACTTCTCCCCAAGCGAGTAATGTGGCTACGGTCAATGTATCGGTATACCACAGGGAATCAAGTATCTTTTTCTAATGCACAACTGGTAGTATACTGTATCCCTTGCACCATCACATTGAGGATTTAACACAGGAATTGTGTCGCTATTAAATACTATAGGATCAATGGAAACTTCTCCTCAAACGAGTAATATGACTACGGTTAACGTAATGAGCTTTTCTTGGGAGTCAAGTATATTTTTACCGATGCACCACTGAGGGTTTACTGCATCCCTTGCACCATCACATTGGCGAATTAGCAAAGAAATGGCGTCTCTATTAAATACTAAAGGTTTCATGATTACTACTCTCTAAGTGAGTACTGAGGGCACGGTCGACCTATGGACCTTCACTTGCGAGTCAAGTATCTCTTTTACTTTGCCCCTCTGCCAAGTTACTTTATTCCTCACACCCTCACATTGTCAAATTAACACAGAAATTGCGTCCCTTTTAAATACTAAAAGATCCACGCTATCTTCCCCCCAAGTGAATAACTCAGCTGAAATCAACGTATGGTTGTTCTCAAAAGAGCGAGACGTCGCAGTTAGGGCACGATCGCCAATTAAAGCTTTTTTGTATGAATGTACGCGGGCTCCAGTGTATGGAGTCAGAATCTCACACGATCTGCAACAGGCGAGCTGTGTCCTTTAGATGTGCGTCATGACCATATGGCGTGACTGCAGCGTGTGAAAGTAGTGGCGAGGCGCTTACAGAGTAGTTACATTCTATGGAACTATAAAAATTAATAACTGATCTAGAAATAGCCTGATGAACTTCATATTAGGTACATAAACTTCTGTTGTGTCAAAGAACAATCTATCAAAATCTGAAGTCAATAACTGTCATAATTTGGAAGTTACAAAAAAAAAGTCAGTAAAAAACGTAATTATCCGACACTTAAAAAGCTAAATCAAAGTATGTATATGTTAATAGTTCACCAACTGCGACTCTTTGAAAAGATATGATAAAACCTTCAGTGTTTGGATTCAAATTTGGGAAGTTCTCATTTTAGAAAACCTTTCGTAATTTTGCTGTAGTAATAACTTTAAGAATTTCAAGTAGATATTTATGTTTTGTGTTAGGGTGAGTGTGAAAGAGAGTACTTGTGTGAGTGTATGTGGGACATACGCCAATATTAAATTTTCAGTTTGTAATTCTCTGTACGAACTTGCAAGTGTTCCAGCTTGTATCGTGGTAACGAATCCACCAGTGGTTCCCCTACTAGTGGATGACGAATGTCCAAGCATGTTTGAATGTGTAAGAGACAGCCAGAACGATCGCGACTATAGAGTCCAGACGTAAAGTACAGCCCAAAATTTATTTCATTTTGTTCGTTCAACAAGAGAGTTTTGAGTTGCTTATTTTGATGACGTCAATGAGCTGAGAGCAGTGATTGGTTCTTGCTAGATTTTGGCGCGAGCCGCGCCCTGAAAGTCAGCTATGATTGGCCGTAATTTTGAACAGTGAATAAGAAGTGAGACGGTTTGACACCTAACGTATGAGATAGACGGGCTTGTAGAGGTGGAGAGAGATGAGGGAAGTGGAGGACTAGCTTTCGAAGGAGCCGGTCATACTGAAAGTGTCCGAACGCACTATGTGTAAAATGAAGTGATATTGTGACTACCGCGTTTCGGTACAGTGATAAGGGTAACTGGTGTTTACCATTAACTATTTGTGAAAATTTAAGAGTCGATAGACATTTTGTTCTGGAGAATATCCCTTTGTAATCTTTGAACTAAAAGCGTGGCGGTACTAAGCAATTTCTTTTTTTTTTTTTTTTTTTTGCTGAGTATTTACGACGAGCAGAAACTTTATTTAAAGACAACCACTGAATGCCGAATGCAAAAGGAAATAACAGTTTATTGACTGTGTTACTCTCGTAAATGATTTCGGAATTGAATAGGAAAAGTTCTGGCTGTTTGAGTGTGACGAGGACTGTGTACAGGAAGTTTAATACTTTAAAAATTGTGTGCTGATGATCTTGCTTAATAGCAATAAAAAAATCCTAATGCAAGTTTAAAAGGACATTTTAACTAAGAAATTTGGACAGTAACCCATTTCTGATTTATTATTTAGCGTTGACAAGACTATTTTCAGTTTCTTGTACTTATAGTGGCCTCCAACGTGTAGATTCTTCAACACTGCTTTCCTGATATCTCTTAAATAGCTTCAGTCAGGAGTTCGTGTGCAGATCTGCAGCAGTATCGAGGTAGGTGGACAATTTACGTCGCAGAACCGCCGTCGATGTGCGAAAGAGCGCGTTACGTCGCAATTGGTGCTGGATCGGCCGGGAAAAACATTAGTAAAGTTCGCGGGGATAGGCGACTTTCTAGAAAAGCAATAGTGTTGGGATAATCGGAACGTGAAAAAGTGCTCACGAATAAATAGGAACTGTGAAAGGACAAATATTATGAGTTAACTATCGCCACGTGGCTAGGAAGGAAGTGATAGCACATGAACTGTGATTGCGTTTGCTGTACTTGGTGGACGGATTTGCGGTTATATCTCGCCGATTGGAGTAGCGGATAGCGGCGACTTCATGTAGACAACAAACTACGAGAGACGACGCAACAACAGCAGCGAAAGCAGTTGGAAGCGCTGACCGGAGTGGTGGCCTGTAAACTGGTATGACGGCCCGGAGCGTGATGGTCGGACCCGCAGTTACAGCTAGCTGTGTCGGAGACATCAGAAGCGCAAAGTTAAAACTTTGTGTCAGAGTACGCAGAAATTGAATAAAATGTTATGCAGGATTGGAGAGCCACACGCTTTTTGATGTTTATTAGTGTAATCATTTTCAGAAGAATTTGTGTATAAAATTGTAGCAGTAACTTGTTTGACTGATAGCAGTGAGATTTTGAAGAAAAGATTAATAGTCAATGTGCCACTTTGGTACTGCTTGATGGAAAGTTGGTTCACTTTTTGCTAAAAAGATTATCAGTAAATGTAAATATTGAAAAAAACATTTACGCTGTGACATGAGAAAGTTGGTCCATTCAGAAAAAGTCATTGAAAGAAGGATTAAAAGAATTTTGAGATGTATATTCATGCCGCGCGGGATTAGCCGAGCGGTCTAGGGCGCTGCAGTCATGGACTGTGCGGCTGGTCCCGGCGGAGGTTCGAGTCCTCCCTTGGGCATGGCTGTGTGTGTTTGTCCTTAGGATAATTTAGATTAAGTAGTGTGTAAGCTTAGGGACTTATGACCTTAGCAGTTAAGTCCCATACGATTTCACACACATTTGAACATTTTTTGTATATTCATGTTAGGTTAAGAAGTAACAATTAAGGATGGAATCTGAAGCCCAGACCAAAACTGACTTAGCACATCCATTTGTTTACGTTTTCCCCAGTACTCTTCAAAGAAAGCTTGCTTAAATTCCTGTAACTTATTATATATATCTGAGGCCAAGTTTCCCTAGATTCTTGCCTCTCCCATTAATTAGAAGTAACAAACCAGATCTTCTGCTTATCACTCCACACTTTAGGCAAGATATCCTCAAAGTCATTCAAAAATTCACGTGGATGTACACTTTTATTTGGATCAAACTTGAGAAACTGACGAAGTGTGACATAAGCAATCTCAGTGGATTCTATTATTCCACTAGCGATAATGCTACCACTACTGTTAGTAACACACTGTTCTACTTTTGTTATTCGACAGTCATGCTCACACAGTTACTCATTCACACTGTCACTTAATTGATTAAGATGGGTTTCCAAGCCAGTGACTTTATTTAATACCTGTGCCCCAAGTCTTTCACACTTATCTTTCCTTTCTTTCAATTCACATTCTGATGCTGTGTGATTTATTTCACCATAGTTTTCCATCCCTTGGATATGTTCACGGGCCTTGACTATGATTTAACATTAACTTTAAAATGTTGATGGCCATCAGTAACTTTTTCGATCTGTGTTGTTAACTCACTTTTTACTTTAACAGTAGATTGTGTACATTCCTGTTTAACCTGATTGATTTCAATTTTTACATTATTGTTAAGCGCTGCCATGTCGTGCATCCAAAATTCTCATAGATCTGAAATTTTTTTTATCCCATTTAGATTCTATTTCAACACCCATATTACTCGTTTTTGAATCTAACCAACTCATTTTTGTATCAACATCAGACCGCATTTTACTTATTTCAGATTCCATCTCATCACTTAACAACGTTCCCATTTTTGTCATATTAGAATCTAAGTCACTCATTTTTGTCAATAGATTCATTAACATTCCTGCTACACTATCTTTCGCCCCATCATTGACAGGTGCGCTGACACGATATAAAGACAGCACGAGACTCACAGCGACTTCCAGAGCAGGAATGAGTTGGACAACGAGTGCTAGCAAAGTGAAAGGTGTAAGTGTTCATAGGTAGACGCTCCCCAAAGCGATGTTGTTGTTAGTGTGCATGTGACGTACAAAGAGTAAAATGTTGTTACACAGACGCTCACCATAGCGACGTGTAAAGAAGAGAAAGCGATGATATAAAATATAAAGATTGTAGGTGTTGTTTCATTTTCTGCAATTAGTAATAATTCTGTGAATACTGTATTTGTTTTTCTTTACATCGAATGATGGTGTAGTAGGTATGTTCAGAATTAGTTGATTTTACATCTGCCCTAGATAATAATTAATGATGTATATACATAAATAAGAATGTCATACATTAATACTTAGGAAAGTTTAATTGAATTCGAGATTGAAAGTATCGCATTAGTTAAGGTAAAAGCTTTATAGAAAAATTTGTAAGAAACCAAAAATTTTAAGAGGTTAAAATGTTTTAGTTCCTCTGGAGGTATGACGCGTCGCAGCTAGGGCGCGATCGCCAATTAAAGCTTTCTTGTACGAATGTATGCGGGCTCCAGTGTAAGCAGTCAGGATCTTACACGATCTGCAACAGGCGAGCTGTGCCCTTTAGACGTGCGTCATGACCATATGGCGTGACTGCAGCGTGTGAAAGTAGCGGAGAGGCGCTTACAGAGTAGTTACATTCTCTGGAACTATAAAAATTAATAAATGAACTAGAAATAGCCTGATGAACTTCATATTAGGTGCATAAACTTCCGTTGTGTAAAAGAACAATCTATCAAAATCTGAAGTCAATAACTACCATAATTTGGAAGTTACAAAAAAAGAAAGTAAGTAAAAAACATAATTATCCGACACTTAAAAAAGTAAGTTAACACACAATGTTAATAGTTTACCAACTGTAACTATTAGAAAAGATATGATAACACCTTCAGTGTTTAGATTCAGATTTGGAAAGTTCTCATTTTAGAAAAACCTTTCGTAATTTCGCTGTAGTAATAAATTTAAGAATTTCAAGTAGATATTTATGTTTCGTGTTAGAGTGAGTGTGAAGGAGAGTACTTGTGTGAGTGTATGTGGGACTTTCGCCAATATTAAATTTTCAGTTTGTATTTCTCTGTACGAACTTGCAAGTGTTCCAGCTTGTATCGTGGTAACGAACCCACCAGTGGTTCCCCTACTAGTGGATGACCGATGTCCATCATGTTTGAATGTGTAAGAGACAGCCAGAACGTTCGCGACTATATAGTTAAATTCCAGACGTAAAGTACAGCTCAAAATTTATTTCATTTTATTTGTTTAACAAGAGAGTTTTGAGTTGCTTATTTTAATGATGTCAATGAGCTGAGAGGAGTGGCTGGTTCTTGCTAGATTTTGGCACGAGCCGCGCCATGAAAATCAGCTCTGATTGGCCGCAATTCTGTACAGCTAATAAGAAGTGAGACGGTTTGCCATCTAACACATGAGATAGAGGGGCTTGTAGAGGCAGAGAGGGAAGTGGTCAACTAGCTTTCGAAAGAGCCGGTCATGTGTCCGAATGCACTATGTGTAAAATGAACTGATGTTGTGACTTCCGCGTTTCAGTACAGTGATAAGGGTAACTGGTATTTACCATTAACTATTTGTGAAAATTTAAGAGTCGTTAGATATTTTGTTCTGGAGAAGATCGCTTTGCAAACTTTGAACTGAAAGCGTGGCGGTACTAAGTATTTCTTTTTTTTTTACTGAGTATTTATGGCGAGTAATATCTTTATTTAAAGACAACCACTGAATGCTGAGTGCAAAAGTAAACAGCACTTTATGTACTATGTTACTCTCGTAAATGATTTCGGAATTGGAGAGGAGAAGTTCTGGCTGTTTGAGTGTGACGAGGACTGTGAGTAGGAACTTCAATGATTTGAACACATATGGGCTGATCATCTTGCTAAATAGCAATAAAAAATCCTAATGCAAGTTTAAAAGCACCTTTGAACTAAGAAATTTGAACAGAAACACATTTCCGATTTATTCTTTAGAGTTCACAAGACTATTTTCAGTTTTTGTACTTACAGCGGCCTCCGACGTGTACTTATGAAATCTCAGTTTCTTCAGCACTGCTTTTCTCAGATCTCTTAAGTAGCTGTAGCCAGGAGTGACGTGTGCAGATCTGCAGCAGTATCTAGGTAGGTGGACAATTTATGTTGCAGAACCGCCTTCGATGTGCGAAAGAGCACGTTACGTCACAGAATCAAGCATTTTCTTTTTTTTTCGATTGCACAACTGAGAGTTTACAATATCCCTCGCAACATCACATTGACGGATTAACACAGACCTAAATGATATATGCCGACTTCTCCCCAAGCGAGAATGATGTTACAGTCAACTAATGGATCTTCTCCTAAAAGGCAAGTATCGTTTGGCCGATGCTTCACTATTACTTTACTGTATCCCTCTCATCCTCACATTGACGATTTAACGCAGTAATTGCATCGCAATTAAAAACTAAAGGATCCATGCCAACATATCCACACGCGAGTAACGCGGCTACAGTCAACGTATGGATCATCCCTGGGACTCTATTATCTCTATTCCGATGCACCACTGCTAGTTTACTGTATCCGCCACACCCTTACATTGACGATTTAAAACCGAAATTCCGTCCCTATTAAATACTAAAGGATCCAAGATGACCTCCCCCAACAGAGTAACGCACACTCAGTGTACGGATCTTCTCCCGTGACTCATGTATTCTTTTTCCTGATGCACCACTACCAGCTTACTGTATTCCTCGCTCCCTCACATTGACGATTTAACTCAGTAATTTCATCGTTATTCAATATTAAAGAATCCGTGCTACTTCTCCCCAAGCGAAGAACGCAGCTATGGTCATTGTATGGAACTTCTCCAGAGAGTCAGGTACTTTTTTCCGACCACTGTCAGTATACCGCACCGTTCGAAGCCTCACATTTACGAAATAACATTGCAAATGCGTCACTATTACATACTAAAGGATCCATTCCAAATTCTCCATACCGAAGAAATGCTGCTGCGTTCAACGTATGGATCTTTTCCTGGGAATCAAGTATCATTTTTCCGACACACCACTGCTAGCATACTGTATCCCTCGCACCCTCACATTGAAGATTTAACCCAGAAATTGCATCGTTATTCGATACTAAAGACGCATGCAGACTACGCCCCAAGAGAGTAACGTGGGCCGGCCGCGGTGGTCTAGCGGTTCTGGCGCTGCAGTCCGCAACCGCGGGACTGCTACGGTCGCAGGTTCGAATCCTGCCTCGGGCATGGGTGTGTGTGATGTCCTTAGGTTAGTTAGGTATAAGTAGTTCTAAGTTCTAGGGGACTTATGACCTAAGATGTTGTGTCCCATAGTGCTCAGAACCATTTAGAGTAACGTGGCAAAAATCGACGAATGTATATTCTCCTTAAAGTCAAGTGTCTCTTTTCCGATGCACAGCTGCTAGTTTACTGTGTCTATGGCACCCATATATTGACGATTAAACACAGAAATGGCATCGCTATTAAATATTAAAGGACCTAAGCCGGCTTCTCCCCAAGCGAGTAAAACGGCTACAAACGACAAATGTATCTCCTCCTGGGAGTCAAGTGCCTCTTTTCCAATGATCCACTGCCATTTTACTGCATCCCTCGCAAACTCACATTGACGATTTAACCCAGAAATGGCATCGTTATTAGATACTAAAGACGCATGCCGACTTCTCCCCAAGCGAGTAACGTGACAAAAGTCGACGGATGTATCTTCTCCGTGAAATCAGGTATCTCTTTTCCGATGCCCAACTGTTAGTTTACTGTGTCCCTCGCAACCTGACATTGACGATTTAACCCAGAAATTGCATCGCTAGTAAATACTAATGCATCTACGTCAAACTCTCTAAAAGTGAGTAACGCTGCTACAGTCGACGGATGTATCTCCTCCTGGTTTTAATGTGTCTCTTTTCCGATGCACCACTTCAGATTCATTGTATACCTCGCACCTTCAAATAGACGATATATCCCAGAAATTGCATCGCAATATATTAGTAAAGGATCAATGCCGACTTCCCCCCAAGATAGTAACACTGCTAATATCGACGAATGTATCTTCTCCTGGAAGTCATGTCTCTCTTTTCAGATACACCACAGTTTGTTTACTGTGTCGTTCACACACTGACGTTGACGATTTAATCCAGAAATGTTATCCCTATGAAATACTAAAGAATCCACGCCGACATCTCCCCACGTTAGTAAAACCGCTACAATCGACTATTGAATCGTCTCCTGGAAGTAATGTGTCCCTTTTCCGATGCACAGCTGCTAGTTTACTGTGTCTATGGCACACATATATTGACGATTAAACATAGACATTGCATCGCTAAAGATCTATGCCGACTTCTCCTCAAGCGAGTAACCCGGCTACAAACGACAAATGTATCTGCTCCTGGGAGTCAAGTGTTTCTTTTCCAATGAGCCATTGCCATATTACTGCAACCCACGCACACACACACATTACGATTTAACCCAGAAATGGCATCGCTATTAGATACGAAAGACGCATGCCGACTTCTCCCCAAGCGAGTAACGTGGCAAAACTCGATGAATGTATTTTCTCCTTGACGTCAAGTGTCTCTTTTACGATGCCCAACTGCTAGTTTACTGTGTCCCTCGCACCTTCACATTGACGATTTAACCCAGAAATTGCATCGCAAGTAAATATTAGGGGTCTACGCGGAACTGTCATAAAAATGTAGGTCCTCCTGCAATTAATGTGTCTCTTTTCCGATGCACCACTTCAGGTTCATTATATACCTCGCACCCTCACATTGGCTCAAATTCAAAGATATAGTAGCAACAGCAATTGAGAGATTGATACCTCATACATTGGTAAGAGATACAACTGATCCCCCATGGTACGCAAAACAGGTCCGAATGCTGTTGCAGAGGCAACGGAAAAAGCATGTGAAGTTCAGAAGAACGCGAAATCCCGAAGATTGGCAACAATTTACAGACGCGGGAAAATTGGCACGGACTTCAATGCGAGATGCCTTTAATAGGTTCCACAACGAAACATTGTCTCGAAATTTGGTAGAAAATCCGAAGAAATTCTGGTCGTATGTAAAGTACACAAGCGGCAAGACGCAGTCAATACCTTCGCTGCGCAGTGCCGATGGTACTGTTACCGACGACTGTGCCGCTAAAGCGGAGTTATTGAACGCAGTTTTCCGAAATTCCTTCGCCAGGGAAGACGAATGGAATATTCTAGAATTTGAAACACGAACACCTGCTAGCATGAGTTTCTTACGGGTTGCGAAGCAAATTAAATCGCTTGATACGGGCAAGTCTTCAGGTCCAGATTGTATACCGGTTAGGTTCCTTTCAGATTACGCTGATACAATAGCTCCGTACTTAGCAATCATATACAACCGCTCGTTCACCAATGGATCTGTACATACAGACTGGAAAATTGCGCAGGTCGCACCAGTGTTTAAGAAAGGTAGTAGGAGTAATCTATCGAACTACAGACCTATATCATTGACGTCGTTTTGCAGTAGGGTTTTGGAGCATATACTGTATTCAAACATTATGAATTACCTTGAAGGGAACGATCTATTGATACGTAATCAGTGTGGTTTCAGAAAACATCGTTCTCGTGCAACGCAGCTAGCTCTTTATTCGCACGAATTAGTTGCCGCTATCGAAAGGGGATCTCAAGTTGATTCCGTATTTCTAGATTTCCGGAAAGCTTTTGACACCGTTCCTCACGAGCAACTTCTAATCAAGCTGCGGACCTATGAGGTAAAGTCTCAGTTGTGCTACTGAATTCGTGATTTTCTGTCAGGAAGGTCCCAGTTCGTAGTAATAGACGGCAAATCCTCGAGTAAAACTGAACTGATATCAAGTGTTCCCCAGGGAAGCGTCCTGGGACCTCTGCTGTTCCTGATCTGTATAAATGACCTGGGTGACAATCTGAGCAGTTCTCTTAGGTTGTTCGCAAATGATGCACTAATTTACCGTCTAGTAAGGTCATACGCAGACCAGTATCAGTTGCAAAGCGGTTTAGAAAAGATTGCTGTATGGTGTGGCAGGTGGCAGTTGACGCTAAATAACGAAAAGTGTGAGATGATCCACATGAGTTCCAAAAGAAATCAGTTGGAATTCGATTACTCGATAAATAGTACAATTCTCAAGGCTGTCAATTCAGCTAAGTGCCTGGGTGTTAAAATTACAAACAACTTCAGTTGGAAAGACCACATAGATAATATTGTGGGGAAGGCGAGCCAAAGGTTGCGTATCATTGGCAGGACATTTAGAAGATGCAACAAGTCAACTAAAGAGACAGCTTACACTACACTCGTTCGTCCTCTGTTAGAATATTGCTGCACGGTGTGGGATCCTTACCAGGTGGAATTGACGGAGGACATCGAAAGGGTGCAAAAAGAGCAGCTCGTTTTGTATTATCACGTAATAGGGGAGAGAGTGTGGCAGGTATGATACGGGAGTTGAGATGGAAGTCATTAAAGCAAAGACGTTTTTCGTCGCGGCGAGATCTATTTACGAAATTTCAGTCACCAACTTTTTCTTCCGGATGCGAAAATATTTTGTTGAGCCCAACCTACATAGGTAGGAATGATCATCAAAGTAAAATAAGAGAAATCAGGGTTCGAACATAAGGGATTAATTCTTCGTTTTTCCAGCACGCTGCTCGGGAGTGGAATGGTAGAAAGATAGAATGATTGTGGTCGATGAACCCTCCGCCAAGCACTTAAATGTGAATTGCAGGGTAATCTTGTAGATGTAGAGCGACGATTTATTCCGGAAATTGCATCGCAATTAATTATTAAAAAGATCCATGGCGAATTTTCCCCAAGTTAGTAAAACACAGAATATCGACGAATGTATCTCCTCCTGTATGTCAAGTGTCTCTATTCCGATGCCCAGCTGCTAGTTTACTATGTCCCTCGCACCCTGACATTGACACTGTAACACAGAAATTGCGTCAGTAGTAAATATTAAAGGGACTAAGCCGAACCCTCCAAGAGCGAGAATCGCTGCTATAGTCATCAGATGTATCTCCTCGTCCTGGAATTAGTGTGTGTTTTGCGATGCACCATTTCACGTTTATTGGATACCGCACACCCTCAAATTACCGATTTATCCCAACACATGCATCGCAATTACTTGCTATAGGATTTGACCGACTTCTTCCTCAAATAGTAACATTGGGAACAGCGACGAATGTATCTTGTCCTGGAAGTCATGTGTTTCTTTTCCGATGCACCACTACAGGATTATTATGTACCTGGCACTTTCACATTTACGATTTATCACAGAAAGTGCATCGCAATTATTTACTAAAAGATCCATGGCAAATTTTCTCAAAGATAGTAACACTGCTAATATCGACGAATGTATCTCCCCCTGGATGTCAAGGGTCTCTATTCCGATGTCCAGCTCCGAGTTTACTGTGTCCCTCGCACCCTGACATTGACATTTTAACCCAGAAATTGCGTCGGTAGTAAATGTTAAAGGGACTAAGCCGAACCATCCAAGAGTGAGAATCGCTGCTATAGTCATCAGAAGTATCTCCTCGTCCTGGAATTAGTGTGTGTTTTGCGATGGACCATTTCACATTTATTGGATACCGCACACCCTCAAATTGACGATTTATCCCAAAAATTGCATCGCAATTATTTGCTATAGGATTTGACCGACTTCTTCCTCAAATACACTCCCGGAAATGGAAAGAAGAACACATTGACACCGGTGTGTCAGACCCACCATACTTGCTCCGGACACTGCGAGACGGCTGTACAAGCAATGATCACACGCACGGCACAGCGGACACACCAGGAACCGCGATGTTGGCCGTCGAATGGCGCTAGCTGTGCAGCATTTGTGCACCGCCGCCGTCAGTGTCAGCCAGTTTGCCGTGGCATACGGAGCTCCATCGCAGTCTTTAACACTGGTAGCATGCCGCGATAGCGTGGACGTGAACCGTATGAGCAGTTGACGGACTTTGAGCGAGGGCGTATAGTGGGCATGCGGGAGGCCGGGTGGACGTACCGCCGAATTGCTCAACACGTGGGGCGTGAGGTCTCCACAGTACATCGATGTTGTCGCCAGTGGTCGGCGGAAGGTGCACGTGCCCGTCGACCTGGGACCGGACCGCAGCGACGCACGGATGCACGCCAAGACCGTAGGATCCTACGCAGTGCCGTAGGGGACCGCACCGCCACTTCCCAGCAAATTAGGGACACTGTTGCTCCTGGGGTATCGGCGAGGACCATTCGCAACCGTCTCCATGAAGCTGGGCTACGGTCCCGCACACCGTTAGGCCGTCTTCCGCTCACGCCCCAACATCGTGCAGCCCGCCTCCAGTGGTGTCGCGACAGGCGTGAATGGAGGGACGAATGGAGACGTGTCGTCTTCAGCGATGAGGGTCGCTTCTGCCTTGGTGCCAATGATGGTCGTATGCGTGTTTGGCGCCGTGCAGGTGAGCGCCACAATCAGGACTGCATACGACCGAGGCACACAGGGCCAACACCCGGCATCATGGTGTGGGGAGCGATCTCCTACACTGGCCATACACCACTGGTGATCGTCGAGGGGACACTGAATAGTGCACGGTACATCCAAACCGTCATCGAACCCATCGTTCTACCATTCCTAGACCGGCAAGGGAACTTGCTGTTCCAACAGGACAATGCACGTCCGCATGTATCCCGTGCCACCCAACGTGCTCTAGAAGGTGTAAGTCAACTACCCTGGCCAGCAAGATCTCCAGATCTGTCCCGCATTGAGCATGTTTGGGACTGGATGAAGCGTCGTCTCACGCGGTCTGCACGTCCAGCACGAACGCTGGTCCAACTGAGGCGCCAGGTGGAAATGGCATGGCAAGCCGTTCCACAGGACTACATCCAGCATCTCTACGATCGTCTCCATGGGAGAATAGCAGCCTGCATTGCTGCGAAAGGTGGATATACACTGTACTAGTGCCGACATTGTGCATGCTCTGTTGCCTGTGTCTATGTGCCTGTGGTTCTGTCAGTGTGATCATGTGATGTCTCTGACCCCAGGAATGTGTCAATAAAGTTTCCCCTTCCTGGGACAATGAATTCACGGTGTTCTTATTTCAATTTCCAGGAGTGTAGTAACATTGGGAACAGCGACGAATGTATCTTGTCCTGGAAGTCATGTCTTTCTTTTCCGATGCACCACTACAGGATTATTATGTACCTGGCACCTTCACATTGACGATTTATCACAGAAATTGCATCGCAAGTATTTACTGAAACATCCATGGCGAATTTTCTCAAAGATAGTAACACTGCTAATGTCGACGAATGTATCTCCTCCGGGATGTCAAGTGTCTCTATTCCGATGCCCAGCTGCGAGTTTACTGTGTCCCTCGCACCCTGACATTGACATTTTAGCCCAGAAATTGCGTCGGTAGTAAACATTAAAGGGACTGAGCCGAACCCTCCAAGAGCGAGAATCGCTGCTATAGTCATCAGATGTGTCCTCGTCCTGGAATTAGTGTGAGCTTTGCGATGCACCAATTCACGTTTATTGGATACCGCACACCCTCAAATTGACGATTTATCCCAACACTTGCATCGCAATTACTTGCTATAGGATTTGACCGACTTCATCCTCAAATAGTAACATTGGGAACAGCGACGAATGTATCTTGTCCTGGAAGTCATGTGTTTCTTTTCCGATGCACCACAAGAGGCTTATTATATACCTGGCACTCTCACATTGACAATTTATCACAGTAATTGCATCGCAAGTATTTACTAAAACATCCATGGCGAATTTTCTCAAAGATAGTAACACTGCTAATATCGACGAATGTATCTCCTCCTGGATGTCAAGTGTCTATTCCGATGCCCACCTGCGAGTTTACTGTGTCCCTCGCACCCTGACATTGATATTTTAACCCAGAAATTGCGTCGGTAGTAAATATTAAAGGGACTAAGCCGAACCATCCAAGAGTGAGAATCGCTGCTATAGTCCTCAGAAGTATCTCCTCGTCCTGGAATTAGTGTGTGTTTTGCGATGGACCATTTCACATTTATTGGATACCGCACACCCTCAAATTGACGATTCATCCCAAAAATTGCATCGCAATTACTTGCTATAGGATTTGACCGACTTCTTCCTCAAATAGTAACATTGGGAACAGCGACGAATGTATCTTGTCCTGGAAGTCTTGTGTTTCTTTTCCGATGCACCACTACAGACTTATTATATACCTGGCACTCTCACATTGACGAGTCATCACGGAAATTGCACCGCAATTATTTACTAAGAGATCCAGGGCGATTTTTCACCAAGATAGTAACACTGCTAATATCGACGAATGTATCTCCTCCTGGATGTCAAGTGTCTCTATTCCGATGCCCAGCTGCGAGTTTACTGTGTCCCTCGCACCCTGACATTGACATTTTAACCCAGAAATTGCGTCGGTAGTAGATATTAAAGGGACTAAGCCGAACCCTCCAAGAGCGAGAATCGCTGCTATAGTCATCAGATGTGTCTCCCCGTCCTGGAATTAGTGTGTGTTTTGCGATGCACCATTTCACGTTTATTGGATACCGCACACCCTCAAAATGACGATTTATCCCAAAACGTGCATCGCAATTACTTGCTATAGGATTTGACCGACTTCTTCCTCGAATAGTAACATTGGGAACAGCGACGAATGTATCTTGTCCTGGAAGTCATGTGTTTCTTTTCCGATAGACCACTACTGGCTAATTATGTACCTGGCACTCTCACATTGACGAATTATCACAGAAATTGCATCGCAATTATTTACTAAAAGATACAGGGCGATTTTTCACCAAGATTGTAACACTGCTAATATCGACGAATGTATCTCCTCCTTGATGTCAAGTGTCTCTATTCCGATGCCCAGCTGCGAGTTTACTGTGTCGCTCACACCCTGACATTGACATTTTAACCCAGAAATTGCGTTGGTAGTAATTATTAAAGGGACTAAGCCGAACCATCCAAGAGCGAGAATCGCTGCTATAGTCGTCAGGTGTATCTCCTCGTCCTGGAATTAGTGTGTGTTTTGCGATGCACCATTTCACTTTTATTCGATACCGCACACATCAAATTGACCATTTATCCCAAAAATTGCATCGCAATTGCTTGCTATAGGATTTGACCAACTTCTTCCTCAAATAGTAACATTGGGAACAGCGACGAATGTATCTTGTCCTGGTAGTCATGTGTTTCTTTTCCGATGCACCACTAGAGGCTAATTATATACCTGGCACTCTCACATTGACGATTTATCACAGAAATTGCATCGCAAGTATTTACTAAAACATCCATGGCGAGTTTTCTAAAAGATAGTAACACTGCTAATATCGACGTATGTATCTCCTCCTGGATGTCAAGTGTCTCTATTCCGATGCCCAGCTGCGAGTTTACTGTGTCCCTCGAACCCTGACATTGACATTTTAACCCAGAAATTGCGTCGGTAGTAGATATTAAAGGGACTAAGCCGAACCCTCCAAGAGCGAGAATCGCTGCTATAGTCATCAGATGTATCTCCCCGTCCTAGAATTAGTGTGTGTTTTGCGATGCACCATTTCATGTTTATTGGATACCGCACACCCTCAAAATGACGATTTATCCCAAAACGTGCATCGCAATTACTTGCTACAGGATTTAACCGACTTCTTCCTCGAATAGTAACATTGGGAACAGCGACGAATGTATCTTGTCCTGGAAGTCATGTGTTTCTTTTCCGAAGCACCACTACAGGTATAATATGTACCTGGCACCTTCACATTGAAGATTTATCACAGAAATTGCATCGCAATTATTTACTAAAACATCCATGGCGAATTTTCTCAAAGATAGTAACACTGCTAATATCGACGAATGTATCTCCTCCTGGATGTCAAGTGTCTCTATTCCGATGCCCAGCTGCGAGTTTACTGTGTCCCTCGCACCCTGACATTGACATTTTAACCCAGAAATTGCGTCGGTAGTAGATATTAAAGGGACTAAGCCGAACCCTCCAAGAGCGAGAATCGCTGCTATAGTCATCAGATGTATCTCCCCGTCCTGGAATTAGTGTGTGTTTTGCGATGCACCATTTCACGTTTATTGGATACCGCACACCCTCATACTGACCATTTATCCCAAAAATTGCATTGCACTTACTTGCTATAGGATTTGACCGACTTCTTCCTCAAATACACTCCTGGAAATGGAAAAAAGAACACATTGACACAGGTGTGTCAGACCCACCATACTTGCTCCGGACACTGCGAGAGGGCTGTACAAGCAATGGCCACACGCACGGCACAGCGGACACACCAGGAACCGCGGTGTTGGCCGTCGAATGGCGCTAGCTGCGCAGCATTTGTGCACCGCCGCCGTCAGTGTCAGCCAGTTTGCCGTGGCATACGGAGCTCCATCGCAGTCTTTAACACTGGTAGCATGCCGCGACAGCGTGGATGTGAACCGTATGTGCAGTTGACGGACTTTGAGCGAGGGCGTATAGTGGGCATGCGGGAGGCCGGGTGGACGTACCGCCGAATTGCTCAACACGTGGGGCGTGAGGTCTTCACAGTACATCGATGTTGTCGCCAGTGGTCGGCGGAAGGTGCACGTGCCCGTCGACCTGGGACCGGACCGCAGCGACGCACGGATGCACGCCAAGACCGTAGGATCCTATGCAGTGCCGTAGGGGACCGCACCGCCACTTCCCAGCAAATTAGGGACACTGTTGCTCCTGGGGTATCGGCGAGGACCATTCGCAACCGTCTCCATGAAGCTGGGCTACGGTCCCGCACACCGTTAGGCCGTCTTCCGCTCACGCCCCAACATCGTGCAGCCCGCCTCCAGTGGTGTCGCGACAGGCGAGAATGGAGGGACGAATGGAGACGTGTCGTCTTCAGCGATGAGGGTCGCTTCTGCCTTGGTGCCAATGATGGTCGTATGCGTGTTTGGCGCCGTGCAGGTGAGCGCCACAATCAGGACTGCATACGACCGAGGCACACAGGGCCAACACCCGGCATCATGGTGTGAGGAGCGATCTCCTACACTGGCCGTACACCACTGGTGATCGTCGAGGGGACACTGAATAGTGCACGGTACATCCAAACCGTCATCGAACCCATCGTTCTACCATTCCTAGACCGGCAAGGGAACTTGCTGTTCCAACAGGACAATGCACGTCCGCATGTATCCCGTGCCACCCAACGTGCTCTAGAAGGTGTAAGTCAACTACCCTGGCCAGCAAGATCTCCGGATCTGTCCCCCATTGAGCATGTTTGGGACTGGATGAAGCGTCGTCTCACGCGGTCTGCACGTCCAGCACGAACGCTGGTCCAACTGAGGCGCCAGGTGGAAATGGCATGGCAAGCCGCTCCACAGGACTACATCCAGCATCTCTACGATCGTCTCCATGGGAGAATAGCAGCCTGCATTGCTGCGAAAGGTGGATATACACTGTACTAGTGCCGACATTGTGCATGCTCTGTTGCCTGTGTCTATGTGCCTGTGGTTCTGTCAGTGTGATCATGTGATGTATCTGACCACAGGAATGTGTCAATAAAGTTTCCCCTTCCTGGGACAATGAATTCACGGTGTTCTTATTTCAATTTCCAGGAGTGTAGTAACATTGGGAACAGCGACGAATGTATCTTGTCCTGGAAGTCATGTGTTTCTTTTCCGATGCACCACTAGAGGCTAATTATATACCTGGCACTCTCACATTGACGATTTATCACAGAAATTGCATCGCAATTTTTTACTAAAAGATACAAGGCGATTTTTCACCAAGATTGTAACACTGCTAATATCGACGAATGTATCTCCTCCTGGATGTCAAGTGTCTCTATTCCGATGCCCAGCTGCGAGTTTACTGTGTCCCTCGAACCCTGACATTGACATTTTAACCCAGAAATTGCGTCGGTAGTAGATATTAAAGGGACTAAGCCGAACCCTCCAAGAGCGAGAATCGCTGCTATAGTCATCAGATGTATCTCCCCGTCCTAGAATTAGTGTGTGTTTTGCGATGCACCATTTCACGTTTATTGGATACCGCACACCCTCAAAATGACGATTTATCCCAAAACGTGCATCGCAATTACTTGCTACAGTATTTAACCGACTTCTTCCTCGAATAGTAACATTGGGAACAGCGACGAATGTATCTTGTCCTGGAAGTCAGGTATTTCTTTTCCGATGCATCACTACTGGCTAATTATGTACCTGGCACTCTCACATTGACGATTTATCACAGAAATTGCATCGCAATTATTTACTAAAAGATACAGGGCGATTTTTCACCAAGATTGTAACACTGCTAATATCGACGAATGTATCTCCTCCTTGATGTCAAGTGTCTCTATTCCGATGCCCAGCTGCGAGTTTACTGTGTCCCTCACACCCTGACATTGACGTTTTAACCCAGAAATTGCGTCGGTAGTAAATATTAAAGGGACAAAGCCGAACCCTCCAAGAGCGAGAACGCTGCTATAGTCATCAGATGTATCTCCTCGTCCTGGAATTAGTGTGTGTTTTGCGATGCACCATTTGACGTTTATTGGATACCGCACACCCTCAATATGACGATTTATCCCAAAACTTGCATCGCAATTACTTGCTATACGATTTGACCGACTTCATTCTCAAATAGTAACATTGGGAACAGCGACGAATGTGTCTTGTCCTGGAAGTCATGTGTTTCTTTTCCGATGCACCACAAGAGGCTTATTATATACCTGGCACTCTCACATTGACAATTTATCACAGAAATTGCATCGCAAGTATTTACTAAAACATTCATGGCGAATTTTCTCAAAGATAGTAACACTGCTAATATCGACGAATGTATCTCTTCCTGGATGTCAAGTGTCTCTATTCCGATGCCCAGCTGCGAGTTTACTGTGTCCCTCGCACCCTGACATTGATATTTTAACCCAGAAATTGCGTCGGTAGTAAATATTAAAGGGACTAAGCCGAACCATCCAAGAGTGAGAATCGCTGCTATAGTCATCAGAAGTACCTCCTCGTCCTGGAATTAGTGTGTGTTTTGCGATGGACCATTTCACATTTATTGGATACCGCACACCCTCAAATTGACGATTCATCCCAAAACTTGCATCGCAATTACTTGCTATAGGATTTGACCGGCTTCTTCCTCAAATAGTAACATTGGGAACAGCGACGAATGTATCTTGTCCTGGAAGTCATGTGTTTCTTTTCCGATGCACCACTACAGGCCTATAATATACCTGGCACTCTCACATTGACGATTTATCACAGAAATTGCATCGCTAGTATTTACTAAAACATCAATGGCGAATTTTCTCAAAGATAGTAACACTGCTAATATCGACGAATGTATCTCCTCCTAGATGTCAAGTGTCTCTAGTCCGATGCCCAGCTGCAACTTTACTGTGTCCCTCGCACCCTGACATTGACATTTTAACCCAGAAATTGCGTCGGTAGTAAATATTAAAGGTACTGAGCCGAACCCTCCAAGAGCGAGAACGCTGCTATAGTCATCAGATGATTCTCCTCGTCCTGGAATTAGTGTGTGTTTTGCGATGCACCATTTCACCTTTATTGGATACCGCACACCCTCAATATGACGATTCATCCCAAAACTTGCATCACAATTACTTGCTATAGGATTTGACCGACTTCTTCCTCGAATAGTAACATTGGGAACAGCGACGAATGTATCATGTCCTGGAAGTCACGAGTTTCTTTTCCGATGCACCACTGCAGGCTAATTATGTACCTGGCACGCTCACATTGACGATTTATCACAGAAATTGCATCGCAATTTTTTACTAAAAGATACAAGGCGATTTTTCACCAAGATAGTAACACTGCTAATATCGACGAATGTATCTCCTCCTGGATGTCAAGTGTCTCTATTCCGATGCCCAGCTGCGAGTTTACTGTGTCCCTCGCACCCTGACATTGACATTTTAACCCAGAAATTGCGTCGGTAGTAGATATTAAAGGGACTAAGCCGAACCCTCCAAGAGCGAGAATCGCAGCTATAGTCATCAGATGTATCTCCCCGTCTTGGAATTAGTGGGTGTTTTGCGATGCACCATTTCACGTTTATTGGATACCGCACACCCTCAAATTCATCATTTATCCCAAAAATTGCATCGCAATTACTTGCTATAGGATTTGACCGACTTCTTCTCCAAGTAGTAACATAGGGAACAGCGACGAATGTGTCCTGTCCTGGAAGTCATGTGTTTCTTTTCCGATGCACCACTACAGGCTTATTATATACCTGGCACTCTCACATTGACGATTTATCACAGAAAATGCATCGCAAGTATTTACTAAAACATCCATGGCGAGTTTTCTCAAAGATAGTAACACTCCTAATATCGACGAATGTATCTCCTCCTGGAGGTAAAGTGTCTCTATTCCGATGCCCAGCTGCGAGTTTACTGTGTCCCTCGCACCGTGACATTGACATTTTGACCCAGAAATTGCGTCGGTAGTAGATATTAGAGGGACTAAGCCGAACCCTCCAAGAGCGAGAATCGCTGCTATTGTCATCAGAGGTATCTTCCCGTCCTGGAATTGGTGTGCGTTTTGCGATGCACCATTTCACGTTTATTGGATACCGCACACCCTCAAATTGATGATTTATCCCAAAAATTGCATCGCAAGTAATTGCTACTATATTTGACCGACTTCTTCCTCAAATAGTAGTATTGGGAACAGCGACGAATGTATCTTGTCCTGGAAGTCATGTGTTTCTTTTCCGATGCACCACTACAGGCTTATAATATACCTGGCACTCTCACATTGACGATTTATCACAGAAATTGCATCGCAAGTATTTACTAAAACGTCCATGGCGAATTTTCTCAAAGATAGTAACACTTCTAATATCGACGAATGTATCTCCTCCTGGATGTCAAGTGTCTCTATTCCGATGCCCAGCTGCAAATTTACTGTGTCCCTCGCACCCTGACATTGACATTTTAACCCAGAAATTGCGTCGGTAGTAAATATTAAAGGGACTAAGCCGAACCCTCCAAGAGCGAGAACGCTGCTATAGTCATCAGATGTATCTCCTCGTCCTGGAATTAGTGTGTGTTTTGCGATGCACCATTTCACCTTTATTGGATACCGCACACCCTCAAAGTGACGATTTATACCAAAAATTCCATCGCATCTAATTGCTATAGGATTTGACCGATCTCTCCCTCAAATAGTAACATTGGGAACAGCGACGAATGTATCTTGTCCTGGAAGTCATGTTTTCCTATTCCGATGCACCGCTACAGGCTTACTATGTATCTGGCACTCTGAAATTGACGATTTGTCACAGAAATTGCATCGCAATGATTTACTAAAAGATCCGTGACGAATTTTCTGAATGATAGTAACACTGCTAATATCGACGAATGTATATTCTCCTGGATGTCAAGTGTCTCTATTCCGATGCCCAGCTGCGAGTTTACAATGCCCCTCGCACCCTGACATTGACATTTTAACACTGAAATTGCGTCGGTAGTAAATATTAAAGGGACTAAGCCGAACCCTCCAAGAGCGAGAATCGCTGCTATAAACATCAGAAGTATCTCCTCGTCCTGGAATTAGTGTGTGTTTTGCGATGCACCATTTCACGATTATTGGATACCGCACACCCTCAAATTGACGATTTATCCCAAAACTTGCATCGCAATTACTTGCTGTAGGATTTGACCGACTTCTTCCTCAAATAGTAACATTGGTAACAGCGACGAAAGTGTCTTGTCTGGGAACTTATGTGTTTCTTTTCCGATGCACCACTACAGGATTATTATGTACCTGGCACTCGCACATTGACGATTTATCACAGAAATTGCATCGCAAGTATTTACTAAAACATCCATGGCGAATTTTCTCAAAGATAGTAACACTGCTAATATCGACGCATGTATCTCCTCCTGAATGTCAAGTGTCTCTATTCTGTTGCCCAGATCGAGTTTACTGGGTCCCTCGCACCCTGACATTGACATTTTAACCCAGAAATTGCGTCGGTAGTAAATATTAAAGGAACGAAGCCGAACCCTCCAAGAGCGAGAATCGCTGCCATAGTCATCAGATGTATCTCCTCGTCCTGGAATTAGTGTGTGTTTTGCGATGCACCATTTCAAGTTTATTGGATACCGCACACCGAAATTGTCGATTTATCCCAAAAATTGCATCGCAGTTACTTGCTATAGGATTTGACCGACTTCTTCCTCAAATAGTAACATTAAGAACAGCGACGAATGTATCTTGTCCTGGAAGTCATGTGTTTCCTTTCCGATGCACCACGACAGGATTATTATGTACCTGGCACTCTCACATTGACGATTTATCACAGAAATTGCATCGCAATTATTTACTAAAAGATCCATGACGAATTTTCTCAAAGATAGTAACCCTGCTAATATCGACGAATGTATCTCCTCCTGGATGTCAAGTGTCTCTATTCCGATGCCCAGCTGTAAGTTTACAATGTCCCTCGCACCCTCACACTGACATTTTAACACAGACATTGCGTCGGTAGTAAATATTAAAGGGTCTAAGCGGAACCCTCCAAGAGCGAGAATCGCTGCTATAGTCATCGGAAGTATCTCCTCGTCCTGGAATTAGTGTGTGTTTTGCGAAGCACCATTTCACGTTTATTGGATACCGCACACCCTCATATTGACGATTTATCCCAAAGATTGCATCGCAATTACTTGCTATAGGATTTGACCGACTTCTTCCTCAAATAGTAACATTGGGAATAGCGACGAATGTATCTTGTCCTGGAAGTCATGTGTTTCTTTTCCGATGCACCACTACTGGCTTATTATATACTTGGCACTCTCACATTGACGATTTATCACAGAAATTGCATCGCAAGTATTTACTAAAACATCCATGGCGAATTTACTCAAAGATAGTAACACTGCTAATATCGACGAATGTATCTCCTCATGAATGTCAAGTGTCTCTATTCCTATGACCAGCTGCGTGTTTACTGTGTCCCTCGCACCCTGACATTAACATTTTAACCCAGAAATTACGTCGGTAGTAAATACTAGAGGGACTAAGCCGAACCATCTAAGAGCGAGAATCGCTGCTATAGTCATCAGATGTATCTCCTCGTCCTGGAATTTGTGTGTGTTTTGCGATGCACCTTTTCACGTTTATTGGACACCGCACACCTCAAATTGACGATTTATCCCAAAAATTGCTTCGCAATTACTTGCTATAGGATTTGACCGACTTCTTCCTCAAATAGTAACATTGGGAACAGCGACGAATGTATCCTGTCCTGGAAGTCATGTGTTTCTTTTCCGATGCACCACTACAGGATTTTTATGTACCTGGCACCTTCACATTGACGATTTATCACAGAAATTGCATCGCAAGTATTTACTGAAACATCCATGGCGAATTTTCTCAAAGATAGTAACACTGCTAATATCGACGAATGTATCTCCTCCTGGATGTCAAGTGTCTCTATTCCGATGCCCAGCTGCGAGTTTACTGTGTCCCTTCCACCCTGACATTGACATTTTAACCCAGAAATTGCGTCGGTAGTAAATATTAAAGGGACTAAGCCGAACCATCCAAGAGCGAGAATCGCTGCTATAGTCATCCGATGTATCTCCTCGTCCTGGAATTTGTGTGTGTTTTGCGATGCACCATTTCACGTTTATTGGATACCGCACACCCTCAAATTGACGATTTATCACAAAACTTGCATCGCAATTACTTACTATAGGATTTGACCGACTTTTTCCTCAAATTGTAACATTGGGAACAGCGACGAATGTATCTTGTCCTGGAAGTCATGTGTTTCTTTTCCGATGCACCACTACAGGATTATTATGTACCTGGCACCTTCACATTGAAGATTTATCACAGAAATTGCATAGCAATTGATGTGTCGACAGAAGTGCCGTCACAGTGTTATTTTGAGGGGGCCGATAGGCATGCTATCTAACGCATACGGGCGTGAATTCTGGAACAAGATACGTTATGACTGCTATCAAGAAAATACGTAGCTGTGAAATATACTTAACTTTATTTACTCCTTGTGATACATCTCTCTTGTCTATACAAATGAGACTCGTAGGATACATGCACTGTTACAATTGGCGCATTGCTAGGTCGTAGCCATTCTGTAGCTATTCTGGCTCTCGGCAAATGAGAGGAGGGCTTCGTCCGTATTGTCGCTAGCAATGTCGTCCGTACAACTGGGGCGAGTGCTCTCTCGTATCTCGAGACCTGCCTTGTGGTGGCGCTAGGTCTGCGATCACACGGTGGCGACGCGCGGGTCCGACATGTACTAAATGGACAGCGGCCGATTTAAGCTACCACCTAGCAAGTGTGGTGTCCGGCGGTGACACCACATTCCTCCCCCGCAAATCGGCGAACGGTCGTGTGAAAAGGCTTCCGCCCGCCGTGGGGGGACCCCATGTTGACGTATGCGATGAGGTGGGGAGCCGAACAACAGGCGAGGCTGTGCCACCCGCACCCGGCCATTCGGTCCGAGGGGATCTAGGAAACGCCTGAAAACCTAGTCCAGGGTGCATGTCAACATGCGGTGTATACGCCCGTAATGAGACAGGAGGGGCCGAAGTTTGGACCTCCATTGCGTCGGGGTACCCGACGCGCGATGACGTCATGTGGTCCGGAGCGGGCAAGAGGTCCATGGCGGAGGACGGCTGGTCACGGGAAGCGATCGGCGGCGCGCGACCCAGGTAAGCGCTTGGCGGCTGCATCGAAGCGTCGAATGCGGGCGGCGCCGGCAGGAGAAGAGGCGGCGGCGGCGGCGGCTGCGGCTGCTGCGGCGGCGCGTCGCCATGGGGCAAAATGGAAGGCATCGTCGGTAACACCTGGGGATGAGGCGAGCCAGTAGATGGGTCCCCAGGGCGCTGACCGGACGACACCGTCGCTGAAAGCAGACGGGGAGCGGCACAACCCGTGCGACGACAGAGGCGCAGCTGATTGAGATGCCGACGCACCTCACCAGAGGCCCCCAAAACCAAATACATCGCGCGGTCGAGGCAGCGAAGAATGCGCCCTGCGAGCCAACGCCGTGAACCTCGATAGTTGCGATAAAATACAACGTCGCCTGGAGCAAAAGCAGGAGTCTGCCGCTGCACAGGAACCTGATGCGGCGGATGCAGCAAAGACATCAAGGTGCGATGAGGACGACCGTGGAGCAACTCAGCCGGCGAGCGACCATCTCGGGGCTGAGAGCGATACGAAGATAAAAAGAGCAACAAGGCGTCCTCCCTAGAATACGACTGTTTCAATTTCAACATCTGTGACTTGAATGTCCGGACCAATCGTTCAGCGGCACCGTTTGACTGAGGCGAAAACGGCGCGGATGTCAGATGGTGAATACCATTGGCCTGGCAGAATGACTGAAATTCTGCGGACATGAATTGTGGGCCATTGTCGGAAACAATAGTCTGCGGAAGACCTTCAATGCAAAAGATAGCAGACAACGCTTGGATGGTGGCGGAGGACGTCGTGGAAGACATCCGGACAACAAAAGGACAATTACTGAAGGCATCGACCAGAACCAACCATCGAGCATTCCAGAATGGACCAGCAAAATCAATGTGCAAGCGTTGCCAAGGGGAAGTGGCTTTTGGCCATGCAAAGACTTTCTGCGGCGGTGCGGATTGTTGTTCGGCACACACCATGCAAGAAGAACACATATTCGTAATCGCAGCATCGATTCCGAACCAAGTACAGTGCTGACGAGCAAGTTGTTTCGTTCGCACTATACCCCAATGTCCTTGGTGAAGAAGCCATAAAACCGAGGACTGTAACGAACGTGGGACCACGACTCTGGACTGATCATTATCAGAACGCAACAACAAAACACCACGTTGAACAAAAAGTCTCTCCCTGTGAGCAAAAAATCTGCGAACCAACGGATCCTCGATCAGAGACTTTGACAAAGGCCATTGCGTAGCAACAAAACGCAAAACAGTAGCAAGGACAGGGTCAGCAGCTGTGGCTGTAGCTACACGACGAAAATCAATCGGAAACGATTCGACCACTTCATCGGTTTCCGAATCAATGAACATGCAAGAAAGTTCGGAAGAATCGAATGCTTTATCCTCAGCAACAGGCAAACGGGACAACGCATCGGCGTTTCCGTGCTTAGCAGTGGACCGATACAGGATATCGTAGCGGTACTGCGAGAGGAAAATAGACCAGCGAATGCATTTCTGCTCTGTACGTGGAGGTACGGGCTTGGTCGGATGAAAAAGCGATGTCAAAGGATTGTGGTCTGTGATGATGGTAAAGTGACGACCATACAAGAAATCATGGAACTTAGTAACACCAAACACGAGAGCCAAAGCTTCTTTCTCTATCTGTGAATAATTTCTTTGCGCAGACGAGAGCAATTTGGACGCAAAGGCAATAGCGCGATCATGGGAGCCAACTTTGTGCGCAAGCACAGCACCGATCCCGAAATTCGATGCATCTACCATCAACAAAAGGGGTTTCTGGGATCGAAAGGCGTCAGGCAAGTATTAGAAAGCAACGTCGATTTCAACTGGCGAAAGGCGCGTTCGCATTCCGTCGTCCAGAGAAACGGAACACCTGTACGGCGTAAGCGATGAAGCGGAGCTGAAATGGAAGAGGCATTGCGCACATTCACTCACACCTTGTGATGCTAAATCGTTTAATGTTCTTGCGACCTCATCACGCAATGCGTGAGGAACATTGCGCGCTCTGAAAAATTTCGGTTGCGCGTTTACTTTCAGTTCCAAATGTGCTTCATAGTTTTTAGCGCAACCTAAGCCCGGTGCAAAAATGTCTGCAAATTCGTCACATAACCTAGAAACACTGTCTAAAGGCACAGTTTGATTCACTAATAGGACCTGATTTACAATAGACATGTTAAACAATTGAAATAAATCTACACCAAACAAGTTCACTGCAGAAGAAGAACGAAGAACGTAAAATGACACAAGTTTTGTTTGTCCCTTATATGTTGCAAGAAGAGTGCACTGCCCTAACACAGGGATGAGCTGTCCTGAAAATGTGGTTAGCTTAATATTTGCGGAACGCAACGGAGGTTTGCCCAGTTGTTTGTACGTGTCGTGATTGAGCAATGAAACTGCAGCTCCGGTATCGAGCTGGAATGGTATGACCTTGCCATTAAAGTCCAAATCTACAAAAAGTTTATTGTCCTGCTGACGACAAGAGCAACTGTTTTGCACAATGTGAACAGACACTGGTACAGAGTCACTTGCGAATTGACGTGATTTCCGGCGACGTCGACGCACAGTTTTTGTGGGACGAACACAGTCACTGTTAGGGAAAGTGGCACTGAACGGGGTGGAAGTAACGACATGAATGTCCATGGGCGAAGGTCCACGAGCCTGAGTGTCCTTGGGTCGATTCCGGCGCGAAGCAAAGAGCCTGGAATGATTGTGATTGTCTGATCTGAGCTTTATCTGGCAAACACTTTGAACATGTCCTTTTCTATTGCAGAAATAGCAAATAGCTTGGCGTGACGGGCAATGTTCACGCGAATGTATACTAGCACATCGCGGGCATGATTTCACTGCATTTGTGTGTTGGCGCGGCACACCTGGCTGAGAGCGCGGCGGCAGCTGTGTCGAAGTGCGCGAGGCCCGGTTACCGGGCCGCGCAGCGCGTCCAGCGAGCCGGTTAATGTTACATACGGCTGGCGAAGTTTCAAAAGATTCCTGAGCACAGTCAAGCGTGTCTTGTCTATCCAATATGTCTATCACTTGTTGAAGGGAGGGATTAACTAGTTTCAAAATTTGCTCACGTATGCGAACATCAGAAACGTTCTGTGCAATTGCATCACGCACCATTGTATCTGAATAAGAAAGGCCACAGTCACATTCAAAGGCACAGTCCTTAGTAAGTCCTTGCAATGTTGCTATCCACTCCCCTATTACTTTGACTGGCCGTACGTTTTGTACGAAAAAACGTATACCGTTTTGCAACTACATTAACTGTTTCTTTGAAATAGGCATCTAAAGCAGACAAAATCCCATCCTTGTCGCCAAATGATTTGTCGACAGAAGAGCAGACACAGTGTTATTTTGAGGGGGCCGATAGGCACGCTATCTAACGCAGATGGGCGTGAATTCTGGAACAAGATACGTTATGACTGCTATCAAGAAAATACGTAGCTGTGGAATATACTTAACTTTACTTACTCCTTGTGATACATCTCTCTTGACTATACAAATGAGACTCGTAGGATACATGCACTGTTACAATTGGCGCATTGCTAGGTCGTAGCCATGGACTTAGCAGAAGGCTATTCTGTCTCTCGGCAAATGAGAGGAAGGCTTCGTCCGTATTGACGCTAGCAATGTCGTCCGTACGACTGGGGCGAGTGCTCTCTCGTATCTCGAGACCTGCCTTGTGGTGGCGCTAGGTCTGCGATCACACAGTGGCGACACGCGAGTCCGACATGTACTAAATGGACCGCGGCCGATTTAAGCTACCACCTAGCAAGTGTGGTGTCCGGCGGTGACACCACAGCAATTATTTACTAAAAGATCCATGGCGAATTTTCTCAAAGATAGTAACACTGCTAATATCGACGAATGTATCTCCTCCTGGATGTCAAGTGTCTCTATTCCGATGCCCAGCTGCGAGTTTACTGTGTCCCTCGCACCCTGACATTGACACTTTAACAAAGGAATTGCGACGGTAGTAAATATTAAAGGGACTAAGCCGAACCCGCCAAGAGCGAGAATCGCTGCTATAGTCATCAGATGTATCTCCTCGTCCTGGAATTAGTGTGTGTTTTGCGATGCCCCATTTCACGTTTATTGGATACCGTACACCCTCAAATTGATCATTTATCCCAAAAATTGCATCGCAATTAATTGCAACTGGATTTGACCGACTTCTTCCTCGAATAGTAGCTTTGAGAACAGCGACGAATGTATCTTGTCCTGGAAGTCATGTGTTTCTGTTCCGATGCACCACTACCGGCTAATTATGTACCTGGCACTCTCACATTGACGATTTATCACAGAAATTGCATCGCAATTATTTACTAAAAGATACAGGGCGATTTTTCACCAAGATAGTCACACTGCTAATATCGACGAATGTATCTCCTCCTGGATGTCAAGTGTCTCTATTCCGATGCCCAGCTGCGAGTTTACTGTGTCCCTCACACCCTGACATTGACATTTTAACTCAGAAATTGCGTCGGTAGTAAATATTAAAGGCACTAAGCCGAACCCGCCAAGATCGATAATCGCTGCTATAGTCATCAGATGTATCTCCTCGTCCTGGAATTAGTGTCTGTTTTGCGATGCACCATTTCACGTTTATTGAATACCGCACACCCTCAAAATGACGATTTATCCCAAAACTTGCATCACAATTACTTGCTATAGGATTCAACCGACTTCTTCCTGGAATAGTAACATTGGGAACAGCGACGAATGTATCTTGTCCTGGAAGTCACGTGTTTCTTTTCCGATGCCCCACAACAGGCTAATTATGTACCTGGCACTCTCATATTCACGATTTATCACAGAAATTGCATCGCAATTATTTACTAAAAGATACAGGGTGATTTTTCACCAAGATAGTAACACTGCTAATATCGACGAATGTATCTCCTCCTGGATGTCAAGTGTCTCTATTCCGATGCCCAGCTGCGAGTTTACTGTGTCCCTCACACCCTGACATGGACATTTTAACCCAGGAATTGCGTCGGTAGTAAATATTAAAGGTACTAAGCCGAACCCTCCAAGATCGAGAATCGCTGCTATAATCATCAGATGTATCTCCTATTCCTGGAATTAGTGTACGTTTTGCGATGCACCATTTCACCTTTATTGCATAACGCACACCCTCAAAATGACTATTTTTCCCAAAACTTGCATCGGAATTACTTGCTATAGGATTTGACCGACTTCTTCCTCGAATTGTAACATTGGGAACAGCGACGAATGTATCTTGTCCTGGAAGTCATGTGTTTCTTTTCCGATGGACCACTACAGGATTATTATGTACCTGGCACCTTCACATTGACGATTTATTACAGAAATTGCATCGCAATTATTACCTAAGAGATCGAGGGCGATTTTTTACCAGGATAGTAACACTGCTAATATTGACGAATGTATCTCCTCCTGGATGTCAAGTGTCTCCATTGCGATGCCCAGCTGCGAGATAACTGTGTCCCTAGCACCTGACATTGACATTTGAACCCAGAAATTGCGTCGGTAGTAAGTATTAAAGGGACTAAGCCGAACCATCCAATAGCGAGAATCGCTGCTATAGTCATCAGATGTATCTCCTTGTCCTGGAATTAGTGTGTCTTTTGCGATGCACCATTTCACGTTTATTGGATACCGCACACCCTAAAATTGACGATTTATCCCAAAACTTGCATCGCAATTACTTGCTATAGGATTTGACCGACTTCTTCCTCAAATAGTAACATTGGGAACAGCGACGAATTAATCTTGTCCTGGAAGTCATGAGTTTCTTTTCCGATGCACCACTACAGGCTTATAATATACCTGGCACTCTCACATTGACGATTTATCACAGAAATTGCACCGCTAGTATTTACTAAAACATCAATGGCGAATTTTCTCAACGATAGTAACACTGCTAATATCGACGACTGTATCTCCTCCTGGATGTCAAGTGTCTCTATTCCGATGCCCAGCTGCAAGTTTACTGTGTCCCTCGCACACTGACATTGACATTTTAACCCCGAAATTGCGTCGGTAGTAAATATTAAAGGTACTAAGCCGAACCCTCCAAGATCGATAATCGCTGCTATAGTCATCAGATGTATCTCCTCGTCCTGGAATTAGTGTCTGTTTTGCGATGCACCATTTCACGTTTATTGAATACCGCACACCCTCAATATGACGATTTATCCCAAAACTTGCATCACAATTACTTGCTATAGGATTTAACCGACTTCTTCCTGGAATAGTAACATTGGGAACAGCGACGA